>NC_138770.1:148005371-148307871 GCF_965119305.1 Pelophylax lessonae | reverse complement strand
CTTTAAGTACACTCACTTTATATACAATCGTGAGTAAGGACACAGCTTGTTCAGCTTGCCATGACACTGCTCACAAACCATAAGTGACAGGGATAACAAACTTAGGGAGCAACGACAGGGTACCCAGGTACCCAGGACTACACCATATCCATTTTGTGGCTGGCCAGCTTGCCTAGGTAATCTATCATGTCATAGTCCTGGATCCCCTTAACATGCTCCCACATGGTTTGGGAGTAAGGCTATGTCAATGTGGCCAAAATTTACAATGGAGCTGGTGTATTTTCATGCATCGAGAAAAGAAAAAAGGGATTGCTTCACTTTAAGTACATTTTCAGTTTCCATACATGCCCTGGTCCCATTGTGTACTTAAAGTGGGCTATGCCTGTATATAGATAGATTTGATTCGTTTCAACTTTTACACAAAATGAAACCCAATTATCTGTGACAGATTGCTCTGACGCTTTGGAATCTATCTAGATAAAGACAAATGTATTGACCCTTTTCATATATGCAAGATTAGAAACATTATATTCCCTAAATGCATAATGCCAAAAATTATTGCCTTACATACATCCATACACACTGCAAGCTCGGCCCCGTTTGTCTTGTCTGACACTCTTACCATCATAAGCTGGATCTGCACACAGCAGCTAATTGGTTCACCTGAGATGGAATCAGTGATCACAAAAATCTGGAATGGTCATGTCTTCAAAGGATTGCCTTGAACAAATCACCTCTAAAAGAAACACATGAGTGTATAATCACTTGTCTCAATGGATCACATTCCCAACACACCCATCTCACACTGCCATATGATAATGAATGGGGGTGTCCATTGCAAGTTAAATACACCCCCAGATCACATTGCTTTGTTAATTTACAGATCTAACTGGAATATGATGGCACTGCTGTGAACCACTATGCCATCAAATTCTGCTGGTGACCTTTAAAAAGGATTATGTGTGATTGTGTGGATAATTATGCCACCTTAAATTTGCATCTCCCACATACCATGTGCAACTCTTGCAGGAATTGTGAATCAAGGATAATTCAGCACAGCTTAATGAACAGACACATTGAGGAGTGTAGGAACACACCGTCAGATTACCCGATCACACTATGGGGTTTTAACTCCTCCATAATTTTGCCACTTTGGAAACCAAGTGCTTACTTTATGTATACTTTTTAGACGGAACTACAATTTCTAGTAGGGTGATATCATTGCATGAGATTTTCCCTCACTTCCTGTCTTAGTGTCACCAAGACAGGAAGTGAGGGCAATATCACTGTGGGGAAATAGCTTGCAATTGTTGCCTTATAATGTCCATAGTATATATAAAAGGAAAGAATTGCTGGCTGTATCCCCACGGGAGATTCCCTCACTTCCTGTCCTGGTGACACCAAGACAGGAAGTGAAGGGAAATCTCCTGCAATGATATAACACTGTTACATGTTCTAGTTATGTAGCAAACTTAAGAATATACAAAGCAAACATCTTTTTTTTTCCATTTTGGCAAAATCAGGGATTCATTAAAAAACTATCTTTGTTTGTCCCGTGGCTTGCAGGAAAAACATTTTGCCTTGATTCCACCATCAACACAGACAGGGGAAACCCTCCTGCGGAGCCATTGTGTTCTCCTGGTGCTGCCCCTGCCAGGAAAACACAGTGATTATTGCTAGTGGCTACAAGAGATGCTAGCGATAAGTGTGTGTAAAATCTGACAGACTGGTTGTACGTTGTCCTCCAGGTGATCGACCAATCAACTTGGGTACCTTCAGCCTGGCCATACACAGTTTAAATCTGCATCTCAAATGAAGCAATCCCATTTACATATAACACTCCATAAAGGAGAATTGAGGGGCTTATCAGGTCTGCGTCAAAAATTAACAGCCACACCCAATCAGACAGCTCGTGTTAAAAGGGACCTGAAAAGCAATCTGCATGGCTTGCTTTTCCAAGCATTGGCTAGTTTAGTGAGCCTGGACTAATAACAGTCACTGTAATGCTACCCATACTGCTGTCCTTTTAACATGGTGACAAAAGTTGATACCTATGCTACATGTGTGTAAAGTTACTTGCACCCTGCTAAATGGACAGCAATAAGGTTGTAAATACAGTGACTGCCTGTCCCCCCCTGATGGCGGCCCTGGGTGTGTCATGAAAGGCCAATTGAGAAAATGGCTATATCATGTAGAGGAAATCACCAGTGTGGGGCAACCTATGTCATGGAGGTAGATTTGGACATCGATGTATATGTATCACCAGAAATGGAATTCTTTGTTCTACAATATCTCAAAGACGACCTAGCATGTTATTTGAAGACTGTACTATTTTGGACATACTTGGACTCAAACATACACTGCTCTTTCCACAGCTCCTCCTCCTCTGGGGGTATGATAATGTATATACGCATCTTCACCAAAAGCACAAGATGATGTGTCGTCTCCGGATGAGGCTGCAGCGGAGATTTCAGTTTCTGCCTGAGATAGTGGATCTGCAGCGGGCCTGGAGTGATGCCAAAAGGCGCTCACCCAAGCTCCTGCTAAAGGCTGTGGAGCAAATCTCCGGTAAGTAAAAATATACATTACATGTGACCAGATAGGTTACAATTTTTTGGGTAGGTGGACATGTGTTTAGCTATGCAACAACACTAATACCAACACCCCCCCCCCCCCTCCCTCTCGCTCCTACCTTTCCTACCTCCATCAAGTGTCTCTTCACAACCTTTAATACTACTATGTACATTCGTATTTTTTATGTTTTTTTTTTTTCTTCTGCTTCTAGCCAAAGCGGACG
This sequence comes from Pelophylax lessonae, assembly GCF_965119305.1. Classification (NCBI taxonomy): domain Eukaryota; kingdom Metazoa; phylum Chordata; class Amphibia; order Anura; family Ranidae; genus Pelophylax; species Pelophylax lessonae. Next base: position 148,305,074 of record NC_138770.1, on the reverse strand, counting down.
GACGGCACCCTCTTGTGCTTTTGGTGAAGAAGGGGAGGAGGAGGACGGCCACACTCCAATATGCAGTCAGAGGCAGCGAGCCATTTGAGCAGCTGAAAATTGTGGATCGTAAGTAGAAAATAAAAATGTTAGAAATTTCTAATCTCTAATCACATTTTACAGAGCCCCCTTTACATCGGAGTCTCCAGACTTACTACACTGTAAGAGGGAAGTGTGAAGACTCTGATATAAGGAGAGTTTGGGAACCATTATTTGAGGGGGGAAGCTGGGGACTCTGGTGTAAAAGGGAACTCTGTGTTCCCCAAAGCTCCCCCATACATCTGAGCTTACAGAGACCCTCTTACACTTCCCTTCCTCAGTCCACCACAGTCAAGGGCACAACAAGTCCCACTGCAGAAGGCTACCTGCTTGGACTTGTAATCCTCTCTGTAGGGGAATGAGGAAATACTGCCTGCTATGCTAAGACTTGTAGTGCCCTCTGTTAGGGACTAAGGATTCCTCAGTCCTCAACATTCTAGGGCACTATAAGTCTCAGCATAGTGGGCTGTCATACCTCAGTCCCTCACAGCTCGGGTCAAAAACAACACAGTTAAACATCTAAAGGACAACTCCAAACAAAACTACCAATAATGGACAGAGTCCATATGCTCTATAATGTCAAAGACCCGCTACCACTCACCTTCCACCTCTGGTGCTGTCATTGTGTAGGGCAAAGGGCTCCATCTACACCATGTTTGGCTTTCATGTCAGATAGGCAGGACTTGCTCAGCTCCACTCTCTTCCTTGGCAATTGACTCTGGCGTCATTGTGGATCTTTCCTCCTCTAGAAAACCCCCAGGGGCCCTCTCCTTGTCCCCCAGCCACCCAGGGCCTTCTTCTCCTCCTCCTCCACCAACCATTTTCAGACTCTTCCAACTTCCCTGGGGCTACTCAACCACTTTGCATAGTGGACACAACAAATCTATGACCAGCCTGCAAAATATCAAGTCTGGGCCTGGTTACCTGTATGTTCCGGGTCCAGGGCGGAGCTCTCCTCCCAGAGCAACAACTGATGATAGCAGAGTGAGTTGACCGGCCAGTCACTTCCTACTGGTGCAGGTACACACCTACCGATTCCTCCACATCTTAGGATAACATGATCAGACGGCCAATCCCCAGGCAGAGAAGGAGGAGTAAGTGTCAGCGGACAACAGACACCTGGCAGACGCAGTGAAGGGACTGCAGCACACTGCTGCAACTTTTTGATCCGAGGATTGAAAGCAATCTTTTACTTGGGAGATTTCCCTGACTGCGCCCTTCGAAATGTTGGTGCTCCGCCACTGGCCGCAAGGCCCCTGTAGGTGCGAGGCCTTAGGCGCCCGCTTAATTTGCATGGTGCCCTCCTGTTTTAAAACATGGTCAATGCATCTCATTGGTGTAAGTGCACTTCTATGTTCTGAATTGTAGGGGCATTGAGTATGGTGCTAGCATGATGAGAGGTTACTGCCTATTTGTGTCCATAAATAATATATAATGTTTTTCTTTTATTTTAGAAACCAGTGATCAGGATGTGGAGGCTCAGCCTTCTCAGGCCCCCTGTAAGTAATGTGGATGTGCTGGTGTGTTGTGTATTAGGTCGAACTTGGAGGAATGATTGTTTGTTTTGTTTTCTTTTGTGGTTGATGTAACTTCAGCAAGAGAGGAGCCTCAGGCAGGGCCAAGTCGCCTGGATCCGGGCCAGGAACACATTGGTGCCCAAGAAGAGGCCAATTGGTCTCAAGCGGATGAGGACCTGGGCTCTCCTCAAATGGGAAGTAAGTATTCTACATGTGTTTGTGTGTTCAATGTGTCCTGGGAAATCTAAGGGCTGTAATATCTATATTTTGCCATTGGGGTTATGTAGCAGCTGACATTGAGGATGTTAGTTGTGGAGGACTGGGGAAGAGGGGCTGCTGCTTACCCAGTCCAAAGTAACTACTACCTTCAATGTTTCCCAACTACTTTCTGTGTGCCTTTATCAAATAGCTTTGGTTAAAGGATTGTATTTGTGTCTTTGTGTTTCTAGGAGATACGACGCCATCCCCCCATGAAGGGACACCATCCCCCCATGTAGGGTCTCCCCCATCCTCCCCCACTCCAGGCTCCCCTGAACTAGTCTGTAAGTACCTAAAATTAGATTCTCACATGAATTGTGTGTGCTAGGATGATGTGTATCTAGGATAATCTAAGTTGGAGTCTAAGCAAGTGTAGTTTTGCTATATGTGACAGGAAGGTTGGTCATGAAACACTCTTGCTTAACCTTCATGTTTGCAAGGTGGTTTTGGGGAGCTTTACAGGACATGTTATCTTTTGTAAGTTATCTCAAGCCACCCTATTCTAAATTGGTGTTAGTTTCTCTACATTGGAAATGGTGTGCTTTGTACTTGTCAATTTTTTGTGGACATTGTAATTTAATCATGTCCTGATTTAGTCAACACTGAAAATGTGTGTTTGTCAATCTTTCATAAATACTCTTCCTCGGTAATGTACCACATTCCAGTTCACAATTTGTGTTCTTTTTGTGCAGTTTCTCCCGAGCCAGCCACGCCATCAACTTCGGGGGCCCAAAAAAAAACTGATGATGGTAAGTTGTGTGCTTTTCCAGGAATGTGTCTACTTAGTAAGTGGAGAAATGCTAACTGTGTATGTCCCCGCTCAGGCTTCAAGTTCCTCTAAAGGCAGCAGGTTCTTTATGTGAATGCATTCTATGCATTAGTATTCCAAGTGATAGGTGTGCATATTCCCCCTAAGACTTACTGGGACCATTTTTTACGGTCCAAATTTTTGCACTAATACTTGTCTGGAACAGACTCCCCCTCCTCCTTAACTGAGGTGACAGCATGCCAATATTGCCTCCTGATGCTGTCACTCCTAATCATTGAGACCATTGGAAGGGAGGGGGGCAAGGCTGGCTCACAGCCTAGTGCCTGAACAGGCACAGGGTGCTTGGCTTCATCTCATGTGCCTCCATAGCAAGCTGCCTGCTGTGGGGTCAAACAACAGGAGGGAGGTGCCTAGAGGTGTGTACAGGGGCCATGTAAAAAGGAGGATTGTTATTTCTCTTGTCCCCAAAAACCTAGAGAGTGTAAGTCTAACCTGATTAGTTTTCCGCAGCCCTCCCAAAATGATATGTTTCCAACACTTAGAACAGGCAGGGCTGAGGCACCAAAAACATCAGAAAAACACAATCAGCACAAAAGCAGGGAGTACGTATCCTTAACGCTACAAGCTTCACCCAGAAGAATGACGCTTGCACTGTACAAATCTGCATCACCACCATATCAATGTCTAAATAAAACTTTCAGGGAAATGTGGAGGGGTAATGAGTGGGTGTTAGAGCGTTTTCATGACTGCGTAACCTACAGTTAGCGTGAGTCCATTTGTTGATAAACTTTTTCTTCTCTCTTAACACAGCTGGGATGGCGGAAAGGAGATCAGGGGAGCAGACACATCTGCTCCGTCCAGAACTGGCCCTCAAAATTCCTAAGGGTGAGTCTCTACTATGTGTCAGGTTCAATCTATAGACAGTAAGAGTGAGAGAGAACGCTCCACAGATTCCAATGGTGATAGAGATAAATGTGTGCACATGTATCGTGTTGACCAATTGAACCCAAAACACCTTACATTCTTCAAAATGATTGCTTGTGTTTACATGCAGAAAAGCATTTTACTTAGCTTTGGTGGAACTGCTACTAACATTCCAAGCCATCTTATGTAACCTTTTGAACAATTTGCTGTGAAAGTTTGAGTTTAAGGTTTACAACAGCAATTTAGCATATTTGCTTCAGAGTGTTGATAAAAGCCAACCAATAGACTCCTAAGCATATTTGTTGAGGCACATTAATTACAATCCTTGTTTGGATCATTTTGCCTAAAACTAATTGTCATGTTTTTTTCTACCCAGGGCACACCCACCTCACCTACGAGGTCCTCCTGGATTATATGAGGTGGTGCGGAGATCGAATTCTATATTTGGAACACCTTTGTGGCGTGGATCCAGACCCTAAGGAGCCATTCGTTAGGAATGTCACACCTTTAAAAAGATCCTAGTATTTTTTTTTTGTTGTTTGTTTACTTATGTTGCACGTTGCAACACAAAGAAATGACACATTTGTAATTGTTGCCCATTATAAACAAAAATCTAACAAAAAAATCAAAAACAGTTTAAAAAAATACCCTTTTTTTGGGACCCAAAAAAAAAAAAAAAAAAGCCTTGTTTTTGGCAACCAAAAAAAATATAAAAATTTATAAAAAAAACCCTTTTTTTGGGACCCAAAAAAACAAAAAAAAAAAAAAGCCTTGTTTTTGGCAACCAAAAAAACTATAAAAATTTATAAAAAAAACCCTTTTTTTGGGACCCAAAAAAACAAAAAAAAAAAAAAAGCCTTGTTTTTGGCAACCAAAAAAACTATAAAAATTTATAAAAAAACCCTTTTTTTGGGACCCAAAAAAACAAAAAAAAAAAAAAAGCCTTGTTTTTGGCCACCAAAAAAAATATAAAAATTTATAAAAAAAACCCTTTTTTTGGGACCCAAAAAAACAAAAAAAACAAAAAAAGCATTGTTTTTGGCAACCAAAAAAAATATAAAAATTTATAAAAAAACCCTTTTTTTGGGACCCAAAAAAACAAAAAAAACAAAAAAAAGCCTTGTTTTTGGCAACCAAAAAAAAAAGTTTACAAAAAAGCCTTGTTGTTTTTATGGCAACGGACAAAACCACAAATGTTTACAAAAAAGCCTTGTTGTTTTTATGGCAACGGACAAAACCACAAATGTTTACAAAAAAGCCTTGTTGTTTTTGGTAACAAACTAAACCAAAAATGTTTACAAAAAAGCCTTGTTGTTTTTGGTAACAAACTAAACCAAAAATGTTTACAAAAAAGCCTTGTTGTTTTTATGGCAACGGACAAAACCACAAATGTTTACAAATAAGCCTTGTTGTTTTTATGGCAACGGACAAAACCACAAATGTTTACAAAAAAGCCTTGTTGTTTTTATGGCAACGGACAAAACCACAAATGTTTACAAAAAAGCCTTGTTGTTTTTATGGCAACGGACAAAACCACAAATGTTTACAAAAAAGCCTTGTTGTTTTTGGTAACAAACTAAACCAAAAATGTTTACAAAAAAGCCTTGTTGTTTTTGGTAACAAACTAAACCAAAAATGTTTACAAAAAAGCCTTGTTGTTTTTATGGCAACGGACAAAACCACAAATGTTTACAAATAAGCCTTGTTGTTTTTATGGCAACGGACAAAACCACAAATGTTTACAAAAAAGCCTTGTTGTTTTTATGGCAACGGACAAAACCACAAATGTTTACAAAAAAGCCTTGTTGTTTTTATGGCAACGGACAAAACCACAAATGTTTACAAAAAAGCCTTGTTGTTTTTGGTAACAAACTAAACCAAAAATGTTTACAAAAAAGCCTTGTTGTTTTTGGTAACAAACTAAACCAAAAATGTTTACAAAAAAGCCTTGTTGTTTTTATGGCAACGGACAAAACCACAAATGTTTACAAAAAAGCCTTGTTGTTTTTATGGCAACGGACAAAACCACAAATGTTTACAAAAAAGCCTTGTTGTTTTTGGTAACAAACTAAACCAAAAATGTTTACAAAAAAGCCTTGTTGTTTTTATGGCAACGGACAAAACCACAAATGTTTACAAAAAAGCCTTGTTGTTTTTATGGCAACGGACAAAACCACAAATGTTTACAAAAAAGCCTTGTTGTTTTTGGTAACAAACTAAACCAAAAATGTTTACAAAAAAGCCTTGTTGTTTTTGGTAACAAACTAAACCAAAAATGTTTACAAAAAAGCCTTGTTGTTTTTATGGCAACGGACAAAACCACAAATGTTTACAAAAAAGCCTTGTTGTTTTTATGGCAACGGACAAAACCACAAATGTTTACAAAAAAGCCTTGTTGTTTTTGGTAACAAACTAAACCAAAAATGTTTACAAAAAAGCCTTGTTGTTTTTGGTAACAAACTAAACCAAAAATGTTTACAAAAAAGCCTTGTTGTTTTTATGGCAACGGACAAAACCACAAATGTTTACAAATAAGCCTTGTTGTTTTTATGGCAACGGAAAAAAACACAAATGTTTACAAAAAAGAATTGTTTTTGTGCAAACCTTCCAAAAAATGATGTCAAAACATAAAAAATGTTTAAAATGTTTATCTAAATTAAATTTAAGTATGTTGCTCTTTGCAACACAAATGTTACATTGGCAATTTAGTTCATTCTATTATATATTGTAATATATTTTTTGTACGCTACAGTTGGTAGACACCCACATGTGTTATTAAAACATTTATTTTATTACCCAAGTTTTCTTTTTGGTGTACACATCGAATGTCTTTTGTGTTGTATTTGTTTACTTGAGTGGTGTGGTCTGTAATTGTTAGTATGTTGGCTTTGGTTTATGTTAGCCTTGAGACTTGTTTTGAAGCTACATTTGAAGGGAGACCTTTTCTTGGGTCGTTATGTGAACATTGAGTTATCTAAATTTACATGAAATCATATGTTTGGAGATAGAGAAGCACGTGTGTATAAATGCCTACATTAACCAGGGCCATTACTTGGCCACCAACACTCCTAAAAAACCAAAGAGCAAACACAAACTAATCATTTTGCATAAAATTTTATTTCATCCCCAAAAGAAGCACTATAATAAATCATATTGTGCCACCCTCAAATTAAAAAAAAAAATGGCCCAAAAAATTGGCCAATGTAAATCATTAACAAAACTAAACCAAATTAAACAAAAAAACAAAAAATCAAGTTGGTGGTCGTGCCTGAAGCAGTGTGGTGAGCATTGTTAAGTTTCCTGCCATCAAATGGTGTGCCAAGAGTTCCATCTGGTCTGGGGTTAACTGTAGAGTTGTGCTCAAGTGGCCCATTAGGATCATATCTTCTGTCTGAGGCTGCTGATGATGCAGGGTGTTGAACGTTGGAAATGTCCCAGACAGAAGATGTTCGGCCAATAGTGTCATCTGCTCTGGGGTCAGCCTAAGCATTTGGGCAACGTGTGCCATTACCATGAGATGGGATCGTTGCTGCTCCAAGGCTATTTGATGCTGCTGGTGGTGCAAGGGTTGTGAAGATGTGTGGGGAGTGGTGGTTGATTGTTTGTTGTGGTCCACGGTGCGGGGGCAAACGACATGTCGCATTGGTGACAAAAAAGAAGAACGGCCTGGGGAGGAGTGAAGTGATAAAGGTGTGGAGGGAATGTAGTCAGGTGGAAGGGGTACTGTGGAACCAGTGCGCATTGAGGTTGTGCAGGAGGATTGCTCATTGAGGGGTGTGGGAGTCCGAACGGAGTGTGAAGTGCTAGGAGTGGCTACAGGAGGAATTGTCCCATCCCCAGCTGCCTGACAAGTGGCCAACACTGGCATTACCCTCCCACTACCACAACCTGCAGTGGCAGGTGAGTGAGATGTTTGGGAGGGCTCTGCCAATGGGGCATCTTCAGATCCAAACAGGCATTGGCGTGTGGCCAGCACCTGAGTGTCAACACTTTGCCGATCCCGTTGATGCTGGTCTGCTAAACTTACCAAGCTGTTACGCATATCCTGTTGAACCTGTAACATATCCTGGTGAACCTGTACCATTGTTGCTACAGATTCCTGTATGAGCCCGAGCAGACGTACTGCCTCAGTAGATTGCTGAGTACGCCTCCTTAACTCATTTTGGACCTGATACTCATCAAGCAGCCTCTCGGCTACATCCAGCATAGATGGACGAAGTTGGGTAGGTGACAATCCCTCTGCATCTAAGGCTACCTGAAAGCAGAAGAAATAGACCAAATCATTATCAAACATCATGACTAAATATTTCAGATTAGTTTGACAACTTAACACCCCAAGCAGAACGTTGAAAAGTTTGATGTGCTTCTAATGAGTACTTGTTCATTGTAAGATTATCCAAGCTAGCAACACTTCTGATAATGGGTACATATTATATTGGTGTGACTAATATGACAAAGGCAAAAAAGATTCAACATGAAGGTGTTCCCAATTAACCCTGGTGTGGTAGGTTGTTTATGCTTTTGGTAAATCTGTTACTACACCAATGACTTTATACATCTACGTATGTTGTCTAAAATCTTGCCATCAATCGGCTACAGGACAACCCAACCAAACGATACCCATGAATTTGGACCTGGAAAATCAAAGACGGGCCGGACTTTAAAGATCCTGGATGTTTTTGGAACATTAGTGGCACACCAAATTATAACATAATTCCCTGATGTTCAAGATAGAACTCTTGTTGTGCTGGTGCATCGTCAGAATGTCATAGCACTAATTTAACACACACAATGTAAGCCACATCTAGTCCAAAATCAATGCTACCATTGAAATGTTACATGTGCACCTTGTTCCCTTATATCACATACCACAGCACTGGATGCAGAATCGTCGCCAGCTCCTGATCCAACTCCAGCTGCAACGTCAAGAGGGGCCTGATGTTCTTTTAAAAAAAAAAAAAAAAAAACATGTTTAGTACATAACCTTAGTCAGTAATGATTATGGCCAGATTGCCCTCCTAGCTTCATGAATGAAGCATTGAGGCCAAACATTCAAAAGTGCTTTCCTGGGCTCATAGGACACTTGCTAAACCCTCCCAAAGGTTAAGAAGGCTTGGTCTGCCTACTAATGACGGCACCCATTAATGCTGTCAACTGTGTTTTGCAGGGTAAACATCTAAAAGGCAACACTCTTTCCTAAGAAAAAACATGTGTGTTAATGGGGTTAATAAGATTCAAAAAAACATTATTTGACTAGACATACCAACACCTTCCTCCAGGCCTAGCTGCACTGGGTGTGTTCCCTGCTGCGGATCTTCTGTAAAGGACATAGCAATATGAGCTATCTTGGCCAAAAAAAAACATCTACATTGTTTGGCACAGTATGATATTGGACCTACCAGGAGGAGGGTCAGCACTGATGTCAACACCTGTGAGTCCGTCTGGTTCGCCAAGCTGCATGGGCTGTGGAGGGGCTGAGATCCGTGCTACAGATGAACAAATTGCAGGTTGGGGAAAACAAAAAAAGGACAATTGGAAGGGCAAGTATCACATTCTCTTAATGTCACACATAGGATAGTAGTTAATCTTTTCCAAACAACTCACACAATTGACATCCAAGATAATATCCTACCTCGGTGCAAAGCATCCGAATCTAAGTCCTCTCTGGGAAAGATGGTATCGGGTCCTATGATGTTCAAGAAAGGTAATTGATAATCCCAGAGAGAACTTCGTGCACGTTCATCCAGCCGACCTTGACGGTCATAAAGACCCTCCGCAGCCCATGCAATTAGCTTCTTCCGAACGGACCCACAGATGTCGTTGACCTTCTTCCGCACACTGTCACGGTGGCGAGGTGCTTCACCCAGTGCATTTACAGCATCCCGGATTTCATCCCACAATCTGTTCTTCTCTGTTACTGAGTAAGACGCGGCCCTGGTCCCATGTATCGCCTGATATCTGGCCATATAGGCGTGGACCAGGGCACAGCACTGATTGTGGGTGAAACGGGGAAGCCGGGGTAATGTGGACAAGCTGACTCTGGTGGACGGACCCGCTCCAGGACTACTGTCAGAAGAGCCAGCTTGTCCACTTGGTGTGTTAACACCTCCCCCGGCTTCCTCCTCCGGGATGGGGATGGTGGACTCCCTCATGGATACAGCTGGAGCCTCCCTCACACCAGAGCCAGACGATCTGCCCACCCTGCCCCCCCTGCCCCCCCTGCCCCCCCTGGCCCCCCTGGCCCCCCTGGCCCTTCTCATCCTTCCAGTGGGTGGGGCCATGGGAGCACGAGGTGGGCAGAGAATCTGGCTGTCCAGCAGCAGCAAAGAGCCCCAAACTCCTAAATCTGAAATGACAAAAGAGAAAACAGAAAAAACAGGATTTGCAGATTGCTCTTCATATACAGTATAATTAGTGAACAGTTACAGAACACACTTACCTAATGGCACAAACAGACTTGGTCGTGGTGGTGGTGGTAGTAGTGGGCAAAGAGCAGAAGAGGCTGCAAAGAAAAGGAAAAAAAAAAACACATAAGAAAACGCATATGGGTACAAATCACACGAGGCCCTCCAAACACTTACCTAATGGCACAAACACGGTGGTGGTGGTGGTGGTGGCAAAAAAAGCAGAAGAGGTTGCAAAGAAATGTACAAAAAAAACACATAAGAAAACGCATAGGGGTACAAATCACACGAGGCCCTCCAAACACTTACCTAATGGCACAAACACAGTGGTGGTGGTGGTGGTGGTGGTGGTGGTGGCAAAGAGCAGAAGAGGCTGCAAAGAAATGTAAAAAAAAAACACATAAGAAAACTCATAGGGGTACAAATCACACGAGGCCCTCCAAACACTTACCTAATGGCACAAACACAGTGGTGGTGGTGGTGGTGGTGGTGGTGGCAAAGAGCAGAAGAGGCTGCAAAGAAATGTAAAAAAAAAACACATAAGAAAAATCATAGGGGTACAAATAACACGAGGCCCTCCAAACACTTACCTAATGGCACAAACACAGTGGTGGTGGTGGTGGTGGTGGTGGTGGCAAAGAGCAGAAGAGGCTGCAAAGAAATGTAAAAAAAAAACACATAAGAAAACTCATAGGGGTACAAATCACACGAGGCCCTCCAAACACTTACCTAATGGCACAAACACAGTGGTGGTGGTGGTGGTGGTGGTGGTGGCAAAGAGCAGAAGAGGCTGCAAAGAAATGTAAAAAAAAAACACATAAGAAAACTCATAGGGGTACAAATCACACGAGGCCCTCCAAACACTTACCTAATGGCACAAACACAGTGGTGGTGGTGGTGGTGGTGGTGGTGGTGGTGGTGGTGGCAAAGAGCAGAAGAGGCTGCAAAGAAATGTAAAAAAAAAACACATAAGAAAACTCATAGGGGTACAAATCACACGAGGCCCTCCAAACACTTACCTAATGGCACAAACACAGTGGTGGTGGTGGTGGTGGTGGTGGTGGTGGCAAAGAGCAGAAGAGGCTGCAAAGAAATGTAAAAAAAAAACACATAAGAAAAATCATAGGGGTACAAATCACACGAGGCCCTCCAAACACTTACCTAATGGCACAAACACAGTGGTGGTGGTGGTGGTGGTGGTGGTGGTGGCAAAGAGCAGAAGAGGCTGCAAAGAAATGTACAAAAAAAACACATAAGAAAAATCATAGGGGTACAAATCACACGAGGCCCTCCAAACACTTACCTAATGGCACAAACACAGTGGTGGTGGTGGTGGTGGTGGTGGTGGCAAAGAGCAGAAGAGGCTGCAAAGAAATGTAAAAAAAAAACACATAAGAAAACTCATAGGGGTACAAATCACACGAGGCCCTCCAAACACTTACCTAATGGCACAAACACAGTGGTGGTGGTGGTGGTGGTGGTGGTGGCAAAGAGCAGAAGAGGCTGCAAAGAAATGTACAAAAAATACACATAAGAAAACGCATAGGGGTACAAATCACACGAGGCCCTCCAAACACTTACCTAATGGCACAAACACAGTGGTGGTGGTGGTGGTGGTGGTGGTGGCAAAGAGCAGAAGAGGCTGCAAAGAAATGTACAAAAAATACACATAAGAAAACGCATAGGGGTACAAATCACACGAGGCCCTCCAAACACTTACCTAATGGCACAAACACAGTGGTGGTGGTGGTGGTGGTGGTGGTGTTAAAGAGCAGAAGAGGCTGCAAAGAAATGTACAAAAAATACACATAAGAAAACGCATAGGGGTACAAATCACACGAGGCCCTCCAAACACTTACCTAATGGCACAAACACAGTGGTGGTGGTGGTGGTGTTAAAGAGCAGAAGAGGCTGCAAAGAAATGTACAAAAAATACACATAAGAAAACGCATAGGGGTACAAATCACACGAGGCCCTCCAAACACTTACCTAATGGCACAAACACAGTGGTGGTGGTGGTGGTGGTGTAATCCTTTATAGGCAAAAGGAGGCTGCAAACATTAAACATACATGAGAAATCGCATGACCTACATACGTGCACATAATAAATTACAGTTATCAGGAAAGCAAAAATGGTGTCTTTGGAAGCTGGGAAGGTAAGGGGGCAGGTTTAGATGCCAAATCTAGACTGCACACCTTTAACAAACATGAGAAAACACATGTCCAAACCACATGCACATGGGGCCAACTGCCAATGATTAAAAGACACTTGAGGGGTTCCCAAGCTATTGTGGGTTGGAGGGGATTCACCATAGACAACTTAAGCACACCCAAGATAAGTACAAATTGTCTCCTTCCTTTTTTTTGGGAGAGAGAGATACAATTGTCTTACCTCCAGATAATGTAGGTTGTGGGTCACAGGGTCTTGCTAGCACATAAGAAACATCGATCTATAACATCCAGCAGCCATATTGGCCATGTGCTCCTTTTATAGCTGGCTCACAGGTGTGATAATTAGCGGCCGTTTCTATATATATCTGCGCATTCGCGAATTTGCGCGTTCAAAATGGAGGACGATATCCCAGACGCATTAGATGGTGCAATGCTGGCATTTATTGGTGCCTTGTTTGAGGAGGCCCTGGCACAGGAGGCAGCAGAAGGTGGGGAAGCTGCAGCAGCAGCAGCAGCAGCACCTCCAGCAGCAGCACCTCCAGTCCGTGTGCCCTTACCTCGCCAGCCACGCATTTTTGCTCCAAGGATCTATTTGGACAAGCTGCGGGATTCTGATGTCAGGAGGAAGTTCCGGCTCGAGCGAGGAACTATTCTACACCTCTACCAGCTCATAGCAGAGAAAATTGACCCGGACACACAGCGCGGCCATGCGGTGCCCGGCATGGCCAGATTGCTGGCCACTTTGTATATTTTAGGGCGTGGCAGCTTCCAAGCCACTTCGGGAAGTATCATGGGCATTAGCCAGCCCACAGTTTCAAGGGTGTTCATGTTGGTCATTAATGCCATAGTGGATATAGTGCCCAATTTTATCCACTGGCCACAGAATGAAAATGAGTGGAATGAAGTCAAGTTGGGTTTCTACCGGCGGGCACACATGCCGCAAATCCTAGGGGCAATCGATGGCACCCACATAGCCATTAGGCCCCCAAGGAGCCACGAAAGTGAATACCGGAACCGCAAGCAGTACCACTCTGTGAACGTCCAATTAGTGTGTGACGCCAAACAGCGCATCATGAGTGTCAACACTGGTCACCCAGGGTCGTGCCATGATTCCAGTATGTTAAGAACAAGTACTCTGTACGAGGTGTTTGAAAGTGGACAAATGCCCAAAGGGTGGCTTATTGGTAAAGTATTTTGTCTTAACAACATAAACTGTAAGATTACATAGACATAGGAATAAGCTACATCGGTGTACACCCTGATTTAAGCAAAGCCTACCTAAAATGGATGTGTTATTAGTTGTCAGGCTGTTCACACACAACCAGATCAGCAGCTTAGCAGCTCACAAAAGAAAGATTTGCAAAGTTGTCTTTGAATCCAATGAAGGTGGTTAACCAATGTGTAAATGGTGTCCTCTAGCCACCCAAAGAAAACCTACAAATGATTCCAATGGTATTGCCATATCCCCAAAGTACTTTGCATAAGTGAGTCAATATTGGTTTCCTCACTCTAGTTGCAGATATATTCCAGAAGTAAGACCTAGGCTAATGTAATAGGAACAAAATAGGGGCCAAGTTGGAACTTGCAAGAGAAACCCACCACTTTGTGTGTCCTTTTTCCCATTTGTATTAGTGATTTAGGCAGTTAGACAGAGTTGAGATGTTTCATATGATTTTTTGCAAACAGACGAGCAGGTTGTTTAGTAAAATGCCTAATTGTCTCCCATTTTGAGGAGTCATCTAAAGTCACATGATAGGAAGAACTAATGTATATTTTTCTTATTTTTCAGGGGATGCTGGTTACCCGCAGCTGACGTGGCTGATGGCTCCAATCAGGTACCCCCAGGGCCCAGCAGAGAGGAATTACAACAGGGCCTTGCGGAGAAGCCGGAGTATCATTGAGTTGACCATAGGTCTTCTCAAGTCCCGGTTTCTCTGCTTGGCCCGGCCTGGGGGTGAACTCCTGTACTCTCCTACAAAGGCTTCCAAGATCATCCTGGCGTGCTGCGTGTTGCACAACATGTGCGTTGCCCGGGATGATTCTTGGGAGCTGACGGAGGAGAGGGAGCCAGAGGTCCGTCAGCCGGCGGCCCCCAGGCGGCGGAGCACCGCTGCCGGTATGGCCACCCGGAATACCCTGGTTGCTAGCCACTTTACATGTAAGTACTGTAACCGGTCAAGATAGGGCATGTGTATTAATTAGCTAGTTAGCAGAGGTGCCACTCACAGGGAGACAGAGGGTGATTATCATCTGCCAATGACACTTGCCATTGTAGATAAAGTGTAGTCAACATTGGTAAAATTGTGTTACTTGAGCAAAAACATGCACCTCTAACCATAAACATGTTGGTATTGTGAATAGTGTAAAGGGCTGAGAAGAGCTGGCAGGTGTTTATTTGTGTCTATGCCACCTGTGTAGTTATTGATAACATGAACGGCTGCTTGGTATCTTATGGTGTTGTAATTTTCCAGAACATCAACATCTTGGAATCATGGCACGTACCATGGGAAGCCTGTGGTGATGGGCTGTCTGGCGTCACAGGTGTGTATTCAAATGTTTACATTAATGATTTCTGGTTTGTGTAAGTTGGCATAAAATGTGTTATTTCACTCGTGATGTCGAAATTAAATGAAGTTCAGAATGAAGCAAACAGGCATTAAGATGTGATTTTCATAATGAAATGTCTTATCCTTTGTTTTATTTTTCCAGGAGTGGTTCTGCTTGCGGGTGTAGGTGGTAGAAACCCACCTTGATGGACTCCACTCATTTTCTTTTGTGGTCAGTGGATATTTGGTAAGGCACATGGCCAATGACCAACATGAACACCCTGGAACTTCGAAAGTGGCTTGGAAGCTGCCCAGCAACCTTGCCATGCCTGTCCCCTATGAGCTGGTAGAGGTGCAGAATGGATTCTGAACTCTGCCGGAAGTTGTGGAAGACATCAGAATCCCGTAGCCATGGAGCAAAGATCGTGGTCTGGCGCTGTAAAGGCACACGGACTGGAGAGTGACAATATTCTTTTGCTGCATCCCTCCTTCTGCTGTCATTCTCAAATAAATAAATACATTAGAATTGAACATGTGTTTTTTTGTTTTGTGTGGGTGCCTACAGACAAAAGGGCCATCCACACTGTAAGATTTAGAGAAGACTTTATCCTTCCGATTGACATTTTCTATGTAGTGCAAGGGCCTGCCTGATTGCATCCAAATTGAAAGTGTTGAGGTTTGAGCTTCTATTATATGGTTTGGTTAAGTCTACAGGAAAAAGTCTAGACAAATTGTTAGTGTATGGCCCATTAAGCTGCCAAGGCCGGAGTTTTGCACTTTGCATGCTGCTTGTACTGGTGATGTGAGGGGTTGTAATGTAGAGTAGGGATGTGACAGTGTTGTGTTGAGGTGTGAGGCAAATGTAGTGTTGGACTATGAGGGCCTGTGTTGTTGAAATATGGAGAGAGTCCAATATCAGACACCTATGTTTATTGGTCAAGAAATTGTAAGAACCATGGTAAATATGTAAAGAATTGCATCTCGATAAAACTAGGACCACACTCATAAAATCAAAATTGTGTTGTTTCCATTGATGTGCTTGAAATTTGGGTAGGACACCCCCCTCCCCCCCCAAATTCAAGATAGTTTAAAAAAACTGTTTAAAAAAATGAGAGTGAAAAGAGATCCCAAGTGTAGTGATGTGATTTGAACCCATGACGTTGTGAACTGCAGTGAAGTTGCAAAGCACTTAGCTATTGTGCAGAATAAAGCTGTATGGTGGAAAAAAAGGAGTGTGTTAAGGCTAAAAAGCACATATAGCTAAAGAACTAAACATTGTATGGAATGTGGGAAGAAGACCATGGTAAAATTGTGAGGTTTCATCTTGCCCTGAAGTAGGGTAGGGGTTTGGTCACTTGCCTTTGGTACTTTCCTTCATAAGATCGATTCGACACACAGACAAGATCAAAAAAACACTTAAAATGGTGTAAGCTTGCAAGCGCTTCTGAGTGTAACATTATTTAGCAATATATATGATGTAATCCGTTACATTTTAGCAATATAAACAAAAAAAGAAAATAAAAAAAGTAGGTGGAGATGGTAAGCCTCGAACCTACAGCAGAGGGAGATGAATTACAGACATGTGATGTGTGCACTAATCCACTAGCCCACATCGCTATGTGAAACTGCTATAAGCACGAAGACATAAGTTTGCGAATTGGCGAAGCCGCGATCGTAAGTGAATCCCGCTGACGGCGGAATTCATTATTGCTGTTTTACTCGCCAATTCGCCGCAGCGCCAGTTAATTGATTTGAACGCGGCGAAACTGAAACACGTCATAGAGGTTTGAAGCTGCAGTTTCTTTAAATCCGGCCCCCCGTGTCTTAGCTGTTTTAATGTAAACCAGAGAGATGTCTGCGCCACCACGCGATCTCCGCAAATGTGCAATAGTAATCTGATCAATGCCCATACAATAAAATTGCCCCATTAGCGATATGAGCCAGTGACACCGCCGTAAACATGCCTGGTTCGGAGGTTCCAGTGTCCTGTACTGAGCTATGAGCTGGGGGAGGGACTGAGATCTGCTGGCCAATCCACCTGAGAGTTGATGTATTTAAAGTGAGGCTTGGCACGCACTAGCCACCCCTACCGAGGAAGTCAAAGGAGCATTACGCTCGACGTAACGCGTATAGGGGGGCGGAGCGTGCGTGGCCGACGCAGAGTCTCTCTCTGGTAACAGATCGCTGACATCGATTATACAGCAGGCACAGCTGAGTGCCCGACAAATGTGAGTTGATCTGTCTTTCTCTAATAAAGCATACCCTCATTAGTAAGCGGAGAGCACTAGATTTCTTCATCTGTTTTCTATATGTCCCGGGATCCCTCGAGGTGCAATATAGTGTGGCTCTTTCCTGGAAGTCTGATCAATGATACATGTGATTGCTGGCCCGTTTGGGTCCTTCAGAAAGGTGAGAGGCT
Organism: Pelophylax lessonae; assembly: GCF_965119305.1. Classification (NCBI taxonomy): domain Eukaryota; kingdom Metazoa; phylum Chordata; class Amphibia; order Anura; family Ranidae; genus Pelophylax; species Pelophylax lessonae. The sequence goes on along the minus strand of NC_138770.1, from coordinate 148,287,987 downwards.
GATTCACCTGGTGGAGGGATTCACTATATTGGTGATTACAAGTTGTTTTCATCACTGGATTTTCTTCATCTGAACACGGGACACTCTTTATATCATTTTATTGGAAGCACACACATTGCTATGTGCCTTATGAACTGGATATGATTTATTGTCATCACTTTTTGATTTTATATTTCTGGCGCATCACATTTTTGTATGATTGATTGTTAGTGGAAACCTCTCTGAGAGGCAGAAATTGCTCATTGCTAGCAACCTCTGTAGAAAACCCTGGTTGAAAAACCCTGACCTGGACAGAAGTCGGTTAATTGTTCTTTTTGGCATTGAGTCCATTGTATTAACAGATTGTCATCCTTTTAGAATTTTCCACTCTAGTGACACCAACAAAGACAAGTGTTAGGCAGGGCCGGCCCTACCATGGGTCCTGCTGGCTGGGTTCATTGGACCCAGGCAGCACTTGGAAAGGGGCAGCAAATTGACTCCCTAGATTTTTTTCCAGCAGTTTTGTGTGTCATCAGTTTGTGGCGCGTTACAGGCGGCATTTCCCCATCTCATACTGCCGCCTGTAATGGAAACTAATGAGTATGAGGAGGCGGAGTGTCTCCTCTGGGAAAAGTCCCCCATGTGATCGTGGTGTGCTCAATGACGTCAGACATCAGTGCACTCCATCTCACGCAGGGCAGGCTGAATTTTCTAGGGCGGTGGGCGCGGCAGACACAGGAGTGACAGGAGGAGTGAGGACAGACAGTGGGTGTTTGGTGGACCGGTTGGGTGGTGAGTTATGGAAGAAGATAACAGGACATATAGAATTTTCTACATTTTATATTTATATAAAATAATGGATGTGGGGGCCTTTTGTTGGGTGGGATTTTTTTTTTTTTTTTGGGAGGGGGGAGCAGCATTTTATTCTTGGACCCAGGCAGCACAATGTCTTGGGACAGCCCTGGTGTTAGTCCACTTGTTTCCTTCTACACACAACTATTCTGGCAAGAGTTAGACAACACTTTCTTTCTAGTGTATATTATCCACAGAAGGAGCTTTAGCAGTGAGTTAAAGCATAGTGGTAATAAGTATTCTATCTGGCACGGCATTCAGATCCGATCAAATCCTAGCGTTTTCTCTTGGCCACAGTCACTACCACAAGGAAAGAGTCTTCCAGGAAAAAATATTTATCAGAATAACCTATAGAGGTTTTCAAGGGCTCAGCCATTAAAGATGAAGGTGCTAAATTGAAATCCCAAAACTGAACATCATGTTTTTTGGGGGGGGGGGGCTTAATATTTCAGAGCTACTTTGGTAGCTTCTTAATTAGGTGCTATATGAAAAGGTTACAATAAAGGAGTTGTAAAGGGAGGAAGGTTTTTTATCTTAATGCATTCTATAAAAAGCCTTCTGTGTACAGCAGCTCCCCAGCACCCCCTAATACTTACCTGAGCATCATCTCTATCCAGCGATGTCCACGAGTCCCTCCTCCATCCGGGACTTTCCCTCCTGATTGGCTGAGACACTGCCTCGACGCCATTGGATCCCGCTGCTGTCAATCAAAGTCAGTTAGCTAAGCAGGGGAGAGAGGGGGCGGGGCCAAATGACAGCTGTGTGTTTATGAACACATGGAGCTGCAGCTCGGCCTGGGTGCCCCCATAGCAAGCTGCTTGATATGGGGGCACTTGATAGGGGCCAGGAGCAGCAATGAAGGACTTGAGCAGAGGAGGATCCAGGCTGTTATGTGTAAAAGCAATTACACAGAGGAGGTAAGTATAACATGTTTGTTATTTTATTTTTTTAAAAACGAGACTTTATAATCACTTTGAGTGAAGCTACAGCTTCATATTGCTAAACAAATTCAAAAGTTCCTTTCAAGGTGTAGCTAACTTCAACCATATGTAAAAACAAGAGCTTGAAGTATTCTTACGTGAGGCAATTGGGGTGTATATGTTGTATCTGCTTTACTGCCCAAGGAATATTTTAGGGATGCAAAGGGTGCTGTTGGATTTATAGAATGCTTCCATCATTTGGTATCTGCTAATTTGGAAATAGTTTGGATTTTTTATCCCAAGCCACTAAATCAACCAGATCTCTTTAATAAACCTATTCAAATCTAAAATACATAATAATTAATATTCTTTTATGATTTTACTGTTGAGACTCCATGGCTTTATCACTGGATGAGAAAAAAGCTTAAAGCGGAGCTTCACTCTCTTAATCAACATTGACTATTTTTAATCTTTATGCTTCTAACATTAATAAATAGATAGGAAAGTACACTATATTATCAAAAGTATTGGGAAGCCTGCTTTTACACACACATGAATTTTAATGGCATCCCAGTTTTAGTCCGTAGGGTTCAATTTTGAGTTGGTCCACCCTTTGCAGCTATAACAGCTTCAATTCTTCTGGGAAGGCTGTCCACAAGGTTTAGCAGTGTGTCTATGGGAATGTTTAACTATTCTTCCAGCGCATTTGTGAGGTCATGCACTTATGTTAGGTAGAAGGCCTGGCTCACAATCTCCACTCAAATTTATCCCAAAGGTGTTATGTCAGGTTGGGGTCAGGACTCTGTGAAGGCCAATCAAGTTCCTCCACCCCAAACTCGCTCATCCATGTCTTTATGGACCTTTCTTTGTGCACTGATCCAAATCATTTTGTGGAGCAGGGGGTTATGGTGTGGGGTTGTTTTTCGGGGGTTGGGCTTGGCCCCTTGGTTCCAGTAAAGGGAACTCTTAAGACACCAACAAACCAGGACATTTTGGACAATTTCATGCTCCCAACTTTGTGGGAACAGTTTGGGGATGGCTCCTTACTCTTACAACATGACTGCGCACCAGTGCCAAAGCAAGGTCCATATATACTGTACATGGATGAGCGAATTTGGGGTGGCGGAACTTGACTGGCTTGCACAGAGTCCTGGGTTCAACCTGATAGAACGCCTTTAGGATTCAACATCATTCTCATTTAACATCAGTGCCTGACCTCAGAAATGTGCTTCTGGAAGAATGGTCAAGCATTCCCATAGACACACTCCTAAACCTTGTGGACAGCCTTCCCAGAAGAGTTGAAGCTGTTGTAGATGCAAAGGGTGGGCCAACTCAATATTGAACCCCACGGACTAAGACTGGGATGCCATTAAAGTTCATGTGTGTGTAAAGGCAGGCGTTGCAAATACTTTTGGTAATATAGTGTATATCATATTTGCTTGTTTTAATTTTATTTTTTTTAAATTTCTTCAGTTCCTTCCTAGTTTGCAGGCCTAGGCCATTGATGTTATACATCCCAGGAGTCTTCAGGAAGGACATTCTCAGCTAAGCACACCCTCCTGCATGCATGACTGATCTAAGGGCAGGTAGATTCCAGAAAGTAAATGCTATTTGTAAAGCGCTGTGCAAACTGTTTGCGCTCTATAAATACTGTACATGAACCATTTGCCCTTACTCAAGATGGCCATGACCAAAAATGCTAGGAAGTGTTTTTCAAAGTGATTCCTTAGCAAAATAAGGCATGGAGACATGGATTTACATGGTTTGCTTTGAATATTAAAGGTTAATTTAATATCATTTTTGGTTTCTCAGGTGCAGTGTAGTTCTGCTTTAAGCTTTACACACTGGAAATATTAAGGCTGACAACACTTCTTCTGACTCCATTCCTTTACACAGTTTTTTTTTCTATAACAATATTATGGAAAATAATTTTTTCAAAATTCTCCTCCTCAGTAAAGGGCAATTGCCCTTGTTCCTCAGAAAGTTCCCTCTTCATTTCTACAAGCCAAAAAAAAGTAAGAGGTGACTGAGCGTGGACGGTGGTGTCAGAAACCATCCAAGGTTCAAAAATCATTTCGGCTTCATGTACATGGAATGTTTGAAAACCTCTCCTGAACACTGGAACTTAACAGCTAGTAACCGACGGTTAAAAACTTCCGCTGTGTTGCGTTTACATGCCGTGTTCATGTGCATTTAGTGGCGTTTGCGTTTAGAAGCGTTTTTACATTGTAAAATGGTCAGAAATGTATCCCCATTGAAAACACATATAAACTAAATGCTTAAAAAAAGCGAGTTACCGCGTTTAGACGCGTTTAAACGCTGTTACAAACATTTTCAGTTTCAAATGCCAATAAACTTCCATCTGAACGCATTTTTTTGCTTTCAGAAATATGCCCCTAAACTCAACTGCCTCTAAACGACTTTAAATGTCTCAGTGTACATGGACAGATAAGATCACATAGAGGAGAGTTCAGGGGCTGCTGAAAAAAATGCCCAACTGCTCTTAAACGTCCGTTTTATCAGCGGCGGTGTAAATGAGGCCTTAGTGTGAAAAAGTATCCATCATGGCAGATTTTGGGAGTTTGGGCTGAGCACAATATTTCTGCTTCAAAGTTATCTGGCAGCGGTTGTTCGCAAGAAACATTCAATCTATGCTGACATTTTCTTTTTGTGAAATTCTTTCACATCATTACATGAGTAAGACATCTGTAACACATAAAAAACACAATAAATGGAATTATGTTCAAATCAGATATGAGTTAACTTAAGTCTTTCAAAATCAACATACAAGTAAATGCAGCTCAAGTGCTACAATATATACTCTAAAAATGGTGGCCACAACATTTACATTTTAAAGTGACCCTGTCACTGCAGAAAAACCTTTAAACAATAGCACTTAGTACTTTACGGTGGGCTTATGTATATGCTCTCTTGAAGAGCTATGGATGCCACCGGCAGAGGTGGGGGACTTGAGTCACATGACTTGACTTAAGTCAGACTTAAGTCACCAGTTTGAGGACTTGAGACTTGCTTGACTAAAATTAATAAAAGACTCGACTTGACTTTGACTTGGTATTCATGACTTGAGACTTAACTTTGACCTGAGACATATGACTCGAAATGACTTTACTTTTTTAAGTTATTAAATATTTGCATTTTCTCAAGATGTGTTAAAGCAAAATGAATGTGCCTGTTATGTTTCTGACACCACAGTCACTTAAAACACCTCAGTGTGTTCTGATTTATAGGACACTGGCTGTTTAACAATGGGAATACTTAAAGTGGAGTTCCACCCATTTTAATAAGTTTAGATGCATGTAATCCCCTTTAGAAATACTTTTACCAATGGAAACAATTATTTTTTTTTTTGCTAGGAAATACCTTTTTTTCTTCTGTATTCATCCGCACCTCCGGGTCCGGCCGCCTATATGCGATTACCTCAATCGGCGATTCGCAAGGGCTGCTGGGATGTATGGGATGTAATGCTTTCAGTCCGCGCTCACTGAGAGGAGGCGGAGCGGAGCGCGGACTCAAAGCAATACATCCCGTAGAGCTCACTGAGAGGAGGCGGGGCGGGGCGGAGCACGGACTCAATGCAATACATCCGAGTACAGCTGGTGCCGGTGTAATAATGCCTGATTTCATCACTAGGCGATTCGCAAGGGCTGCTGGGATACATCCCAGCAGCCCTTGCGAATCGCCGAGTGACGTAATCGCCTATAGGCGGCCAGACCTGGAAGTGTGGATGAATAAAGAAGAAAAAAAGGTATTTCCTTGCAAAAAAAAAAATAGTTTCCATTGGTAAAAGTATTTTTAAGGGGATTACATACATCTAAACTTATTAAAATTGAATTCATTAATATGCCAAGAAAAAAGCACTAAGCAGTTTTGTTAATGTTGAAAATAAAACAAAACCTTTCCTGACCACTGACTTTTAACTGATTTAAAGGTGAAAATTGGGGTAGATCAGTATTTTGACTTGATTTGAGACTTGACCAAAATAAATTACTTGACTTGACTTGCTTGACTTCTAGCAGGGACTCGACTTGACTTGCTTGACTTGCTAAATCTGATGTCAGGCGACGTCATTCATCCGATTCAGACTCTGAAGAGTCTTTTAATGTCAGCCTATATGCCTGACCTGCAGCTGGGCTAGGCTCTGAGTGCGCTGCTGAGAGCCTGAGCCAGTCATTCCTGTCCTCTCCACAGCTTGGTGCTCCAGTAAGTGCTGGAGGGGCAGAGCACTGAGCTAGTGATTGACAGTCACCGCTCTGTGCTCAGAGCAAATCCAAGAACTGTGCGATCAGGCAGCAAAAGATGGAGGCGGCATCAGATCGATGCTGCCTCCACTTAGGTGAGTGTGAACATTTTTTTTTCATACACCACACTTCTATTTTAATATACCTCTGTAATTATTTATTTTATTCAGTTAGTCCTCGTTTACAACGGTGCGACTTGTCATGCAATTTAACGGTTCCAAATCGCACAACAAGTCGCACCCCATTGCTAGCAATAGAACCATTTATAGCACCATGACTCATGGTTACAGCAAATATGAAAAGGGTTCCTGCACTACTTTTTACCAATTTCATTGCAACTTGCATAGACGTCTGTTAAAGGAAGTCACAAGCTGTAATGAAATTGGCAGTGTAAATCACGCTGATGTGCAGCTTTGAAACCGCACTGAAGTAGTACGGTTTCAAAGTTTTACCGGTGTGAACCAGGGCTAAATCAGCTTCTGCATTGACATTTTCCTAAGCATGCATATACAGTGCTTCTCTCCAAAAACAAAGGTGGCGCATTTGGGGAGAGGCGCTGTACATATACAATATGCGCAAGTACAAGCTGATGCAGAAGTCATTGCTGTTTGCTCAAGCCTGCTGTGTACAGCCATTCACTTGTATTGATAGCTGTACGCAGCACATGCAGTTTTCCTGGGTGCCAGAAAGTGTAGAGGATTTTATGCCGCAGCAAACAATAGCTGCTAAGCATCCGTGTGCACAAGGCCTATAATGCGTATGTTTTGTTTTCTTTCTTTATTAATGAAACTCCCATTTTTCAATAAAAATGACAAGCAAACATGGGATATGTAGCACTGTCCCCATAGTGCTTGCTGTACGATGACTTGTTGGGTCTCCTTTGACTACCAGCACACAGTCACTTAGGTTAAAATTCACACATTCATCCTTACTCCCAATGGCTCCTTGCTCAATAAACAGTCCAGAGGTGTTGGTTTTTAGTATTTATTGTGGATGGGAGAAGGGAATAGTGGGATACTCCAACTGGAACTATGTACATTGGATAAGGATGACTCTTTACTTGGTCTCACCAGGTTGCTTGTGGAAGTAGTCTCACTGCTTAAACCATACTGTCACAAGTATGGAAAGGATTAAGTATTCTTGCTCTTTCTCTCCTGCAAAAGACTTGGTAAACTAGATTACCTCCAGGATACTCTCTAGCATCCCCTTTACTGACACCCGTCCACTGACTCTTCTAGCTGCAGGGGTGGCCCCCTCAGGTCAGTCCCCTTGACACAGATCTGTATTCACAGTACTGCAGAATCAGATCCTCCAGTGTCTCCCCTCTCAGTCAGCTTCATTGGACCTCCGGATTCAGTTCCTATCTAGCTCTCCCCCCCCCCTTAAATCGACCACCTGAGGCCGCATGGCACCTCTACAGAGGAGGAGGCAGTCGTCTCTTCCCTCTGGGACTCTGCTATCCAGACGAAAGACCCTGAGCATTTATACAGTACCCCAGCATGCACTGATGCACTTTCCTCTGCAAAATCACCAGGTCTTTATTAAACGCCTGTGCACTCATTTTTCAGGGTTCCTCCCACTGTCCAACATGCCTCCCTATTGGACCAGTGTGAAACACTCTGTAGACAGAATGAGTTGCACCTGAGCACATTGAGAAGACCTCACTAGCAGATCCTGCTCTCTGTTAGGCAGAGAAAAAAATATAGATTTACCTGCAATCCCTCTGGTAAGCAGACAGGATTCAAAACTATACTCTCTCTCTAGCACCTACCTAGGAGGGTGCTACAGATGCAATAGTGCTTGTGAAAGGATGAGGAGTCGGCAGGGCTTACTACATTCCCTGCAAAGCTGGCGGTGAGGCATTGAGGTGACTGGTGACTCAGCCAATGGCTAAGCAGCCTAATGAACAGGCAATGCTGTCTACAGCAGCTAGTGGGCAGCATTTCCTGATTAATTATATCAAAAAGGGGCTGGTGGCTGTATGAAGAATTGTCCCAACAATACAACTGGGGCATTTGCTGCCTTTTTTATGCCAAGACAGAAGCTCTAAATGAAAACATAGTATATGGGTATATAGACATTCTATAGAGAGACAGAGAGAGAGAAAAAAAAAAGAAGAGAGATATGTTAGCCGACTTCTTATTTTTGATCTTAAAACATTTCCTCCTAATGTTGTTTGTTATACCTGTTGGTTGACGTGTCAACAAGATTCCTACATATCCTGTGGGAGATCACTCCGATGTTCTCATTCACTTTGATTACAGTACTGTTTTTTTTTTTTTTTGGATGAAATGAGCTATGCCTCTGAGCACAAAGTCAACAGGTTTAATCATTATCCCATCACTTAGCCTCATCTCATAAGCAGAAAGGATTATGTGTTAAATTAAATGGGATAATGACATGTAATGAGCTTTCTTTCACATACAATCTTCTCTCTATATCTGAATGTGAGGTTGGCCGAGGTAATAATGAGGAATTCAAGCTCGCACAAATTGGCACTCTCCAAAAATGCTGCAGAATTCCCGATATGTTGACTTTCTGTTGTGTTGCCCATCTGGGGATGAATCATTTCACTCCAGTCCAAAACAACATCCATGAAATTCCCTGGAAGACAACAGATGTCTTGTATCATAGGGAGAGTCGGCCTCATTGGATGATAAGCCAAGAATCAGGAGCAGCAGCTGAAAACAGAATGCAAGCCTATGCTAAGCACAGATCAGACCATGGATTTATAAGTGTCATGTTTTCATAATTCTGGTTGTGTGTATAGATATTGTATATAAATGCTTTTACATTCAGTATATATACAGTATCTCACAAAAGTGAGTACACCCCTCACATTTTTGTAAATATTTTATTATATCTTTTCATGTGACAACACTGAAGAAATTACATTTTGCTACAATGTAAAGCAGTGAGTTTACAGTTTGTATAACAGTGTAAATTTGCTGTCCCCTTAAAATAACTCAACACACAACCATTAATGTCTAAACCGCTGGCAACAAAAGTGAGTACACCCCTAAGTGAAAATGTCCAAATTGGGCCCAATCAGCCATTTTCCCTCCCCGGTGTCATGTGACTTGTTAGTGTTACAAGGTCTCAGGTGTGAATGGGGAGCAGGTGTGTTAAATTTGGTGTTATTGCTCTCACTCTCTCATGCTGGTCCCTGAAAGTTCAACATGAGACCTCATGGCAAAGAACTCTCTAAGGATCTGAAAAAAAGAATTGTTGCTCTACACAAAGATGGCCTAGGCTATAAGAAGGTTGCCAAGACCCTGAAACTGAGCTGCAGCACTGTGGCCAAGACCATACAGCATTTTAACAGGACAGGTTCCACTCAGAACAGGCCTTGCCATGGTCCACCAAAGAAGTTGAGTGCACGTGCTCAGCGTCATATCAAGAGGTTGTCTTTGGGAAAAAGATGTATGAGTGCCACCAGCATTGCTGGAGAGGTTGAAGGGGTGAGGGATCAGCCTGTCAGTGCTCAGATCATACGCCACACACAGCATCAAATTGGTCTGCATGGCTGTCGTCCCAGAAGGAAGCCTATTCTAAAGAGGATACACAAGAAAGCGTGCAAACAGTTTGCTAAAGACAAGCAGACTAAGCACATGGATTATGGAAACCATGTCCTGTGGTCTCATCAGACCAAGATAAACGTACTGTATTTCATTCAGATGGTGTCAAGCGTGTGTGGCGACAACCAGGTGATGAGTACAAATACAAGTGTGTCCTGCCTACAGTCAAGCATGGTGGTGGGAGTGTCATGGTCTGGGGCTGCATGAGTGCTGCCGGCACTGGGGAGCTACATTTCATTGAGGGAACCATGAATGCCAACATGTACTGTAACATACAGAAGCAGAGCATGATCCTCTCCCTTCAGAGACTGGAACGCAGGGCAATATTCCAACATCTGAAAAGACCCGGGGGTGAACCTGCACTTAGGAATGTGTGCTAAATTAAATATATAAAATTATATAAATAATGTGACATATAAGAATTGGTGCTAAAAATGACAAAAACGATATTTAACTAAATTTGTTTAGGCTGCTGCTGAAAAAAAGGAATAAAATCCTTCAAAGTGTCTGTGTGAAAAAGTGTCAGCACTGACACTTTTGCACACAGACAATATTCCAACATGGTAACGTACCCAAACACACCTCCAAAATGACCACTGCCTTGCTAAAGAAGCTGAGGGTAAAGGTGATGGACTGGCCAAGCATGTCTCCAGACCTAATTCTTATTGAGCATCTGTGGGGCATTCTCAAACTGAAGGTAGAGAAGCGCAAGGTCTCTAACATCCACCAGCTCCATGATGTCGTCATTGAGGAGTGGAAGTGGACTACAGTGGCAACCTGTGAAGCTCTGGTGAACTCTATGCTTACGAGGGTTAAGGCAGTGCTGGAAAAAAATGGTGGCCACACAAAATAATGACACTTTGGGCCCAATTTGGAAATTTTCACTTAGGGGGTGGACTCACTTTTGTTCCCAGCAGTTTAGACATTAATGGATGTGTGTTGAGTTATTTTCAGGGGACAGCAAATTTACACTGTTATACAAGCTATGTACACTCACTACTTTCATTGCAGCAAAGTTTCATTTCATCAGTGTTGTCACATGAAAAGATAGAATCAAATATTTACAAAAATGTGAGTGGTGTACTCACTTTTGTGAGATACTGTATATAATGATTCTATATGTAGCGCTAACCCTGCAGGAGCCGCTTGAAGAATTGTGCCGGGGTCTCCCACTGATTAATCCACAGCCAGTTAGAGCGTATTTTTACACAGCCAGGTTCACACACTCTTCCGGAAGCTCATTGTCTCCAATAACCAGTCCATTGGCTGTGTTTTATATTTTATTTGGAGAACTTGGATAGGAGAAGGGATTTACTAGGATACTCCAAATTATTAACTATTCACAAGTGAGGACAACTTCTTCAAAAGAACTGTGTAGCAGAGTGTCAAAAGAACTATGCAGCAGGCTGTACAGAATTAAGCAAGTCCTTTGTAGTAGAAGTGATTTTGGTGGACCTTGCTTCTTCACGTCACTAGTCAGTGTCCCCTTTAACTTACACCCAATATGCTGACTTTTAGCACCACCAGAGGTAGCAGACAGGATCCATGGACATCCTCCCTCAGTCAGCTTGCAAGAGAACCACAGGTTTCAGCTTCAGTGTTTCAGGCCCCCAGGTCGCCAATCCTAAGGTCACATGGGAGCCTGTGCTGAGGAAGGGCGGCAGGCCCTTCCCCACCTGGACCTCTCTCTGCAGAGGAAGGCCAAGAGCCCATGTGTTCATCAAATATAAATAAAGTCACCCAGCATTCCTTGGGGCACCTCCCCTTCTAATTGGCCAAGGCTGTATGGACATTCATGCTCTCATCTGCCAGGTTTCCACCCACTGTCCAGTACATTCTATAGCTACTACACCAGTGTGAAACTTTCAAGACAGCATGAGCCGCACCAGAGCACATTGGACAGACCCTACTAAACAATGACAGCTCTCTGTTAAGCAGACAGAACCTAGATTTGTCTAGCTGTCTCCCTGTTAAGCAAAGAAACCAAAAACTATATACACTCACTCTAGCACCTACATAAGAGGGCGCTATATACAGGTCCTTCTCAAAAAATTAGCATATTGTGATAAAGTTCATTATTTTCTGTAATGTACTGATAAACATTAGACTTTCATATATTTTAGATTCATTACACACAACTGAAGTAGTGCAAGCCTTTTATTGTTTTAATGATTTTGGCATACAGCTCATAAAAACCCAAAATTCCGATCTCAAAAAATTAGCATATTTCATCCGACCAATAAAAGAAAAGTGTTTTTAATACAAAAAAAGTCAACCTTCAAATAATTATGTTCAGTTATGCACTCAATACTTGGTCGGGAATCCTTTTGCAGAAATGACTGCTTCAATGCGGCGTGGCATGGAGGCAATCAGCCTGTGGCACCGCTGAGGTGTTATGGAGGCCCAGGATGCTTCGATAACGGCCTTGAGCTCATCCAGAGTGTTGGGTCTTGCGTCTCTCAACTTTCTCTTCACAACATCCCACAAATTCTCTATGGGGTTCAGGTCAGGAGAGTTGGCAGGCCAATTGAGCACAGTAATACCATGGTCAGTAAACCATTTACCAGTGGTTTTGGCACTGTGAGCAGGTGCCAGGTCGTGCTGAAAAATGAAATCTTCATCTCCATAAAGCTTCAAAATCTCCTGATAGCTAGCTGCATTGATCCTGCCCTTGATAAAACACAGTGGACCAACACCAGCAGCTGACATGGCACCCCAGACCATCACTGACTGTGGGTACCTGACACTGGACTTCAGGCATTTTGGCATTTCCCTCTCCCCAGTCTTCCTCCAGACTCTGGCACCTTGATTTCCAAATGACATGCAAAATTTGTACTTTGGACCACTGAGCAACAGTCCAGTGCTGCTTCTCTGTAGCCCAGGTCAGGCGCTTCTGCCGCTGTTTCTGGTTCAAAAGTGGCTTGACCTGGGGAATGCGGCACCTGTAGCCCATTTCCTGCACACGCCTGTACACGGTGGCTCTAGATGTTTCTACTCCAGACTCAGTCCACTGCTTCCGCAGGTCCCCCAAGGTCTGGAATCGGTCCTTCTCCACAATCTTCCTCAGGGTCCGGTCACCTCTTCTCGTTGTGCAGCGTTTTCTGCCACACTTTTTCCTTCCCACAGACTTCCCACTGAGGTGCCTTGATACAGCACTCTGGGAACAGCCTATTCGTTCAGAAATTTCTTTCTGTGTCTTACCCTCTTGTTTGAGGGTGTCAATGATGGCCTTCTGGACAGCAGTCAGGTCGGCAGTCTTACCCATGATTGCGGTTTTGAGTAATGAACCAGGCTGGGAGTTTTTAAAAGCCTCAGGAATCTTTTGCAGGTGTTTAGAGTTAATAAGTTGATTCAGATGATTAGGTTAATAGCTCGTTTAGAGAACCTTTTCATGATATGCTAATTTTTTGAGATAGGAATTTTGGGTTTTCATTAGCTGTATGCCAAAATCATCAATATTAAAACAATAAAAGGCTTGCATTACTTCAGTTGTGTGTAATGAATCTAAAATATATGAAAGTCTAATGTTTATCAGTACATTACAGAAAATAATGAACTTTATCACAATATGCTAATTTTTTTGAGAAGGACCTGTACATTGTAGCAGAGCATCCCAGAGAGACCCGGGAAAAGTCCTGGTTGGGGTTTATACATCCCCCAGGCACCCCTCATACACATTTAGGGATCTCTGATCCATGATCCAGTTCGGATCTTGGTCCTCTCCCCCATGCCAATTTAAACTCACCTGAGACAAACAGCCAGTGCTCTCATCCTTAGAAATCAGACAGCTTTTGTCTGGGAGAGCAGAAGGTTGGTAAAAATTGACAAGTTGTGTATGTGGAAGCTGACAAGCTGTAGGCTTGCTCAGCCTGTTAGTATGTTAGTACGGGCCTGCATTGTGTGTAGTTAGTGCCAAGACATGGCTAGATTTTTGTTTTGTTATTATTCTCCCTGCCTGTTTTTCTTAAAACACTGTACATTACTCATATATAGACTCGTATATAACACCAATAAACACCGCACTGTTTGACACTACCTCATGGGATTTTGGTATCTGTGCCTGGAAGACTGCTCATCCCAAGAAGCTTTGTACCTGCTATCTGTTCCCCAGCTTACAACATGTAGATGTGTGTCACGAACCGGCAGGACTGATAGTGGATCCTCTGGACCAGAGAGGCGATGGCGCGGGTTGTACTAGAGGACCGGTTCTAAGCAGTTACTGGTCTTCACCAGAGCCCGCCGCAAGGCGGGATGGATTTGCTGCGGCGGTAACTACCAGGTCGTGTCCCCTAGTAACAACTTGATCTCTCTGGCAGCTGATATGGCACGGTACACAGGGAGTAGGCAAGAGCGTAGTCGGACGTAGTGGAGGTCAGGGCAGGCGGCAGAGGTTCAAAGGCAAGTAGTCGGTAGCAGCGGGTTCGGCAACAGGCAAAGCAAACAAACTCAGTAGGGAACGCTTTCTCAGAGGCACAAGGCACAAAGATCCGGCAGGAAGTTGTGGGAGGAGAAGGTATTTATGGGTAGTGCACAGCACAGGTGAAGCCTAATTAAGTCAGCACTGCCTCTCACAACCCTTAACCCTTAATAACCAGTTTGGGCCAGGCACCAATCACCTGTGCACTGGTCCTTTAGATCTAAGAGTCCCGGTGCATGCGCGCTCTAGAGAGCGGGGACGAACACGCCGAGACGCAGGAGCGCCGCCTGGGGACATACGCTGTGAGCGCTCCGAGGCCAGCAGGGGGCCCGGAGTGCTGAGCGTAACAATGTGCTCTACATACATACACTATGTTCACTATATTATAATGTAAGAGGGTGAGTTGGGGGTTCCCCCTTACTATAAAGCAGTATTTGGTCTCAGCTGGAAGGAGATCCTGTCCCAAGGTTTGCAGAGCATGTCAGGAGCGGCACATAGAATAGCCACTTGGTGGCTCCCCTTCAAACAAAATGTATAACTGTTTTTTGTTTTTTTTTTATATTGGTTATGACAAACAATATATTTTCTTTTTTCTATTTTGTTTTTAGACAAGTGTTTTTGAAATTATTTAATTGAAGTCATTTTACAACAGACGGTGAGCAGACAAGGTATTGTGGCAGAAGAGCTATGCAATGTCTCTTGTGTGGTAAAATGCACATACATTTCATGCCTGCTTGAAGTCTTCTGCAGCATGTAAATGCATCACTGGCACGCTCCCTGTGTGCCTGTATGACGCAGTGCATGAGCAGAAATTAGGTCATCCTGCTCTGATTAATGGAGATGCCCGAACATCGGCACCTCTGGAGAAAATGCTGGCGCCTGGCAGGGACCTTGAAAGTTTAGAGGTGGTAAGTAAAGTGCCATTAATTCCACTTTTAAAGGTTTCACCAAGATACAGCAAGTTGACAATTAGATTATAAAGCACTTTATACCAGAATGAGTATTATCAAATAGCAACACAATCCAACATACATGTATCAGTGCATAGTATAACACATAAAATAATGAGCACCTTCCAGTGTTTTTCAGTGCCTAAGAGAGGAAACATCATTGGTTGTATCCACAATTCAGGCAACCACCAGTTTTCTTTAGATTTGTTAAAAAGGAGATAAAAGGGGGTAGTAACAAGGATATGTAAAGAGGGGATATAAAAAAAAAAAAAAAAGAATGGGGTTGGAGAGGAGGTAGACGAAGGGGGAAATTCCCTGCCCTGAGCTGGTTAAATTTAGTGATATGACTGCAATTAATTTTTCAGGATTCTTCAGGATTTACCTAAACTTGGTGGTTGATTACTTCTGCCTGCTGTTGGAAGTATATTCCAACAATAGTGTAAGAAGGGTCAACTACTGGAGGTATGAATGTTTATCTGACCCTAGCAAATCCTTGAGAGGCTAGCCCAGAAAGCATGGCTGGGGAGAAGATAAATATGTGGAAGCATCTGACCAGAGTATCTCTCCTCTGAGGCTTCCCCCTAAAAGGAGGCATGTGTGTGTTCCTGGGAAGCAACTACTAGGACGCAATGAGTGCTATCTGCTGGGGGCCTGAAGAAAAGATGTATGTTGAAGCAGGGCTAGAGAGGGAAACCTTCACACAAGAATGTTGCAGGGGAGCTGAGGAGAAGCTGCCAAATGAACATTGTGAATAGGTCCTTTTGCCTGCAGATCCGGGTATTGAAGTACTAATTAAGGGTTAGACACCAGGAGGTGCTACAGAAAGACTGTGACTGCTCTCACAGTCCTCGGTTTACTTGGCTGTCCACTCTCCATCAGCATTAGTTTGAGGCTGCTACTAAAAGGACTAATACTGCTGGGAATTTTCTGGGAAGCTGTTTTCAGATTTTTTCATGTGTCTAGGGTAAACTTTCCTGCCTGCCTTTTTTGGCTGAGACCTGCAATAAACCTTAAAAATACTTTTACACTGAAGCCTGAGTTTGCTGGAAACAGGGCGGACCACCCCTGGACAGGTATGGTGGACCTAGTTAATTTCTAGCGGCTGCTTTGTTAACCATCACTACAAAAGACAAAAAAAAAGGGTAAGGAAGAGACATTTCATCACCTTGTTGTAAATTTTGTTCTTTTTTGAATAAAGCTTTTATTGTGAAAAAAAAAAAGGAAGAGGGCCTGAGCGCAGACACAGAAAATAATCAGCAGAGAGGAGGGGGCCTCTCCATATTCTAAATATGTAGATGAGAGTCAGAATTGTTGGTAGAATTTCACCTTTCTTCTTAAGTCATAAATTGTACATAATGTTAATATTATTATTAGTTTCTGAAGCATAAGGCCCCTTTTACACTAGCGGACCGTTCAGATCCGCCTGTCAGTTTTTCAGGCGGATCTGAACGGATGCCCCATGCATTTCTATGGGGCATCGGATGTCAGCGGAGACATGTCTACTGACATCTGATCCGTCAAATCTGGACGGATGAAAACCTTATTTTACATCCAACCAGCGGATCGGATCAGATGGGATCGGATGAAAACGGACAGGCGGTCACACAGCGTGGAGACAGAGCTGCCATCCACCTGCTCAGCAGGGGATCGGCGGATCAATCCCCCGCTGAGAAAAACGGAGTCCACCGACGGACTCCCATGTGTGAAAGGGGCCTTATGGTCAGTGTTAAATAAGAAATGTAAGGTTTATTTCAGATAGCCATACTTACATAAAGCTATCTGTAATTCCTGCATTTGAAAATGGAATATTTTTATTGACAATTAATTTTAAAAATCTCAGGTAAACACAAAGCTATACAAAGCTTTTGTCACAAAGCTATACAATGCTTTTACAATTTTATTTAAGGCAGCACCCCCCTGAGAGTGATGGAGAGATGGGAAAGGGATATAGGTCTAATGGATAATGAGCAATGGGAGGAGGCTTTCCAGACAGTAGTTACCTGCTCACTAAATGTAACTCAAAGATTGACCCAACTCTACATAATACTGAGGGTATATCATACTCCCCATAGACTACACTTGATGGGTCTTCAAATTGATCCTGCTTGCACGAAATGTCAGAGAGATCACGGAGATCACGGAGACCTAATCCACCTATTCTGGAGATGCCCGAAGCTGCATTCCTACTGGACGGGAGTGGTACAGACAATTACCACAGTGTTCCATGTGACTCTAGGGCTAGCTCCCAAGGCGTGCCTGCTGGGAGCACTGGGAGAGTATGACTGGGATGTGTATACCAAAGAGGCCATCCATAGAGTCTTGTTTCAGGCAAGAAAACTGATTATGATACACTGGAAGTCAGAA
Organism: Pelophylax lessonae; assembly: GCF_965119305.1. Classification (NCBI taxonomy): domain Eukaryota; kingdom Metazoa; phylum Chordata; class Amphibia; order Anura; family Ranidae; genus Pelophylax; species Pelophylax lessonae. The sequence continues at coordinate 148,270,668 of NC_138770.1, read as the reverse complement.
GACCCTCCAACATTCGGAGAATGGATCAAGACAGTGGGCAGTGTGTTGAGAATGAAGAAAGTCATATACTAGTATAGGGGTAATACATCTAAATTTGAAAAACTTTGCATCATGGTTGGATACCCCGGGGCTCGCCCCGGTGGATCTAACAGTGGATAGGCTACTTAGCCTTAATGCCTAAATACATTTGAAGGCTCCAATAGGTGTAGTGGCAATACAATTTAAAAATTTGTGCATGTTGACTCCGAAGTATTGAATGATGACTTTTTTTTTTTTTCAGTGATTCGTGAGAAAGAAATTTTTTTATAGTACATTTCTGACATAACATTGTATTGGCATGAACTGCTGGCGATGTAATGGTGCTAAATCTTTAATAAACATCTTTGTTTGGATAAAAAAAAAAAAAAAAAAAATTCAGGTAATCTTATGGGGAAATCTCTCTTTTGATATTCTAAGCTCCATCCCACTTTTGAAATCTTTTCTTGGTCTAAAAGTTACGCAAGACCTTGGCTATCATTTGTACCAGCAACCAGAGTATTGCAAACCAAGATGCAAAATAATAATCTTCCTTTATTAAAATAGGCAGCAGGAGTATTCTGACCTGTTCTCATGCTAGGGAAAAAGAATGAATTAAACATTAGAAAGTGCATTGTTATATCTGTTCAATCAGTGCAAAAAAAAAACTGCCATTCCTGTAAGAATTGGTAACTTCATGTACACTTTGGCTGTGTAGACTTTTATCAGTTAGCTGCTTCTGTGGACTACAGAACACCTCTCTCCATGTGTTATGTAGTCCCTACACACTTTCTGTCCTGTGGCAAGAATGTCGCTTCTCCACAGATAAAATACAGTGGGTGAACATTGTGACCCTAGGTTAGGAAATGTTACTCACCCAGTGGAAATAGGAGGGGAAAAAAGCCTGAAAGAGGAAGACTAATGCAGTCACTACATCTAAGGTGTACTGAAATAGATTACATTTTTATCCTTGGGTGGAGACACACGTTAAGTACATAATATGTACTTACAAAACTCATTATAATTCCTGAGGTTAATCACTACATTCTATTAGATAATATTAGCCCAGAACAGCCTGATGCATCTGTTAAGAGCAGACATGGGTGTTTTTACCCATTAATTAAATTAAATTAATTAATTAAAGATAATTAGCAGATTTGGGCTTGGAAAGTTTATATCTATTTTTGTTTTGTTCCATCATTATTAAAGTCACTTTGTAAATACAAGGAAGTGAACTGACTTCTCTGTGATTTGTTAGCTTCCATTTATCTTTGTTACATAATCTTTATGTTAGAATATTGGTTTTACCTAGTTTCTGAAAAATGAGTACTGGTGGACTTTAGACATTTACACACAAGTCACAAGAGGAAGAATTTGTCTTATTTCTTAGTATGTTTATGACTAGACAACATTTAATGTTTGTGTGGACAAGTCCTAAAACTCAGTATAGGCTTATATTTCATTCCATTCCTAAATGTCTTTCTCAATGCTTATCCCATACCACTAAGGCAGGCTATACATTATACATGCCAATTTCCCCATCCACACATTCAAAGTAGAAACTCCCACCCGCACACTCCCAATGTGCTATTGTGTTTTCATGGTGGAAGGCCTTTCCTGACGTCAGAACACAATGATCAGTGTTGCCGGCTATAGCCGGCGGCACTGATCGTTCAGAAATAAAACAGAGTGATTACATAGAAGTCAATCGATAAATCGACTTCTGTATAACAATGATGCCCATACATGGGCTGAAATTTGGCCAGTCCTTGCTCAACTGGCCTAATTTCAATCTATGTATGGCCAGACTATAGCCAGCCATAGACAGATTAAAGTTCATCCAGTTCATCAGGAATCAGCTGAATTTATTTATTTCAGGTATTCATATAGTACCGTCAATTTACGCAGTGCTTTACATATTATACAGTCACATCAGTACCTGCCCTCAAGGATCCTACAATTTAAGGTCCCTAACTCACATTCATACATACACATACTTTGGCCAAATTAGACAGGAGCCAATTTACCTACCACCATTTCTTTCAAGAGTGGGAGTAAACCAGAGTAAATCCACGCAGGCACAGGGAGAACATGCAAACTCCTGGCAGGTATTGCTGTGGTTGGGATTTGAACTGACACCCGATTGCTGCAAGGCAGAAGTGCTAACTATTTAGCCACTGTGAATTTCAATCCATCAATGGAAAGGCTGGTTGTACCGGTGGTCAACCTCCGTACCACCAACCTGTCTGTTTTTTTTTTCACCCAATCACTGCCAGCAGCTATAGCTGCCAGCAATGATCAGTGTATTCTACTGGCGGGGAAGGTTCCCCGCACTCTCCACCTGCAGAACAAAATAGCACTGTGGGAGGCATTCCCCCCATCAACATTGACTGTGTTGATGGAAGAATCAAGCAATTTTTTTCCCTTTAACCCATGGTTTAGGAAAGAAAATTGCATAATCTATGGCCTGCCTAAATCCTCAGTCATCAAGCTAAGGCCATTATGTTATGAATGACAAGAACAGTGGGGAGATCAGATTACAGGGCCTGTTGAATGGGCCATTGTAGAAGGAAAATACTGCCTACATCCTAGCAGAGATGGAACCATTTGGCTCAGTTGGGGGTAATATATAAATATTTGTTTCTCATATCACAAGGCAAGGGGAGATTTTATTTTCAGGCAGTATCCTTTCTTTGCCCTATGAACCTCAGATGTCGACAGTTATAACGAACAATGGAAAAACAGCAAATGATCAAAGACTCTTTGCCTTGTAATGGTTCTTTCAATGCTCATACTGTCGAAACCCTCCACGGTTACATTTTGTGGGGCACAGTGTGTTGCCAGTATGGAGAGGACATGTCAATGCTTCTGATGTGCTCGCAGTGAAACTTATTTTTCCCCCTTAGAAAGGGGGTGCCTGAGTCTAAGCCCTGAAGAGAAGTGTGTGTAAAGAGGGTGCCGGTGCGGGCCCTGAAGTGTTAAGCGTTGCAGCAGATGTACAAGTAGCTACCTCAAAGGAAAGTGTTAAGGGAGCTTCTACAAGGACTTTGTGCCACAGGAAAGTGACAGGAGTCAGTTCAGTGCTAACAGACCGCAAGTCAGCGTTCATTAGCGCCAACCGGCGTTTACCGGCATTCATCCAGCGTCAAGGCATCATCAGCAGGCATTTTTTCAGTTGTCCCCCTAATATTGTGCATAGTTGAGCCAGAAGAGTATCCCACTCATTCCTTCTCCCATCCAAGTTCTCAATAAACCTAAAAACCCAAAGATACTGGACTGATTCTTGTCTCAGTGCTCACACTGGAGAATATGCCTAACTGTGCTGCTATTGCTAGGGGTAACCCTGGCGGACCCATATCCAGCAAAACAGCTGGGAATCCTGCTATATATAGCAGAATATATATATATATATATCTATATATCTCTTTATATATATATATATATATATATATATATATATATATATACTGTATATGGAACCTGAAGATAGGAGGCACATGGATGATCTGGATGATCAATGTTTGGTACATGTACTTTTATTTTTTTAATTCTTTGTTTATAATTGCACAAGAGCATGTACGCATGTACATACAAGGTCTCATCTACAAAGATGTTTGTTTTGAATTATTATGAAGAAGAGGTTATAATAGTGGTAGTGGGGAATAAAGGGGGAAAGCAAAGAAGAATCTCACCCTCGGGGGCATCAGATTGGTTTGGTGTGGAGTCCCCTGACTTTTTTATATATTTTTTTCTCCTTGGTTTGGGTACTCAATCTACTTCCCCCAGTATGCTTTGATGTGTTGAGGTTACAGGACTATGTGGTACATATAGTTGACATGCTAAATTACTTTCAGATGCTGATACAATGAAAGAGGCTATGTTTTTGTATTGTGCTCAGTTCATATCTATGAAAACATATATAATCCTCTGGATTACCCCTGCTAGTCTACAGTTTAATTGGACACCGAATCAAATGCGTCACACTGCAACTATATTATAATATTGTGTATGTCATCCACATTTTATTTCCTGGTATTAGTCATTACATTCCATTGGATAATATTAGCCCAAAACCGCCTGTTCTGTTAAGGAAGGACATGGACATTCTAACGCAAAAGATAATAAGCAGATTTGTACTTACAAAAGGTTATACCTAATTTTGTTTTATTCCATTATTATAAAAGTCGCTTTGCATTTACAAGGAAGTCTACTGACCTCTCTGAGATTTGCTACCATCAATTATATTTGTTATATAACCCCTATGTTACAATACATGTCCTGCCTAGTTACTGAAAAGAAATACAGTACTGGTGCTGGTACTGGTGGACTTTAGACTCAAATCCACAAGCCACAGGAGGAAGCACTTTTCTGCTTTCTTAGTATCAGTGTATGACTAGTCAGCATTTAATGTTTGTGTGGACAGGCTCTCAAAACTCAGCAAGAGCTTATAATGCATTCTTTTCTTTGCAATGCGCATCCCACACCAATAAGTCTTAAAGTTGGGTACACAATAGTAGAAAATCTGCTGAAAATTCCCGTCCGAGGTAAAATCGTCCCATTTTCGCCTAGTATGTACACAACTTTCAGCAGCCGATGCCGACATTTTCAACGAAAGAAAACCGAGGGGCAAACACCAAAATTTTTATCGTCCGTTCCCAGGCGACCAATTTTCGTTTAATGTGTATGCAGTACGTCCGGTGAAAAATCGGATACGAAAGACCGCGCATGATCTGAAGTTGCTGACATCCCGGAAGTCTAGGAACAAATTTCCCAAAAAAAAAAACGGACGAGAAATTTCGTGAACATTTATGCACGGGCAACTAAAAACGGTTATGACCGCTGAGCAAGAGAGAGAAAAATCGGAGGATATTTCGTCCGATTTTCGTCAAGTGTGTACGGGCCATTAGTCATCACTCCAAAAGCCATTATACTGTCCTGAGGAGCAGGGAGATCACATTGCAGAGGCTGTTGAATGGGTCAACAGAAAAAGAACACATTCCCTACATCCTATCAGAAGTTAAACCATTTGGCTCAGTTGGGGTAATTTATATATTTTCTTCCAATCACAACACAAGGATAGACTTTTGCATATCCAATGTCTACAGTAAATGTGAACACTGTGGAAACAGTACATGGATACAGAGCCTGTGCCCTCTAATGGTTCTTTCTGTGTTCATACTACTGAAACTCTCCACCATCCAACTGACATATTGGCGAACAGGGCTTGTGTCAAGTAGGTGGGAGCTGACAATATTAAATTATAGCTAAAGGCAAAACATTATTTTTTTTACATTTTGGAAATTTTTCATGTTTTTATTGCTGTCTGTGCCCCTATGAGCAAGATTCACCCTCTCTGTTTGCCCTGCTTACCATTGTCGCTGAAAATAAAAGAAAATCCCAAATTTCAGGTTGTGTCCGTACCAGGAATAGAGAGGAAATCATGCAATGGGGACACTACTGTAGTTCTGGGGATAACTTGGGATTGCCTCACTTTGGAAGGATTTTGTCCTGCTTCCTGTTTTGGCTCATAAAAGAAGAAGTGAAGGGAAATCTCCCCAATGGCCCTTATATGGCAAAAATAAACTGTACAGGTTACATTGCTCTATTATAAATGCAAACAATGTTCTACTTTAAGCCCCGGTTCACACTTATGCGAGTGCGGGGTTCGCATGTAATGTCGGAGCGCACTGCTCCTTCATTACATGCGATCGGCTGTGCGGTGCGAGTTTAGCCATACACTTTCTATGGCTAAATTCGCACCGCAGCAAACACGCACCAGGATCGGATCGCACAGCGGTTCACACTTGTGCGATCCGATCCTGTGCGAACTGCACGATCGCACTGCGATATGCGATCAAACTGGGGGTGTCGTTAAGATTACATTGACACCCCCAGCGTATCGCATATGGCAGTGTGAACTGCCGGGGGTGCGTGTGCGATGCGGGAACAGGCTGCGGATTCGCAGCCTTCCCGCATCGCATAAGTGTGAACCGAGCCTAGAGCCTAAAATTGGAAATGTGATGTACTGCACTAACCCAAAAAACAAAGCAGCTGACACACTCAACTGACATAAGTTGAAACAAACTAATAAATAAAAACAAACGTGCAGCGCTAAACAAGTGATATGTGAAAATAATCGTTCAAATAACAAAAATAGTGAAAATACTGAAAGTCCATATATAAGAGTCCCAGGTGAAAAGCATGAAGATTTCCAAGGTGGTGTATATGATGCAAATGGACACCAAATCCCAACACCGACAGAGGAAAAAAAATAATTTCTTATGCGCTCACCGGAAAATGACTCAAAATATCGTACGACAAATGGGTCAGATGGGCTCATACAATGACAGATGGATCTTCCACTGAGTGCTACAGTTCCAGATGCTCGAGTTTGCAATCAACGGATGAGTGTAGTAAGATGGAAATATACTCATTACCCAAGTGACATGTAAGGAATAATCCAAAACAAAGCAAACATAGTGTAATACCGCTTTAAAATGTATTAAAATACAAAAAGGGGTACACTAACAAACAACCAGGAACTTGGGCAGCATGAAAAAGACAAACAAAGCAGGCAGTCTTTGGCATGGTCCTAGCTGTCTGAGGCAAAAACTGACGCGTTTCATCAAATATGATTTTCTCAAAGGTAAATGCCTAATGTTCTAATGTTCTACTTTTATACTTCTGATGTGCTTGCACTAGGTCAGTTTTACATTACCATTTCAGTTCACTGCATGTGTAAAATATCAATGGCACAATCAGAGTTAAACACTCCAGAAAATTAATTTTCACTATCGGGAAGAAGACCAGTTATAACAGCTATTAAAATAAATGATGCCAAATCACAAATAGGGCTCCTTAGAAAGCTTTTAACTTTGCAGGCCAAGGCATATAAATATCTGGTAAGTGATCGTTTATCAAGTTACGTTCAGTATTTCTATCTTGAATGTAATGTAAAAGATGGTATGGTGTAAAACCCCTCTGGTATATGAAGGCAGAGGGTGAAAGAGCATACTAGGGTATGTAGTGCAGCAGTAAAGATGTAGCCAGCTTCAATTTGATGAAAGCCCAATAAAATACTTGCTATTGGTGTTTTAATGGCATGCATGTCAAGTTATTAATTAAATGGAGTGATCCATCTGTATTACATATACAGTAGTTCATAAAGAAAAAAAAACATTGTATATTGTCTAGTTATGTGGTAAAACAGGTTTCTGGACCATTTAGAGGCATGTGAATAAAGTCACATGTGCTTCCTGTTTGCTTACTCTGTATTTGAATATTTAATCATGCTAATTAAAGGTTTAGTTCACCCTTACCAAAAAAAAAAAAAAAAAAACTGCCTGTGCAGATAAGGTGCACCTGTAGACAAACAGCAAGCTGTGCAGCTTTGACCAAAGTTGAATAATGCTCTTGCTACCAGTGTGGCCCATTTATGTACCTTGTGAAGCCTGACTGATGAACATGTAGCATGTTGTTTAGAGAAGAGCCCCATTACTGCTCACCTCCACCATCACAGTAGTGAGCTCTCAAATGCTGAGCTCAGAGCTACTGCATTAGGGAAGAAGAGCGCATGTGAGGGGGTTTGAATCAGAGAAACATCTCGCTCCTGTGATGGTGGAGGTGAACATTAAGAGCTTCTCTTAGTGACGTCTTAGGAGTTCTCCAGTCAGGCTTCATGAGGTATGTGATTGACCTACACCTATAGCATAGCAAGGTCATTATGCCTTTAAAAACATATAAGTCCTAATACAATGACACTTTGTTTGCAAAAGCACTATGCATCATAAACAATTGCCTATTATTTTTCAATTAAATCGTTTTCATTTTTTTTATCATTTGTTGCAGTTTAGTTCTGCTGGTCTCATGCAGCTTCTTCGGAGCTACTTCCTGTTTACATGCATATACTCCAGCAATGGCCACATGGCATTTATCAGGGAGCAGGGCCACTGATAGGGGGGACCATCAGTCCACCTGTAGGGGGCCCGAGCACACAGGGGGGCCCTAACAGCATTGGGAATCGGTGCAGGGACAATTACCGAAGAAAGCCCGGGGCGGCTCTCTGCAGCAGCTGAAAGCCAATTTCTCCCCCTCCTGCCAGCTTTCAGCTGCTGCAGGGAGGGACATAGACACAGGGCATCATTCCTATAACTGCTTCTCCAACACCAATCCCCCCTCCCTATTCCCCCCCTTCCATATGCCCTTCTTTCACTGTGCAGACAGCAACCCCCCCCCCCCCCCCGCAGTGCTGCAGGCTTCCCTATCCGGTAAAAAATAATAATAAATTGTAAAAAATAAAATAAATAACAATTAAACATTGCAATTAAAAAAATTGTAATCATTTTTAACTTTTAAAAAATGTAAAAAACAATTAAAAAGAGCTAATTCACCCAGGTTCTCTGATGTTTGTGTCAGCTAATAATGATTTTAGTGTATTTTTAGTGAAAATGTTGTCTTGACATATTCGAGGGGGCCCTGCCAGATAGGCTGTACGGGGCCCCGTGAGTTATTATTATTATTATTATTATTTCAGGTACTTATATAGCACTGTCAATTTACGCAGCGCTTTACATATACATTGTACATTCACACCAGTTCTAACAGCAGTCCTGTCTGGGAGGGAATCCTGGCGCTTACAACAGTAGACAATGTGGCATGGAAGACAATTGGAAGCCAAGGACAAAGTGCTGTCGCCCTATAACAGGAGGCATGGGAAAAGGGATTTTCATAGCAGAATTACTAGGATTTTTATTTATTCTTTATTTAAAATGTCACATTACAGACTGTACAGATTATAGACAGTAAACAGCAATGTGGTAGAATTCTTAATGCACTTGGTATTATTTTATTAACAGTTTTAGATTTTAAAATATTATATTATTAAAAATAATGTTAAATCTTTAATGGAATTACCGTATACTAAATGGGTGCACCCAATCTTGATGTTTGCGTTCTATTTACTCAAGGCAACACCATCTTTATAGTTGACCAAAAAGGGTTATATTGTGTTTGCGTATGCTAAAATAAATTTTAGTGTATTTTTCTTGAAAATTTGTGTTTAATAAATGGCTGCACAAATTTCTTGTGACATAAAAAATTGCAACAGCCACCATTTTATTTTCCAGGGCCTCTTCTTTCAAAAAATTATGTTTTGGGGTTCTAAGTAAGTTTTTAGCCAATGCTAAAAAAATTTTGGCTTTACCATATGTTTGAGAAATTTTGTTAAAGAATAAGATATCTGCTGTGAAAAAAACATGATTAGAATGTAATTTTGTGATTGCAGTTTTGCAGTCAGCACATTGGCACTGTATACTCCACAACGCACATCAGAAGCTGTATTACAATGCGATTGCTGGTGTGAATAAGTCCCTAAGCTGGTCATTTACATATAGATTTTTTTTCCATTCAGCCTGCAAACAATCAGATTCCTCCTCCAAATTTTAGAGCACGGATGGATGAATTTGCCCCACCGCCTATTAAAATATATGTACAGAGGCTGGATCTGATTGGATGCAAGTGTTGTTTGGCTGACAGTTTTCCATTTGGTTCCTATTTCAATAAGGGATGCTGGGTGGGTGGGGAGCTAACAGGGCCACTGATTCATCAGGAACAAGGTGAAATTTGCATATTATATGGCCAGCTTTATTTTTAAGAGGATGAGTATTTTCTAAACTATTCCTCTATTATCTATACACTGTGTGCACAATTATTAGGCAAGTAAGTATTTTGACCAAATCATAATTTTTATGAACATTTTTCAACTCCGAGTTGTATAAACATGAATGCTTATTGGATTTAAGCATATCAGATGATGTATATTTGTGTAATGAGGGATTGTGTGCCCTAATTCCCTATATCAAGGTGTGCATAATTATTAGGCAGCTTCTTTTCCTCTGGCAAAGTGGACCAAAAAAGAGATTTAACTGACTCTGAAAAGTCAAAAATTGTCTTTCAGAGGGATGCAACACTCTTGAAATTGCTAAGATATTGGGGCGTGATCACAGAACCATCAAAGGTTTTGTTGCAAATAGTCAACAGGGTCGCAAGAAATGTGTTGAGAAAATAAGATGCAAATTACCTGCCAAAGATTTGGGAAGAATCTAACGTGAAGCTACCAAGAACCCATTATCCTCCAGTGCTCTCATATTCCAGAACTCCAGGCTACCTGGAGTGACCAGATGTACAAGGTGTTCAGTGCTCAGAGAAATGGCCCAGGTAAGGAAGACTGAAGCCCGACCACCACTGAATAAGACAAATACAGTATCTCACAAAAGTGAGTACACCCCTGACATTTTTGTAAATGTTTTATTATATCTTTTCATGTGACAACACTGAAGAAATTACACTTTGCTACAATATAAAGTAGTGATTGTACAGCTTGTATAACAGTGTAAATTTGCTGTCCCCTCAAAATAATTCAACACACAGCCATTAATGTCTAAACCGCTGGCAACAAAAGTGAGTACACTCCTAAGTGAAAATGTCCAAACTGGGCCAAAAGTGTCAATATTTTGTGTAGCCACCATTATTTTCCAGCACTGTCTTAACGCTCTTGGGCATGGAGTTCACTAGAGCGTCACAGATTGTCACTGGAGTCCTCTAACACTCCTTCATGAGGACATCACGGAACTGGTGAATGTTAGAGACCTTGCGCTCCTCCACCTTCCGTTTGAGGATGCCCCACAAATGTTTAATAGGGTTTAGGTCTGGAGACATGCTTGGCAAGTCCATCACCCTTACCCTCAAGTTCTTTAGCAAGGTAATGGCCGTCTCGGAGGTGTGTTTGGGGTCATTATCATGTTGGAATACTGCCCTGTGGCCCAATCTCTGAAGGGAGGGGATCATACTCTGCTTCAGTATGTCACAGTACATGTTGGCATTCACGGTTGCCTCAATGAACTGTAGCTCCCCAGTGACGGCAGCACTCATGCAGCCCCAGACCATGACACTCCCACCACCATGCTTGACTGTAGGTAAGACACACTTGTCTTTGTACTCCTCACCTGGTTGCCGCCACACACGCTTGACACCACCAAGCATATCCACTGCATGGCTAGCCAGTTAAGGCCTTAAAGTGATTGCAAAGTCTCATTTAAAAAAAAAAACACATGTTATACTTACCTCCTCTGTGCAGTTGGTTTTGCACAGTGCAGCCTGGATCCTCCTCTTCTTAGGTCTCTTTTCAGGTCTCCTGGCCCCTCCGTTCTATTGAGTGCCCCTACAGAAAGCAGTTTGCTATGGGGGCACCTGAGCCGAGTCACAGCTGTCTGTGTAAATTCAGACATGGAGCAGCGGCCCAGCCCCGCCCCCCTCTCTCATTATTGGATGAATGATTTTGATTGACAGCAGCGGGAGCCAATCGTGCCGCGCTGCTGTCTCAGACAAGAAAAAAATTGTACACAAATAATCAATTGTAAGTAGATATAGTAGCAAATTTATTAAGTATAAAAAACATCAACAAATGTGCAAATGAATGTGCCAATACGGACATAATTACAGGATATGATAAAGGACATGATGGTTGATATACATGCTTGCACATAGCAGTAATAACATTCAATGGTGAACTAGATGCATCTTTCTAACTCGACGCCTTTTGTAAATCAATCGCTCACTCAATCAATCGCTATAACTGACGTGTGAATGAAGGTAACCCTTGACAAACCATATCCCCTTCTGGAACAAAATATATAATGTATAATTAACCCCTTCCGTACCGCGTCATGTAAAATGACGTCGGCACAAATCCTTTCTCGATCCGGGCGGACGTCATATGACGGCGCCCGGATCTCCCCGCTACTGCGCGCCCCCGGGGGCGCGCAGCGCGGCGATCGGGGGTGAGGCTCGTCCCTCGGACTGAGCCCAACCCCGATCAAGGTAAACAGCCAATGAAATTGGCTGTTTACCACGTGATCGGCTGTGTCAATCACAGCCGATCACATGAGCGGCTCCAGCGCGAGCCGCTCGTTCCTTCCTTAATGCGCGCCCCCGGGGGCGCGCAGCGCGGCGATCGGGGACGAGGCTCGTCCCTTGGACAGAGCCCATCCCCGATCTAGGTAAAGAGCCAATGAAATTGGCTCTTTACCACGTGACCGGCTGTGTCCAATCACAGCCGGTCACAAATGTCATCAGAGAACACGGTAACTAGCTGTCACCGTGTTCTCCTCCTCACACACTGATCCTGTGTGAGGAGGAGATTGTGGTAACAGCTAGTTACCAAGTACAGTGCACCCCAACCACACTGATTGCCCCCCCCCAATAAAGAGCACCTGTCACTAGCCCATCAAAGTACCCGAGTACCTGTCACCAGCCCATCAGGTACTCTGATGACAGGTACTCGGGTACTCTGATGGGCTGATGACAGGTACTCTGATGGGCTGATGACAGGTACTCGGGTACTCTGATGACAGGTACTCTGATACTCTGATGACAGGTACTCGGGTACTCTGATGACAGGTACTCTGGTACTCTGATGACAGGTACTCTGGTACTCTGATGACAGGTACTCGGGTACGCTGATGACAGGTACTCGGGTACTCTGATGACAGGTACTCGGGTACGCTGATGACGGGTACTCGGGTACTCTGATGACAGGTACTCGGGTACTCTGATGACAGGTACTCTGGTACTTTGAGTACCCGTCACCGGAGTACCCGAGTACCCGTCATCGGAGTACCCGAGTACCTGTCACCTACCCATCAGAGTACCCAAGTACCTGTCACCTACCCAACAGAGTACCCGAGTACCTTCCACCTGCTCATCAGAGTACCTGACACCTGAAGTACCCGAGTACTTGCCACCTGCTCATCATTACCCATCACTACTCATCAGTACTCATCAGTACCCATCAGTACCTATCACCTATTAGTATCAGTACTGATCATCCGTACCCATCATCAGTACAGTATCAGTATCACCTATCAGTATCAGTACTACTCATCAGTACCTATCACCTGCCTGTCACCTGCCCATAAGAGTACCTGAGTACCTGTCACCTGCCTATCGGAGTACTCGAGTACCTGCCACTTGCTCATCAGTACCAGAGTACCTGTCACCTGCCCAACAAAGTACCCGAGTACCTGTCACCCTTCATACAGCCACCATGTCCAAGTCCAAAAAGGTTTATATACGTTGTTCGTTTAAACCTAAATACCGGTGTTATGGCAGCAGATAGCTGCCATAACCCTGGTATTTTTTTAAACGGTGGACGGTTGGCTTTCCGATAAGGGTGGTCCCAGCGGCGGATTCGCCGCGGGATCACCCTTCCGGGGTGGCGGAAGAGGTGCCCCCCCCCCCCCGCTGCATTCTGGTCCTTTTCCCCACTTACCGGACCCGCCGGCAGCGTGGAAAACGATCCGGTCCCAGATCCTCACAGACAGGATGTCGAGTGAGGGCAAGCTTGCCCTCACTCGACTCTATGGTCTTGGAGGACCGGAGCTACGGCAAACGTCGTTGCCTAGCAACCAGTTTAAAGGTCCCTTTTTTTTTTTCATTTTATTTAATTTTTTTTTAATTTTTTTTTTAATTTTTTCTATCTTTTAGTGTACTTGTGAGATCTGAGGACTTTTTGACCCCAGATCTCACAAAAAAGAGGTCCTGTCGTGCCTTTTTCTATTACAAGTAATGTTTACATTTCTTGTAATAGAAATAAAAATGATCAATTTTTTTTTTTTTAAAAAAACTGTGTAAAAATAAAAAATAATAAATAAAATAAATAGTAAAAAAAAAAAAAAAAAAAATTAAAGCGCCCTGTCCCCGCGAGCTCGCGCACAGAAGCGAACGCATACGGAAACCCCGCCCACATATGTAAACAGTGTTCAAACTACACATGTGAGGTATCGTCGCGATCGTTAGAGCAAGAGCAACAATTTGAGCCCTAGACCTCCTCTGTAACTCTAAGATAGCAACCTGTAGAAATTTTTAAAATGTCGCCTATGGTGATTTTTAAGTACCAAAGTTTGTCACCATTCTGTGAGCGTGCGCAATTTTGAAGCATGACATGTTGGGTATCTATTTACTCGGCGTAACATTATCTTTCACATTATGGAAAACAATTGGGCTAACTTTACTGGTTTCTTATTTTTTAATTAAAAAAAGTGATTTTTTTCCCAAAAAATTGCGTTTGGAAGACCGCTGCGCAAATACGGTGTGATAAAAAATATTGCAATAATCTCCATTTTATTCTCTAGGGTCTCTGCTAAAAAAAAATATATAATGTTTTGGGGTTCTAAGTAGTTTTCTAGCAAAAACAACTGATTTTAGCTTGTAAACACCAAATGTCAAAAATAGGCCTAGGCAAGTGGCTAGGATGCATGATGATGCTCCTTGGATGTTTAGGCCCCTCTATATGGCTAGGCTGTGAAAAAGTCTCACACATGTGGTATTGCCATACTCAGGAGGAGTGGCAGAATGTATTTTGGGGTGTCATTTTTGCTATGTACATGCTATGTGTTAGGAATATTCTATAAATTTACAACTTTGTGTAAAAAAAAAAGTTTTTATTTTTTTCCCACATTTTCCAAAAACTTGTGGAAAAAAATGACATGTTCAAAGGACCCATAATGCCTCATAGAATATACGTTGGAGTGTTTGCTTTCCAAAATGGGGTCATTTTGTGGACTTTTCCATTGTATTGGTGCTCTAGGGCCTTGAAAAGTGTGATAGGTAGTAAGAAAGTTTTATGTGTATTTATGCTCCTAAAACGCCTTATGGTGCTACTTTGACGTGGAGTCTCTTTTTGTGGCCAGGCTGTGTAAAAGTCTCACACATGTGGTATCACCATACTCAGAAGGAGTAGCAGAATGAATTTTGGGGTGTCATTTTTGCTGTGTACATGCTATGTGTTAGAAATAGCTTATAAATTGACAACGTTTTGGGAAAAAAAAAAGAAAAAAAAATGTTTTCTTCATTTTCCCAAGAATTGTGGGAAAAAATTATAACTTCAAAAAACTCACCATGCCTCTTACTAAATACCTTGGACTGTCTACTTTACAAAAAGGGGTCATTTGGGGGGTATTTGTACTGTCCTGACATTTCAGGGCCTCAAGAAAGGAGATAGGCCATCAGTACATCTGGTGTGATCAATTTTCAGTAATTGGTACCATAGCTTCTAGACTCAATAACTTTCACACAGACTAAATAATATACACTAATTTGGGTTAATTTTACCAGAGATATGTAGCAGTATAAATTTTGGCCCAAATGTATGAAGAAAAATTAATTTTTTGCAAAATTTTATAATAGAAACTAAAAAAAAGTGTTTTTTTTGCAAAATTTTTGCTCTTTTTTTGCTTATATCACGAAAAAAAAAAAACCCCAGTTGTGATCAAATACCACCAAAAGAAAGCTCTATTTGTGTGAAAAAAATGATAAAAATTTTGTTTGGTTACAGTGTAGCATGACTGAGCAATTGTCATTCAAAGTGTGAGAGTGCTGAAAGCTGAAAATTGGTCTGGGCAGGAAGGGGGTCTAACTGCTCTGTATGGAAGCGGTTAATGTAGAGTAGAAAGGACTGCATCACATGTTAGCAGCAAGCATGTGTTAACAGCAAGTAAAATGTATCCATATATATGTATATAATGTTGCAGTATAGCAAAGAAAAAATGGGAAGACAAGGGGAAGATCAAACTCACATGTGAGAGAGAGAATAAAAAGTAACAAAAGGGGAGTATTCGGCTCTGCTTCCATCAGCTCCCGGGTCAGACTACTTGGTCGCCGCCAGACGTTTGCTTTGTCCTCTTGTACACTGGCTCAGCCAATTTATAAGTATGTTTTTTCCCTACATAGGGCTCTCCACAAGTTTCCATTCTTTATTGGTCATTATTTTTCATACAATTAAAAACTGATATTATGTATTTTTTAGATATACTTGTACGCATCTACTCCTGAAGAGTGAGTGATTGACTCACGAAACGCGTTGAGTTAGAAAGATGCATCTAGTTCACCATTGAATGGTATTACTGCTATGCGCAAAAATGTATACCAACCACCATGTCCTTTATCATATCCTGTAATTATGTCTGTATTGGCACATGCATTTCCACATTTGTTGATGCTTTTTATACCTAATAAATTTGCTACTATATCTACCCCATTACAATTGACCATTTGTGTACACCTCATTTAAAGTCCCAGTCCCATTTATATCCTTTCTTTTTTGCATGTAAATTTAGGGATGGAGGTGTGTCACTGGCAGTACTAAACCTGTTTTTATCATTTTGCTGTCTCAGCCAATGAGAAGGGGAGTCCTAGGCAGCGTAGACACTCCTGCAACATCACTGGATAAAGACGGGCTCAGTTAAGTA
Source organism: Pelophylax lessonae (assembly GCF_965119305.1). Taxonomy (NCBI): domain Eukaryota; kingdom Metazoa; phylum Chordata; class Amphibia; order Anura; family Ranidae; genus Pelophylax; species Pelophylax lessonae. Next base: position 148,254,349 of record NC_138770.1, on the reverse strand, counting down.
TTAGGGGGCTGCTGCACACAGGTTTTATCCTAATGCATAGAATACATTGTGAAAAACTAATTTATAACCCGCGCTTATGGATATTTTTCAGTGAATAAATATACATATAAAACCAAATGTATAAAAAATGTGTATAGAGCGCAGCTGCTGTAACACTAAGTAAATCTTAGAGAGAATAGTAAAACACAAATTTAAGCAGCGCTAGCGCTCAGGTGATAATGGTGAAATAAATTACACTGTGTAATCTGCAAAAAATAAATATATTAATCACAACCTAATATATGTGCTCAATACGTGTTAAAGAGATCCTCTTAATAAATAGTGTCACATAAATTGAATACCACTGTAAAATCTCCAAATTATAAATAAAGTGCTAAAAAAAGTCCGTAAAATAAATAATGCCACGTGAATAAATATAGTCCTTATAGTGATCCAAAGATAAAGTGCTCCAGTGCTGATATACAATATAGTGCTCCAAAGTGATCGGTGCCCCTCTCTGTTCCCCACTCACCAACTCGCCAATGTTTGGAAGCCTTGATAATATTGCACATAAGCCCTTGGCACCAGGATTCTTAGAAACAATTCTCCATACGGCTTTCAATATGTATGCATGGGTCCGCTTGCGCATCCACCATTAGAATAGAAAGAAAGGCCGTACATAGTGAAGTATGTATATATATTTTAATCAAGCCTCATAGCCAAAAACATACTTAAAAACTATAGATAACGTATGGGCATATAACAAGCCTCGTGGTCGCACCGCTCGGCGTGCGTTCCACGGGCAGGAAGTAGCTTTCTTTTCAAAGAAAGGTCTTTGAAAACACCGGAACTGATGGCGAAACGCGTTGACGTATTTCCTGTTACGGACGGAGCGGCACGTCACTTCCGGTCAGCTACTTCCTGCCCGTGGAATGCACGCCGAGCGGTGCGACCACGAGGCTTGTTATATGCCCATACGTTATCTATAGTTTGTAAGTATGTTTTTGGCTATGAGGCTTGATTAAAATATATATATACATACTTCACTATGTACGGCCTTTCTTTCTATTCTAATGGTGGATGCGCAAGCGGACCCATGCATACATATTGAAAGCCGTATGGAGAATTGTTTCTAAGAATCCTGGTGCCAAGGGCTTATGTGCAATATTATCAAGGCTTCCAAACATTGTCAAGTTGGTGAGTGGGGAACAGAGAGGGGCACCGATCACTTTGGAGCACTATATTGTATATCAGCACTGGAGCACTTTATCTTTGGATCACTATAAGGACTATATTTATTCACGTGGCATTATTTATTTTACAAACTTTTTTTTAGCACTTTATTTATAATTTGGAGATTTTACAGTGGTATTCAATTTATGTGACACTATTTATTAAGAGGATCTCTTTAACACGTATTGAGCACATATATTAGGTTGTGATTCATATATTTATTTTTTGCAGATTACACAGTGTAATTTATTTCACCATTATCACCTGAGCGCTAGCGCTGCTTAAATTTGTGTTTTACTATAGAATACATTAGGATAAAAAAAACATTTCTGCCTTTACAATCCCTTTAAAGCTGAAAGAATAAATAACATGGCCCCTTTCTCACCTGACCTAAACTGATTTGATAAAGTGTGGGCCCTTCTTAAACAGGAGATTTATGGTGAAGGAAAACAGTACACCTCTCTGAACAGTGTCTGGGAGGCTGTGGTTGCTGCTTCACAAAAAGTTGATCGTCAACAGATCAAGAAACTGACGGACTTCATGAATGGAAGGATTATGACTGTTAGGGTCTTACACACGGGCTTTCCCCCCGGCAGGCTCCGATTTGCTTGGCGGGGATCGATCCGTCGATCCCCGCTGAGCAGGCAGATGACAGCTCCGTCTCCGCTTACTTATTTTGCAGAGACAGACCTGTCAGATCCCGCTCTCCTTTATAGGAGATCGGATGAAAACAGACCGCCTGTCCATTTTTATCCGATCCGATCCTCTAGACGGATGGAAAATAGGGTTTCCATGCGTCTGGATTTCACAGACCGGACAGGATCAGATAGCAGCGGGTGACATCCGCTGCCCCATAGGGGTGCATGGGGCGTCCGATCAGGTCCGCCTGAAAAACTGACAGGCGAACTGGATCGGAAAGCCCGTGTGAAAGGATCCTTATTGAAAAGAAGGGTGGCTATATTGTTCACTGAGCCCCGGTTCACATTTGTGCGAGTGCCGGGTTCGCATGTAATGTCGGAGCGCACTGCTCCGACATTACATGCGATCAGCTATGCGGTGCATCGCACCCGGAGCAAACACGCACAGGAGGCATTTTTGCAGCCGCATCAGGATCGGATCGCACAGCGGTTCACACTTGTGCGATCCCATCCTGTGCGAACTGCACGATCGCACTGCGATATGCGATCAAACTGGGGGTGTCGTTAAGATTACATTGACACCCCCAGCGTATCGCATATGGCAGTGTGAACTGCCGGGGGTGCGTGTGTGATGCGGGAACAGGCTGCGAATTCGCAGCCTTCCCGCATCGCATAAATGTGAACCGAGCCTGAAATATCAGAAATGTTTATTTGTAAATTTTGGGTTGTTTGTTTATTATTTTCACTTTAACAGATGAAAATAAACAAGTGAAATGGGAAAATGTTTGTTTTCATAATGGTTCTGCACACTAAGGCTCCGTTCACATCTAGGCGTTTTGGGGCGTTTTTGGGGCGTTTTTCTGCTCTAGGATCAGCTCTCAAAACGCCCAACAAGACAAATCCTATTCATTTCAATGGCCCCTGTTCACATCTGAGCGTTTTGACGCTGTATACAAAACGCCCAACGCTCAAAAAAGTACATGAGCTTCTTTTTGGGCAGATTACAGGCGTTTTCCATTGATCTCTATTCAATCTAAAAACGCCTGCACAAAAATCACGGTAAAAATCGCGGTAAAATCGCGGTAAAAAAACGCCGCAAAAATCGCGGTAAAATCGCGGTAAAAAACGCGCGAAAAACGCTACGCTCAGGTGTGAATGTAGCCTAAGTGCCGGTTCACATTTGTGCGATGCGGGAACGCTGCGAATATACAGTGTGTTCCCGCATCGCATCCGCACCCCTGGCAGTTCACACTGCCATATGCGATACCCTGGGGGTGTCAATTAAAAGTTAACGACACCCCCAGATCAGATTGCATATCACAGTGCGATCTGAAAGTTCGCACAGAATCGGATCGCACTAGTGTGAACCACCATGCGATCCGATTCTGCTGCGGACCAAAGAAAGGGTCCTGTGCGTGTTTCAATTTGTTTTGCAAGGGATATGGTTTGTATGGCTGAATTTGCACTGCACAGAGATCGCATGTAATTTTAGGAGCAGTGCCCTCCGAATTACATGCAATCTCTGTGATCGCACAAATGTGAACCGGCACTAAGGGTCCTTTCACACGGGTGATCCGATCTGTCAGTTTTTCAGGCTGACCTGATCGGACCCTCCATGCATCTCTATGGGGCAGCGGATGTCAGTGGAGACTTCTCAGCTGACACCCGCTGCTATCCGCTTCCGATCCTATCCGTGAAATTCGGACACATGCAGACCCTATTTTCCATCCGTCCAGTAGGTCGGATGGGATCGGATGAGAACAGACAGGTGGTCCGTTCTTATCCGATTCCCCCATAGAGGACAGCCGGGATCTGACAGCTCCTTCTCCACACACTGGAGCTGGAGACGAGCTGTTGTTCGCCTGCTCAGCGGGGATCGGCGGATCGATCCCACGCTGAGCAGAGAATGGATATCGTCGAACGGCGCATCGTGTGAAAGGACACTTAGGCTTCATTCACACCTGAGCGGATCGTTTTCAGACATTTCTTTGGGCTTTTTTCAGGTGTTTTTTGGGCTGTTTACAGGTTTGTTTTTTTGGGCCTTTTATAGGCGTTTTTTCAAGCGTTTTTTTGCAGGTGTTTGGAGGAAGGCATTGACATCTAACAAAAATGCTGGTAATCTGCCAAAAAAGAAGCTCATGTACTTTGAGCTTCAGGCGACAAAACGCTCAGATGTGAGCAGGGGCCACTGAAATGAATGGGATTTTGCTTGTTTTAGGCATTTTGAGAATTCAGAGATAAGCGTTTTACGAGCTGAAATACGCTCAGGTGTGAACAGGGCCTTATAGTTTCCCAAGAATTGTGCACACGAAGATAGTCTCCTAAAAAAGCCAAAACTTCACTTCGACCTTCTTAAATATTCAGGATTTGAGGTTTATTAAAGCAGAATTTCACCCAAAAGTGGGAGCTCCGCTTATCTGTCTCCTCCCCCCCTCTGGTGCCACATTTAGCACCTTTTAGGGGGGAGCGGATACCTGTTTTTGACAGGTACCCATCCTACTTCCGTCAGACCTCACCGCGGCGAGGTCTGTCAGCAGTTTGGCCCCCCTCCTCCTTCCCTGCCGCCGGGCCATTCAGAAAGTTAAGCGTGCTTTGCACATGCGCAGTAGGGAATCGGCTGTGAATCCGCAAGGTTTCACGGCTGGTTTCTTTTACAGGCTATGGCGGCGGCAGCACCCGAAACATTGGCTGGGGTGCCAAAATCGTTGGATTCCAGCACAAGTAAGTGTCCTAATAATTAAAAGTCAGCACTTTTAATTATTGGTGGCGGCAGCACCCGAAACATTGGCTGGGGTGCCAACATCGCTGGACTCCAGGACAGGTAAGTGTCCTAATAATTAAAAGTCAGCAGCTACAGTATGTGTAGCTGCTGACTTTTAATTTTTCCATGGGAGGGGGGGGGGCTGGAGCACCATGTTACTATTTTGGAGTGACCAAGAGCACTGTAGTTGTTCAATTATTACATTAATCCTCAAAAATACAACTTGCTTAATAATTGTACACGCAGTGTATAATTGATGAGATTCAGTGTTCCAAGGCAGGTCTGAATCTGATTAATAGAAATCTGATTACCGTATCTACTCGAGTATAAGCCGAGTTTTTCAGCATGTTTTTTCATGCTGAAAAAGCCCCCCTCGGCTTATACTCGAGTCACTGTCTTTTTAAAAATGGCGCCGCCCGGCGCCGACATGTCACCGTGCATGCGCCACATGCCTGGAAATAGCCAAACATGTACGGGCTTTCCTGAGCGGCGGCGCATTTGCGGTGACGTATTGGCGCCGTGCGGCGCAATTTTTAAATCAAAGGCGCCTCACCGACAGGTAAGTGAGACTCCTCCACAGCCCCTGCATTTCCTCATGCTTTCCTCAAAGGTTTTGTAATACTGTATAACCAATCCTGCATGTAGAGGTATAGCACCATGCCCGCAGCACTGCATCTCCTGTGCCATGCCTGTACATACTGTGCCATGCCTGTACATTCTGTGCCATGCCTATACCTTCTGTGCCATGCCTGTACATACTGTGCCATGCCTGTACCTACTGTGCCATGCCTATACCTTCTGTGCCATGCCTGTACATACTGTGCCATGCCTATACCTTCTGTGCCATGCCTGTACATACTGTGCCATGCCTGTACATACTGTGCCATGCCTGTGCCATCACTCGTGCTATGCCTATACCATCACCTGTGCCATGCCTATACAATCTACTGTGCCATGCCTGTACCATGACCTGTAGCAAAAAAGAGAAAGGCGACACCTCCAGCGATAAGGAAAACAAAAAGTTTATTGAAGAATCATAGTTCCAACACCCGACATACAGGACAACACACTACTCAGCAGACACGTTTCACACGAAGTGCTTAATCATTACTGATTATCATTAGGTGTGAGTGCTCTCTTATGGACCGGGGTCAGTTGATGAATTCAATTACAAACCAATCAGTATGGTCAAAAAAAAAACCCAAACAGATCCATTAGGGAAACCACTCACACCTGTACATGACACTAACATATACATGCCTAAAAAAGCTCAATACAGATAGACAAACAAATAAGTTCATATAGATGTTGTAAAGATAGGCAAAACGTATATGTACATGTGTCAATTTGGTGTACATGACACTTGAAAAAATACATGAAAAAAGAATAAAACATTAGAAAAATGAAAAAGTAGAAAAACCATGTATCCAAAGAAGAAAGTTGTGCATAACAAATGCATAAAACAAAAAAAAAAACACACACACACATAGACCAGCTGAACACATATTGCGATATTTAAAGAAACAACAAAACATCATAAAAATATATGTGTAAATGCAGAGCAAACGCCATCAAAAGACACTAGATGTATTATGAATATGATGGTACTCAATAATATTTATAAAAATAACCCAAACTATGCCTGCAAATACAAGAATCTGTTGTTGGTTGCACATACAATCATTAAATATATACCATGACCTGTGCCATGCCTATACCATCACCTGTGCCATGCCTATACCATCATCTGTGCCATGCCTGTACCATGACCTGTGCCATGCCCTTACCATGACCTGTGCCATGCCCATACCATCACCTGTGCCATGCATATACCATCACCTGTGCCATGCCTGTACCATCACCTGTGCCATGACCTGTGCCATGCCTATATACCAAGACCTGCGCCATCTCCTGTACCATGCCCGCAGCCCCTGTTTTGTGTCTCGCGGTGGTCCAGTTGGGTCCGGTAGCTGCTGCATTTCCCACCCTAGGCTTATACTCGAGTCAATACGTTTTCCCACTTTTTTGTGGTAAAATTAGGGGCCTCGGCTTATATTCGGGTCGGCTTATACTCGAGTATATACGGTAATAGAAACTTTACGCTCTGGCTTTTTCTGTATGGAAGAATCAGTGGGTGTGTTTGTGAATTCTTCTGTACTTTAAAAAAGGTAAACAGAAGGGGTTCCCAGAAGTGCAGAGGTAGGGACTGTTGTCTTTTAGCCATTCCCAGAGAAAAAATTGAACTTCTGAGCAAAAACAACTGTAGGCGTTTTAAAAAGAATTTGAAGACTTACTTTTCATAATGACTGAAGCGTAACTTAAGTTAAATTCCAGGCAATTATAGTATTTGAAGAATGCGGACAAACACTTTTCCCTGAATGTGATATCGCTAAGATAGATCTTGCTATTGTGCTGTATATGATAAACCGTGATATTATATTTCTAATAATTAATACTGTAACAAATGAATATATGATCCTTATTGCAATATTATGTTTCCAATTTTTTTTTGTGAAAAATTGAATAAAAAGATTGTGGTTGTGGTATAAATTCCAGACAAAATGCACTATTCATATATGTACAAAATACAAAAACAAATATGGCAACTATTTTATCTGCCATAGGTTTTGTAATACTGTATAACCAATCCTGTAGAGGTATAGCACAAAAATGGCTGGCCAAAATTTCAAATCATTTAGGAGGTAACACAATAAAGGATGTTCACCTGTGGGAACATGTTACATGTTCTGCCCGTTTTAGGGTGGAACATGAAAAATGTTCCTGATGCTGTAGTCGCCCCATGCTATAACCCCCACCCCGTGGCAGCAAAACAAGAAGAAGTCCCCCATACTAGCTGCTACTTTTAAAAATCAGGGTGGGTGAGCGGGGCTCTTCCCACATGGCCACTTTATTCATTCACACAGCTCTGTGTGTGAATGAACTACAAGCCCTGACATGCTTTGCGGCTGTCAGCTTGTATTTCTCAATGAACTAACTTGGCACTTTGGAAGTCCATTTATTTCTGCCTGTCAGTGTATCTGCCTGCCCGTACGGGTTATATGGGTACATAGATATACTGACAGATCTGAAGGAGACCTGCATGGCACCAGCAATCTGCTGATCGTTGGTGCAATGCTTTACAGCAGGGGTGTCAAACTCAATTTAAGCGTGGGCCGCATGAGCATTATGGTTGCCCTCAAAGGGCCGGTTATATCTGTAGGATTAGATGTCCAGAGCACACACCACCCCCTTACATGAGATGTCAAGAACCCCCCACCATCAGAAGTCAAGTGTCACCCACCCTTCCTTACATCACAATGCACCCCTATACAAGGAAGATGATGCGGGTGGAAATGAGAAGAAGTGCAGGGCATGGAGGAGAACCAGAGGAAGGCTGGAGTCAGCTTCCAGAGTCTGCTGAATGCTGAGACCAGGGGAGGCAAAGGTAAGGGGGTGTTGCGGCTGCACAGAGAGGTGCAGGATCTGTAGGAGGAGTTCTACCCTCCTCTCTGCTGCCGACTACAGAGACAAGGTGGGGGCAGAGACAAGGGGGGTACTGCAGCTGCAGGAGAGGTGCGAGGGCCATATGAAAATGCCCTGGGGGGCAGCATTCGGCCCTCGGGGCCTTGTATTTGACACCTGTGCTTTACAGGCTCCAAAAGTAAAAAAAATAACAAATGCACATTTTTACCTGCAAAAAAAAATTTAATTTATTTTTTTTTTTTTTAAAGGTGAACGTATCCTGTTTATAGCTGCATTTTCAACTGTGCATTTTGTTTCTTGTCTGGATTGTCACTTTAAAGTGAACCTGTAACCAGAACAGTAAAGATTTTAAAATCAGCTCTTCCTTACATCTGTAGCTGCAGGTGGTGTGGAGCAATTCATCCTCATAAATAGTCACAATAGAAGAACTGAACTTGTTTAACCACTTCTGGACCAGAAGGTTTTACCCCACTTAAAGCGGAGTTCCACCCAAAAGTAAAACATTCGCTCATCTGCTTCCTCCACATTTGTCACCTGTCAGGGGGGAGGGGGGAATGGGTATCTGTTTTTGACAGCCATGGCGCTGTGACGCTGTCCCTCAGAAGTTCCATCCCCTTTCTCCTTTCCCCACCGCTGAGCCAATGAGAATGCGCAGCACGCTTCACGCATGCACAGTAGGGAATCGGGCTTTGAAGCCGAAAGGCTTCATTGCGGGTTTCCCTTGGAGTGAGCTATGTGTAGGTAAGTGTCTATATATTAAAAGTCAGCAGCTACAGTATTTGAAGTTTGCTGACTTCTAATTTTTTTTTCACAGCTGGAACATCGCTTTAATGACAAGGCCATTTTTTGTGATACGGTGCTGCGTTAATTTAACTGACAATTGCGTAGTTGTGCGACGCTGTACCCAATTCAAATTTATATCCTTTCTTTACCACAAATAGAGATTTCTTTTGGTGGTATTTGATCACCTTGTTTTTTTTATTTAAAAAAAAAAAAACAATATTTTTTACTTTCTGCTATACAATATATCCAATAAAAATGTTTTTAAAAATTAAATTTCTTCATCAATTTAGGCCAATATGTATTCTGCTAGATATTTTTGGTAAAAAGAAAATCCCAATAAGTGTATATTGATTTGTTGGTGGAAAAGTTGTCGCCTCTACAAACTAGGGGATAGATTTATGGCATTTTTATTTTTTTTTACTAGTAATGGCAGAGATTGGCGATTTTTAGTGGGACTGCGACATTGCGGCTGACAGATCGTACCCCTAACTGACACTTTTGGGGGACCAGTGACAATACTACAGTAATCAGTGCTAATATTATGTACTCTTACTGTACTAATGACACTGGCAGGGAAGGAGTTAACACCAGGGGCAATCAAAGGGCTAAGTGTGTCCCCTAGGGGATGCTTTCTAATTGTGTGGGGGATGGACTCACTGGATAAACAGAGATCTGTGTACCTGCATGGCAGGAACACAAGATCACTGTGTTCGTCTCTGACAGAACGGCAGTCTGCCTTGTTTACATCAGCAGACCGCCGTTCTATCTCTCTAGGTAGCGATCGCGGGTGGCTGGTGGACATCGTGGCCGATCGCCACTTGCGCGCCCCCGCTGGCTATTGCATGAAATGAAGTACAGATACGTAGTTACGTGCAATAGAGCCGAATTGCCGCAGCATATGTACTGCTGGCAGTCAGCAAGTGGTTAAGGTATTCAGCTCACCTTGCCAATAGTGACTCGCTGGCCTACCACCTTTCTAATTGCTGAGGCCTCATTCATACTTGGAGTAAATGCTTCGGCCTCGTTGACTTTTAAATAAAAGAGCCCGAAAAACAAGTGTAAAAATGTGTTATTCTAGCATTTTCTAAGCGCTCCTAATATAATATATGGGGCCAAAAACACACAATTCTGCCCCAAAAGAAGCTCATGTACTTTTTTGAGCTTCATGCTACAAGTAACACAGCACTCAGGTGTGAACAGGCGGATTCTTTGACTTGAGCTTTGCCACACTTTGAGAATTAGGCAACAAAACTTAGAGATTTGAATTAGGCCAGACTAAATACTATGGGATGGGGGGAGCAGGGAGAGCTGAACTGCTGAGAGAACAACTTGAGTGACTCTAGTGCTTCTGCTGTACATTCAAGGATGAATTGCTGAAATGTTTTGTCTAAACCTGAATTAAACTAATCTGTTAGAGCTCTGATATTATTATTATTAATTATTATTATTATCATTATTAAATTAAAAGAAGCAAATGTTTTATTTGATGACAAATATAAAAAATTCACTATCTCTGTGCAATTTTAGTGTGACTTGCATTGATGTCTGTTAAATGAAGTCGCACATGAAATTGCACTGATAGTTGGCTTTGAAGTCTTGCTATAATAGCGTGACCTTAATGCCACACTGGTATGAACCAGGGCTAAAAGAGCAAATTTTATACATCACACAGAAAGTCCGTTCATCCTCCTAAAGCAGACCTAAACTCCCCGATACTTACTTCTCTTACTACAGTGTGTAAAGTTCAGGGGTAATGGCTAGTTCTGGTGACCTGGGGGGGGGGGGGGGACTGGTGCTTGTTGGGAGGTTTTGGCTTTGGGACAGGAAGTTAAGGGAAATCTCCCCAATAAGACACAGGTGGCAAAAATAAACCTTGCAGGGGTTATAACCCTCCCATACTCTATTTTACCTCCAGCAAAATGAGGAAACAAAAGTCAGCTTATCTTCAGCACAAGGTAAAAAGTAAAGTGTAGAAGCCACAGAGAAGTTTTACTGGCAGAAAGAAAAGTCCAGTCCGAGCCCTTTTTGGCAGCTTCCAGCAGACGGGCCGCCCTTCAGACAGTTGTCTCCTCTCCAAACTCCTTACTACTCCACCTTCTCTAGGAGCTTCCCGTCTTTAAGTGCTGCATCCTGGAGGTAAGTTTAACCCTTTTAGCACCAGAGTCCCCATAATCAGAGGTGGAGGTTCTCTTTGAACCTCTAAATTCCGGGTCCTAAGTAAGAAATTATCAGTGCAAAGAAGACTGTAAATGTTAGTCCTTTCCTCTATGATCAGACTGTCCCTGAACCTCTCGCCTTTACAGATGAGAACCCGTGAGTATACCAACTACACAAACATTCGCTTTAAAGGGATCACAACTCAAATTCAGATGAAGCATAGCACCCCTTCCAGGACCCATCCTCGGCGTCCTGTACAGATGCAACATCCCTAACCAGTGGCGGCACCTTCTATCCAGCTTCTTCCAGGTGCCGGGCTGCAGACGTCTTCATTGGCCAGCTTAGGATGGTACACAGGGGCTATGCTGGAATTTAAACTGAGCTGCGCTTGCGTGGCTCAGTGTACATTCCAAAGAATTCTGCAAGTAGGCAAGTAGGTTTCTTTTATTGAAGACAAGACATTGCATTGCAACAACAAAAAGTTCTGCTGTAACTTTGGTATGTTGGCTGGGGCTCAGAGAGAGAAAATTGGCAGATTGCCCCTTTTAATAAACATATCAACATATTAGAGACCCACCCACATCGGCACCCCTCATCTAGGTTTTCATCCTGCCCCTGGATGGGCTATTGTCTCTTAGGCCCCTTTCACACAGGATAGACTGCAGCTGAGCAGGTGGATGACAGGTCCGTGACCGCTTCACTTATGCAGAGTAGACGCGGACAAAGACCACTCTCCTCTACAGGCGGCTGAATGTAAACGGACCGCCTGTACATTTACACCCAACTACCATCCAATCTGATCCACTGGACAGAAGGGGAACGGATCCTCACATGTCTCTTTTTGGTGGATCGAATCAGATCGGATGTAAGGGGGTGTACACAGACACGTGTCCGGTTACACCCTCTGCTCCACAGATAAGAATGGAGGTTTCCATTCGGGGTCCGCCTTAAAAAATGGACAGGCAGATCCAGTTGAAACGTCTGTATGAAAGGGGCCTTTGGATTCAGCCACGATTGCTGATCTCCTTCCTTTTGATCTCTCTTTTCAACCTCCAAGGACTTCTTAAAGGTGTTTGAATGCAAAATACCACCCACATAAACCATTGCAATGTGCCATGCGTGTAGCCTTTTGCCAAGTGATAGGATCTTCTTTTATGATCTTTAGACCTCCCTCGCCATATCTCCTGTGGGGCGATCCTGTTTCATTTGTTTTTAGGATGGCATTCTGAAGTGACCAGACAGAGCAGCGATCCAGAAAAATTCTAGTATGGATATGGAAAATGTCCAACACTTGCTCCACAAAGTCTGCAGCTACAGAGGTCAGTGAGGGCTTGTTACAATGTCCATTCAATGATTGCTAACTAGGGATGCACCGAAATGAAATTCTTGGCCGAAGCCAAAGCCGAATAATAATGAAATGTTTGGCCGAAGGCCGAAGGCCGAATACCGAACGCAGTGTTTCGCATTTTTTCCATTTATTTTGCCAATTTGTTGTCCTCTCTCTTGTCCTCTCTCTTGTCCTCTCACTCTCTCTCTCGTCCTCTCATGTCTCTCTCTCTCTCTCTGTCTTGTCCTCTCATGTCTCTCTCTCTCTCCCTAAATGTTACTGTAGGGAATGGGATTCAGTGCACACTGCAGCCTTGTACCATAGGGTTAATGTTAGTGACACTGTAGGGATTGGGAAGGATGCTGGGAATGGAAATCAGGAAGCATGCAGGCAGCCTTGTAAATTTTAATTGCAGATACAGGGCACTGGGCAGGTCAGGGTTAATGTGGTAACATCAATTACTCAGTGACAGTCAGTCAGTGTCAGTGTGGACTCGATCAGATTATACAGTGACAGACAGTCTCTCATAGTGGTGGTAGTAGGAGGCTGGAGGTTGACTAGTAGGAGCCTGGAAAGGAGCACAGCCGCATACATACATTACTCACTCGTGCACTGCAGCCCGCCCCACACATTCAGTGAGTCTTACTCTCCTCCCTAGTTTTTTCAATGGCACATTCAGGAAGCCAATCACGCCGTGAGTAGCGGCACAGCGGAACCAATCAGGTGTGCAGGCACGCGTGATTGGTTCGCTGTGCAGCTAATCACGGCGTGATTGGCTTCCTGAATGTGCCATTGAAAAAACTAGGGAGGAGAGTAAGACTCACTGAATGTGTGGGGCGGGCTGCAGTGCACGAGTGAGTAATGTATGTATGCTCACCGCTGAAGTGTCCCGGCTTCCCCTTCCTAACACGGAAGTCTGTGAGTCCTCCTGTCCTCCTCCGAGTCCCTTCCCCCTGTAAATATCGTGACCTCGGCGATATGAATATCGCCTACGGCCACAGAACAATAGTCGATATCATATCGACTATCGTTCAGCCCTATTGTTCGGCACAAAATTATTCGGCCTTTTGACTTATTCGGCCGAACACCGAAAGTGCTATTTTTTCTATTTTCGGCCGAATAATGTTTGGCCGCCGAATATTCGGTGCATCCCTATTGCTAACTATATGTAAATACTATGTTAATTGCCTGGCTACAGGCTTACTTTGGCTCAACAATTCTCAGTAGGAAGGCCTGAAAAGACAAAGCAGGCATTTATTGATAAATTGAATATACCAAATTATTTCACGTTCCTGATTTCTAGTATCAATCTGTCAGGCAGGTAGAATGAAACAAACAAAATGTATGTTTTGTTTAAATAACTGCCTTTAAAGGGGGAGAATATAGTAGGCCCTTTTTGTTCCTTGTCCCTGGCCCAATCTGTTGCAGTTCTGACCCGGACAATGGTTGTCATAGTAACTCTAGAATACTCATTCATTTTACTGTACAGATTCTAACAGACAGATGCAGAGAGAAGGAAAGTGCATAAGTTAGATTCCATTAAACGCAAGCACCATTTAAGTACAGACCCCCCTCAGTGCTGACAGTCTTGGCCTCTTTTTTGCTACAGTTATTTTTAACCATCATATTGCCAGAACATTGCACCATGACCTCTGACACTGAGTGCATATATAGCGACACAGTGATCCGGCAATTGTGCTGTGGAGTATATATATGGAAAATGTTCCATCTGTTTTTCAGAGCTAATCTGGATGGAAAGGCATAGGTCTTATCTAGTAGCTAATGGTACCAAGGCTTCTAATATAAGAATAAATTAGAATATAAGAAAGCTTGGAGCATCAGTTTTCACAGTCAATATGCTCAATTTACAAAGATTTAAAGCAGTAAAAAACCCAAAACTAAAAATGTATTTTGTTGTAACTTACCAGTATTTGTAGCTGCTGACTCAATTTTCCAGGGGAGCCCGGGGCTCCTCTTTAACTGCTACTTTTGCAGTAGAGCTTGTTCTGTTAAAAAATAACAGACTTACTGGAAGGATCAATTAAAGGTGTATGTGCTATTGCGCTCCCTTTTTGTGTAAATAAGGTATAATATGTATAATTATACCTGAACTCCTGCTTCCTCAGAATGCAGAATGGGTGACAGAGTATTAAAAAATACTTAATATTCAAAAATAACAAATACGTGTTCCTGCTCTCTTACCAAAAAATGGCTGGGAACAATGCTAACGGTTAATGTTTCAGAGGTAGAGCGTACAGGAAATTATCATCTCACAAGATTTCTGGCTGAATGAACAGCGATTTTGTATATGAGAATGCTTTCTAAATTGTAAAATTATCTGTAGACCACAAGGAAGCTTACAAGAGAAATATATTGTTAAAGTTTACACAGACTTTTAGTCAGATGAAAAATCTACCTATGAATTCATAAAAAAAATAATTTAATAATTTAATACAATGTCATTCTTTAAAAACTTCCACTTTCAGGCCACAGAAAATTGGAGGCATAATATCTAATATTTATTTCATACTTGAAACAACCCACATTTTATTTTATGTCCTTAACAGAGAGATCTGGGTATTAATTTAACCATACCCAAATAGCAACATTGATGTCCCATAGGGGGAAGGAGGGTCAGCGCTCAGGGCTCCTAATTAAAAGTTTGTACCTGCTTATAATTCTAGGCTGGAGGAAGCTTGGCAAGGGAGCTGCGTAGCCTAACTACAGTAAAGAAAAGTCAGGACACCAGCCTAGTTATAAAGTAAAATATATGGGGGTGACCAGTGCTATGGACTGATCACAGAGACTCTTATGGATAGGAAGCAGCCACCAACCAACCCCTAAATACATAGGGGTCACAGTAGTATAAAGGAGAAATAAAGGTTGGAGTCGGCGCTACCTTTGAGTATAAATACTTTAAAACCGTGTGAGGAATAAAGTGCCAGTGCAAGGTGCATATAAAACAACGCTTACCATGTGAATAAAATATAAATGGATATGTTTAAAAAAGATGTCTCAAAGTGCTTAAAAAATATTTAATGTGAAGTGACAGATGTGTATAAATTATAGTTGTGAGATAAAAGATAATGTATATTTATATAGCCAGGGAATAGTCCCATATAAACGCTGTGCTCAAAAAGTGAAGGTGAGTATGATGAGCTCGAGATGCTCGTGGATCCACTTTCCACTAGAGGTCGCACTCACCCTTTAAACAGATAGCCAATAGTGGTTTTTAGAATGTTCATGGGGGATTTTTTCCAGTCCGAAGCTCCCAGGTCTGGTTCCTGAAAATCCTTACAGATAGGCGGGTACCATCTAGGTGCTCAAACATAAAGAACCCCCATAGTGCAATATATTCCGTTGAAAATGCAAAATAATATGTAGTAACTCACGGTGAGGAGTTAGCTGATCGTCTCAGAGTGTTGGGCGCAGCGCCGGGAAGCTTCCGCGTTCCAACCACGGCAGACTGCAGACCGGAAGTGACGTTGACGCAGAGTACCTTCCTACACATTTCGTCATTGGACGTCTACTGGAGCCCTCAAGTAAACGTCCAATGACGAAACGCGTAGGGTGGTACTCTTCATCAACGTCACTTCCGGTCTGCAGTCTGCCGTGGTTGGAACGCGGAAGACTGCAATATTTATTTTTATTTGGATATGTGCAATAGCAACCTACCTCATTTAAAGTCCCATTATCCTTACGCCCCCCCCCCCCCATTGTATACAAAATTATTAGGGATGGAGGTGGTTGCTGTGATGCTTCAGATCATTTATTTCTTTATACATATGTATTAGGGTGGAAGACACCCGACCCCTTCCCTTTGTCTGATCTGTAGCATTACATTTGGTTAACACACCAATTTTTTCCCTGATGCATATAAATTTATACTTATTTATTTTTTTATATATATTTTCAACAAACTTTATTATATATGATATTTATATTTTTGTTTTTAAGCCGTCGGCCCTTGTGGGATCGAGATTACACTGTGGCTGCTTGTTTCCGGGGCTGCGATGCTTGATCTGCCGCCCTGTCCCCTGCTCTATAATCCTGGGCTGAGGGCGGGGCTGTCATGCTGAGCATCGGCATCATGATTAGCCCAGCCTGTGATCCATGGGTGGGTCACTGGGTTAGGACTACTATTCCATCTCTGGTTGCTGGGGGTGTAATATGTGGTGAGTGGCTTCCGGCCTATGCCGGATACCATGTTCACTCCTTTATCACCCCTCTCTGTGACAGTTACATGGCGCTGGCGGTGATCCGCCCTGGCTCATGGGGGTATAAAGCTGTGGAGTTTTTGGACACCTGTCTTTCATGGTTTGAATGCACTAGGACTATCCCTGCAGCACGGTTGTCTCTTGAATTACTTTGTTTTTGGTGAGATCACTATCCTGTCATCTATTGCACTTCCACTTTTCCATGCTCTGCACTTTGTTTTTCATTTTTTTCTCTTTTTTTTTTTTTTTCTCTGGCTGCTTGCTGAATCCTAGCTATGCTGCACCTGGCACAAAAGTTTTTTTCCACTAATGTCCTTCCACCCCTTCTTTTATCACATACAACACTAATATCTGAAAAAGACAAGTAATCTGGACACATTTTTATATATTTAAATTTTATTTTCTTGATTAGATAACTTGGTCACTGATGTGATTAAATCACTGGTTCTTCTATTCCTTCTGTGGGATTTTTTCTCCTCCCCCCCCCCCCCACTTTATGGACCAAGTGGCGTTTACCCGCCTCAGCCCCGGATCAGGCGTATATCCACAGTGTACTCAGCAACGGGAGACTATGCGATTTTTCTCTGCGACTTTTTTTGTTGTTTTTAATATGTAAGTATCAGAGTTATAGATTTTTTGAAAACTTTTGAGGGAACTTATCGGTGTGTTAACTTTATCCATATATGATCTCTTTAGCCTAAACTAGCTCTTATTTACAGAAAATTTGTACTAAGCTCCTGAAGAGTGGATGATAACTCCACGAAACGCGTAGAGCCATTAAAATATGAAATATGAAGATTTATCAGGACGTGGATTACGCAATATGTATGAAAGAGCCTATGAGCCACTGGATGTATTCTTGCTATGTATTTGATATATATATGCCGTTGTATGATATTTGTATCTGCTATTATATATCTATTTATTATGTATATATGCCTAGCAAGACATTTCCGTTACTACCTTTTGTATGTCCATACCTGAATTGTCTGTATCTGTACTGTGAATATGCGAGATTCTATTTATTGATTATTGCTGCATGATCTATTCTTTTATCGTGCAGCAAGCAATAAACTAATATTTTGAAACTATTTTATCTTTATTTTTATTTGGATATGTGCAATAGCAACCTACCTCATTTAAAGTCCCATTATCCTTACGCCCCCCCTGTTGTATACAAAATTATTAGGGATGGAGGTGGTTGCTGTGATGCTTCAGATCATTTATTTCTTTATACATATGGTTCTACACCTTCATTTGAGTCCAGCTGTGTTTGATTATACTGATTGGACTTGATTAGGAAAGCCACACACCTGTCTATATAAGACCTTCCAGATCACAATGCATGTCAGAGCAAATGAGAATCATGAGGTCAAAGGAACCGCCTGAAGAGCTCAGAGACAGAATTGTGGCAAGGCACAGATCTGGCCAAGGTTACAAAAAGATTTCTGCTGCACTTAAGGTTCCTAAGAGCACAGTGGCCTCCATAATCCTCAAATGGAAGACGTTTGGGACGACCAGAACCCTTCCTAGAGCTGGCCGTCCAGCCAAACTGAGCTATCGGGGGAGAAGAGCCTTGGTGAGAGAGGTAAAGAAGAACCCAAAGATCACTGTGGCTGAGCCCCAGAGATGCAGTCAGGAGATGGGAGAAAGTTGTAGAAAGTCAACCATCACTGCAGCCCTCCACCAGTCAGGGCTTTATGGCAGAGTGGCCCGACGGAAGCCTCTCCTCAGTGTAAGACACATAAAAGCCCGCATGGAGTTTGCTAAAAAACACCTGAAGGACTCCAAGATGGTGAGAAATAAGATTCTCTGGTCTGATGAGACCAAAATAGAACTTTTTGGCCTTAATTCTAAGCGGTATGTGTGGAGAAAACCAGGCACTGCTCATCACCTGTCCAATACAGTCCCAACAGTGAAGCATGGTGGTGGCAGCATCATGCTGTGGGGGTGTTTTTCAGCTGCAGGGACAGGACGACTGGTTGCAATCGAGGGAAAGATGAATGCGGCCAAGTACAGGGATATCCTGGACAAAAACCTTCTCCAGAGTGCTCTGGACCTCAGACTGGGCCGAAGGTTTACCTTCCAACAAGACAATTACCCTAAGCACACAGCTAAAATAACGAAGGAGTGGCTTCACAACAACTCCGTGACTGTTCTTGAAGGGCCCAGCCAGAGCCCTGACTTAAACCCAATTGAGCATCTCTGGAGAGACCTAAAAATGGCTGTCCACCAACGTTTACCATCCAACCTGACAGAACTGGAGAGGATCTGCAAGGAGGAATGGCAGAGGATCCCCAAATCCAGGTGTGAAAGACTTGTTGCATCTTTCCCAAAAAGACTCCTGGCTGTATTAGATCAAAAGGGGGCTTCTACTAAATACTGAGCAAAGGGTCTGAATACTTAGGACCATGTGATATTTCAGTTTTTCTTTTTTAATAAATCTCCAACAATTCTGTGTTTTTCTGTCAGTATGGGGTGCTATGTGTACATTCATGAGGAAGAAGAATGAACTTAAATGATTTTAGCAAATGGCTGCAATATAACAAAGAGTGAAAAATTTAAGGGGGTCTGAATACTTTCCGTACCCACTGTATATATGGAAGACCGGGCTTAAGGGACTGCTAGTGGGACCGCATGGGAAGCGAGGAGGTCCAGCTCAAGGAGAAGATGTAGCCCAGAGCAACGTTCAACTACCACCCTAAGGGAATTCACCTGCAAGGACTTTACTAAGCATGGATTGCTACCCGCTAAGGCAGGGGTGTCAAACTCAATTTTATTGTAGGCTACATCAGCATTGTGTTTGCCTTCAAAGGGAGAGTTGTATCTGTAAGACTAGATGCCCAGCGCACCCCACTCCCCCTTACATCAGATGTCAAGAGCCCCCCATTATTAGAAACTAAGAGTCCCCCACTATTAGAAACCAAGAGTCCCCCACCACCCCTTATTTCACAGTGTACCCTTTTACCTTGTGCTGCTGCCAGGAAGAAGCTGGGGGCAGAGCTGGGAAGCAGAAAGTGCAGGGTCTGGAGGAGGCAAGAGGAGGGCTAGAGCAAGCTGCCAGAGTCTGCTAAATGCTGAGACAGGGGAGGCGAAGATGAGGGGGTGCTGCGGCTGCATGGAGAACCACAGGATCTGGTGGAGGGGTTCTGTCCTCCGCTCTGCTGTCAACTGCTGAGTCTAGGTGTGGGTGGAGACAAAGGGGTGCTGCAGCTGCAGAAGAAGTGGAAGGGGCCATATGAAATAGACTGACGGGCCGGCATTAGCCCCTCGGGCCTTGTGTTTAACACACATGCTATAAGTAACGCTTGGACAGCCCACGATAGTTAGTTAGGAATCTGTGAACATTGTGACTGTAATGTTTGCACTACCTGAGCTTCAGGACAGCATTTTAACTGTTCTAAGCCTGGTCAGAATTCAATTATTTAAAGGGGTGCATGGTGGTACATGACGTATCAGAAGAACAGGGCTTGTAAAGCACACACAGGGTGGAAGAGGAAGGACAACACAAAAGGGTTAACTCCATGAAGAAGTTGGAGCAGGAGAATAGATGCCTCGGATAAACATGAACTTGTGGAAAGCGTACAGCAGCCTGTGAAAAAAGCATGGTACCTGGCACAGGTGGCTGGTCCTTCCGGTAGCAAGGGGGTCGGTGTTCTGACCTTCTCTCCAGCGTTCGGTTCCCCCAAAGGTAACTGGGACCAACCCTGCTGTGACCCCATGTAGTCGGCCACATGGTATGGGAGAGAGAAAGAGTTACTTAAGTGCACGCATGAGGTCAGCGCTAGGTGCATGTCACTGAGAGTAAGGTGGCAGAGTTACGCTGGACTGGTGGAGGGGGCATGGGCTCATCAGTGTCCCTCCTACAAGCAGAATTCATCAAGCAAGTGTGTGTAGCAATATGGGACAGTACGTTTTACAGGGAAACTCATCTCTAAGCCAGGGTCCTCAAGAGGAGAGGTACTCCCATGTGCACGGGCGCGGTAGGCCCCACCCGCAAACTTTCTATACAAATACTATTGATTTTGCAAACTGAGCATTTTCACTCTTGTGGCAACTCCCAGGCCTGTGAATAGATCCTAGAGGCACATGGCATTTTTATTTCCAGCATTACAGTAAAACATGCCTTATCCTCACAGGTCAGAGAAGCTCCAGGCAGTAAAAGAAGCAAATAAAGGTGTGCTGGATACACAGATTTGTTTGAGGTCATTAAAACCTGGTACATTTTCTCATGCAGTGGGTCTCCTCCGCACTACATGGGTTAAATACCCGTTTGGATAGGGGGAAAAGGAAGAAATACTTTATTCTGTGCTCCTATGGCATCTCCTATGCTATCCAACGCAACCGAGATGAGGGAGGGTCCTCACCGTACAGGAATACAATGCAGAACTGCTGGTCCTGCATTGTAGAGGACGAAGTGAGAGAGCTGCCACCAGCCAGACAGAAAACCTTTTTTGTGAAACATAATAGACAATCTTTGTGATCTGCATGTCTTTATGTATTTTGTAATGTGATAAAATCAGCATAGTAAACTGAACATAAATATAAAAATACTGGTATATCTATAGATAAGGTTGCTATGGAGAAATGTTGTTTTTTCCTTGTAGCCAAAAATGAAGGAATATGGAGACGATCTCCGGAGAGCTACACTAAACTTGTTGTTATTTCCTGAGAGTTAACTGCTGGCACTGACCCAGTTTTCCCAAACAATGCTCTGCATGCATGGTGTGTTTTGTACATCAAACCAGATCAACTTGTTCTAGTTACAGGAAAAAGTGCTGATTGCAGCCAGGTCCCTGTCTAAATTATGAGCTACTCAAGGAGTCGGACGAGTTTGCTTTTGATAAAGGAGATGCCAGGAACACCTGTGTTAATTCTGCCCTATCTCCATCAACAGATGACACCAATGAGTGACTTATGGGCCATACTCACTATACAATTGTCTTTAGATTTTTTCCTTTAGATTTTCCAAAACCAGATAATATGAGGCAGTGCTTTAAGTGGCCCAAAAGAGGTGCCGGTACTCTATTTTATATAAAATTCTGACCTTGACAAAGCATTGACAAATATTTAGGGCCGGTTCACATTTTTGCGAGTGCGGCGATCGCATGTAATTCGGAGCGCACGGCTCCTTCATTACATGCTATCGGATGTGCGGATGCGAGTTCAGCCATACACTTTGTATGGCTGAATTCACACTGTATCCGCAGCAAACTCGCACATGACCCTTTTTTCCAGCCGCATCAGGATCGGATCGCACAGTGTTTCACACTTGTGCGATCCGATCCTGTGCGAACTGTCAGATTGCACTGCGATATGCGATCAAACTGGGGGTGTCGTTAAGATTTAATTGACACCCCCTGCGTATCGCATATGGCAGTGTGAACTGCCAGATGTGCGTTTGCGACTTTTAGTCCCGGTTCCCACTTGTGCGATGCGGCAAGGCTGCGAATTCACAGCCTGTTCCTGCATCGCATCCGCACATCTGGCAGTTCACACTGCCATATGCGATACGCAGGGGGTGTCAATTAAAAATGTTAACGACACCCCCAGTTTGATCGCATATCGCAGTGCGATCTGACAGTTTGCACAGGATCGGATCGCACAAGTGTGAACCACTGTGCGATCCGATCCTGATGCGGCTGAAAAAAGGATCCTGTGCGTCTTTTGTGCGGGTGCAGTGCGAATTTCAGCCATACAAAGTGCATCCGCACATCCGCTCGCATGTAATGAAGGAGCAGTGCGCTCCGATATTACATGCGATCTCTGCAGCCGCACTAGTGTGAACCGGCACAAAGCCAGGTTGGTTTTGGGCCTGGTAACTCACCTGATGTGTTGTGCTTGTGGTTGTGGCAGGAAGGATGGCACGGCAGGGCACTGACTGTGGTGGCACTGGCAGGCCAGGCAGGTGCTGCAGTGGCAGGCGGCAGGCAGGTGCTGTGGTGGCAGGCAGGCAGGTGCTGTGGTGGCAGGTGGCAGGCAGGTGCTGTGGTGACAGGCAGGTGCTGTGGTGGCAGGCAGGTGCTGTGGTGGCAGGCAGGTGCTGTGGTGGCAGGCGGCAGGCAGATGCTGTGGTGGCAGGCCAGGCAGGTGCTGTGGTGGCAGGCCAGGCAGGTGATGTGGTGGCGGCAGGTGGCAGGCCAGGCAGGTGATGTGGTGGCAGGTGGCAGGCAGCTAGGGCACTGTGAGGTGACAAGGAGCGGCAGCCATGCTTTACTGTCTCAGTGTCAGTCAAGAGTCCACACCGCGTAGGGCACTGCTGGAGGAGGTGGGGGATGGAGCACACTGTTTAGGCGCGTGGAGGAATAAGTTCCTCCTCCGCTGTGAATGCCGGGGCGGTGGGCCGGGCGTATGACGTCACTGATACACAGGAGCAGAGGCAGAGCGGTCAGCGGTGCGGCGCATCGATGGATCATTTACTGCTGTGTGACGTGACTCCTGTGTGTCTGCAGAGCGGTGCACCCCCCTTTCATCAGTGTGGATGGATTGGCCCTGCGTACCGGAACGCTAAAATTATGTTCTGGGCGCAGGGAGAGGTGGCGGTACTCGCAAAAGATTTTTGAAGAAGTGGCGGTACTGAGTACCAGTGCATACCGGCGCACTTAAAGCACTGATATGAGGTCAAATCTAAACACTTTCAATTTGTATGCAATCAGGAAGGCCCCTGCACTACATAGTTGAAGGTAAATCTAAAGGAAATCTAACAACAAAAGTTGTAGTGTATCCAGCTTTAAACCACAAAGATTCTTATGTATGAACCTTAGTTTCCTAAAGCTGGATACACACTATACAACATTTGTTGTTAGATTTCCTTTAGATTTCCCTTTTCTATGAAGTGCAAGGGCCTGCCAGATTGCATACAAATTGAAAGTGTTTAGATTTGACCTCATATTAAATGGTTTTGGTAAATCTAAAGGAAAAAATCTAAAGACAATTGTATAGTGTGTATGGCCCATTAGTTTCCACCTCATATGGTTAAAAAGGTAGGTTATTCCAATGCTCTTGTCAACTAGGGCTGCCAGTGTTCTGCATCAACTCTCTCCAACTTCAGGGTGGCTCCAGCAGTTGAGCTCCAGCTTCAGGGTTGCTCTGGAACTTCAGCACTGCTGTAGAAAATTGCTAGCTCTTATGCTGTTCTTCACATTCAACTAAGGGTAGTTCTTTTACCATATTTAGGGACTGGCTGATCTGTAAATGACTGTAGACCAGGAAAGTCAAACTCAATTTCATTGCAGCCTGCATGAGCTTAAAGCCCCGTACACACGCACAGATTGTTGGCCAACCGATCGGCCGTCTTTTGTCCAGTGTTTGTTGGTTGAAATGTGCTCTAGACTTGCACTGGACTTTTGTTGGCCAACAAAAACCAACTTCAGAAGTGATGTCATGTGATGGTTGACTTTCTGTGTGTTTTTTCTTCTCTGAGCATGCCCAGTTTTGCTCATCTGATTTTTGTCTGCTGAAATCTCTACTGACTGACGAACAATCGGCCGTTCTTTGTTGGCCAACAAAAATTTTATAGCATGCACACCAGATTTTTTTCGGCCGAAAATTTGCAGTTGGTTGTCGGAAGCATCATACTAACAAGCCTACAATCGGCAGATCGGACGTTGGCCGACAATTTACGGCCAACAATCTGTGCGTGTGTACGGGGCTTTACGGTCACCCTAAAAGGGCCAGTTGTATCTGTAAGACTAGGGGGTTGATTTACTAATGGCTAAAAGACTGTGCACTTCGCAAAGCAGTTGCTTCAGAGCTTGGTAAATGAGCAGAAGCTCTGCTGACTTCCATTATCCAATCATGTGCAAGTGAAAATGCTGTTTTTGTTTTACTTTCAGATGATCGGTAGTCTTTGCAAAGTAAAGCTTTGCCTCATTTACTAAATTTTGGAACAATTGCACTTTGCAAAGTACACAATTTATATGTCTTTAGTAAATCAACCCCTAGATGTCTACAGCAAATCCCCCCCCCCCCCAACCTTTAGAAGTCAAGAGCTCCCCACCCTCCCTTACATCACAGTGCACCCCCCCCCTCACACACACACACAGAAGCTTGAGGGAGCACATTGAGAAGTATACAGTGCAGTGTCTGGAAGAGGTCCGGAGGAGGTGGAGATGAGGGGGTGCTGTGGCTGCACAGAGAGGCACGGGATCTGTAGGAGGAGTTTTGTCATCTCTGCTACCGACTGCTTGTGGGATATTTTTATTTATTTCTTTATTTAATTTTACATTTTTTGTACTAGTAATGGCGACGAATAAGGACATATAGCGGGACTGCGATATTGTGGCGGACAGTCGGACACTAACTGACACTTTTTTGGGGATTAGTGATACTAATACAGTGATCATTGTTAAAAACAATATGCACTGTCACTGTACTAATGACACTGTCTGGGAAAAGAGTTAATATCACGGGCGATCAAAGGTTTAACTGTATGCCTAGCCAGGGTTTTTTTACAGTGTGGGAGGTGCTTTTACTAGAGAAAGGCATGGAAACATGTTCCTGCTTTGCATGAACACAGGATCTATGCCTTCCCTACTGACAGAACGCCCATCTGCCTTGTTTATATAGGAAGTCCGGCGTTCTGCCTCTGTGCTGGATGATCGGCGGGTGCTGGCGGACATTAAGTCTGCAGTACCCGCAAATCAGCTCCCGCTGTGTATAATCACAGCGGGAGCTGGCCGGCGGTGTTGAATATGTGCGCTCCCAACCTGGAAGTGTCAGTGTCACCGTACCGCTGTGTATTTAAGTTATACTGTCTGTAAGGTTTTAAAGAACAACTTGTACTAAAAATACAGCTGTTCTGTAAAGTAGATATAAATGTAATCAGTAAAATCTCATTTAAGATTTTTTTTTTAAATCTGCAGAATTCTATAAAATAATACCAACCTGGTGATACTGTCATGAAGATTCTTGTTTAAGTCAAACACATCTCCTTTTGTAATGACAGCGGTCTCCCAATTGTGCTACTGTGTTGTCAGCTTGTGACATGTGACCCTGGTGGCAACAAACAGCTCTGCCAACATACATTGTGTAGACATGGTCCATTGTCGTTATTGGGAAACTGGTTCAGAGCAATGATGTACAGCTGACTCTAGGGCAAGGCATGTAGACAGAAAGTATATGAAGGAGACTGGAGGAGATCAGCAGCACTGAAATACAAACAACAAAAAAGGTAAAGCAACAACAAGAGAAGGGCGCACCGACCTTGTGCATTACCACTAAAAATGTTATCAAAATCGAAATGGGTAGCGTACATTATAATCACAAACATAGGATGTGTACGTGCATGTAGGGAATGGGAACAACTCACCTCCAAAACACTTCTCTACTGCTGGATGGCGTGATGGCGTCCACAAAGACCTGGTTTGGCTTACATGTTTTGAGGGGGAACCCTCTTCATCAGAGCAAAAATCGCCACTGAAGAGGAAGAGGGATAATGTGATAGATCTCTCTGTATTATACATGGGACTTATTTAATAATATCTGGAGTTCAGTTTTCAAGAATACTGTATATTTAAATGAAGATTTGGCACCTGGTTGATTTTTAAATTCTCTTTTTTGCTGGAATATGGGACAAAGTCTCGTTTTAGAAAAAAAAACAGAAACGTAATTTGCAGTTAGTGGTAAGGTAATTATTTTTCAAATTCAGAAGTTGTCCTAGTCTGTACAGTACTGGAGAGAATCTGGAGATTTTGTCTTGTTTGCTGCATTACAAATGTTGTAGAAGTACAGAATGATGAGGTCCCCTTTCTGTTTGATAAGCACTGTTATTCCAGTTGAACTGTTTTAAAATTTCTAACCACCATAATGCCAAATGAAAGAGTTTTGTATCAAGAGGGAAATTCTCCCCCCCCCATGTAGTGAATGAATGTTGTGTTATAGCCTGGGCTATGCTGTATATTGATGATTTAGTGCATTGTAATTAGACTGGAAATTTTTACAAGCAGGGCCATCCTTTGACTGCTTTCACACTGCTCCGCTGCAAAAACGTGGTAAAAATGCATTTTTTGCCATGTTTCCAGTGTGTTTTGCTCCTGTGAAGATGGCTAAATGCCTGGTTGACACCTATGCGTTTTTTGGTACTTTTTGCAGAAACGCACTACAGTCCATTTAACATGGTTTCCTATGGGACATGTTTACATCTATGCCTTTTTCAGCTGCTGCATTTTTGGAATGGGTCAGGGACTTTTTTAAACGCAAAACTGTGCATTTTTGGTTCCATCGACTTCAACTGAGAAGCTGCAGAAAAGCATGTAGTGCGTTTTTGCCGCAATTTTCCCAACAACAAATTGCCCAAAAAAAGCATAAAAAAACGCAAGAGCAAAAATGCAAAACGCACAGCAAAATGCACTGTAGAATGTACCAATCGCGCACTGCATAGATGTGAACCGTGCCTCAAAAAGCCTTCCCTACTTTAATCAAAATTAAAGGAAATGCTTTTGGATGGACTTACAATTTTCAGATGTGCCCACATTTTGCATTAATATTTTTTACAGGTTCTGCCACTAGCCCTCCATGATCACCATGAGCTTCAAACGTAAAAGAGGAGAAGATCTGGACTGCAGGAGGAGGTCACCTTCCCCACCACCACCACCTGCCAAGTTTCTCACCATCACTGAGCACCAATGGAGCTCCTTCAGGAAACTGCTTGGTATTTACTCTACACAACCCCCAATGTGTAATAGTTCCTCCAAATAACCAGAAAATAGTTCCCAATGCACTAAATGTTGCTGCAATTCACTAAAATGCATTCCCACATTAAACTAAAGTGCTGCGCTGCATGAAATCATAAAAGTTGCAATAATAAACAAAATATAGTGACGTTTCTCAGTCATGATAACAATATCTTGCTATAATGCATACATATAAACTGGATAAGATATCTCTAATGTGCAAGCAAGCAAGTTTTTTTGCAGTGTAAGTGAGAGGGTTCCCCCATCATTGTAATACTGCAAATGAAATACACATTTGCAAGTAAAATTCTCAGTTCACAGATGCCCAAGTTCTACAGTGCCTCTGAAAAGCAAAAGGTGCTCAGATCGCTTTTCAGAGGGATATTACAGGCGATGAGGCGGCACTGTAATGCCTCCTCACCGCCTCATTTAGTCACATGAATGTGTTTGTATGTGGCTTTATTTGGGTCACGTTTGAAAGGTGTACTTTCCCCCCAAAAGGACAGGGGGATGAATTCTTGGCATAGGTATGAAGCCATAGGTATAGGTATGATGACGTCTTGACCATGGCATGTGAACACCACCGCCTCCAACTACAAGTCTAAACTAGCCCTTAGCAGAAAAGCATGTTCTAAGCAGCGATGTTATTGACTTTTACGCCTTGTTCACACCAGTGCATTGTGGGAATATGTGCAAAATCGTGCACTTTCCTGCAATGCACAAAAAACACTGCCCTTTTGCAAGAAGCACAGCAGTGACATTAATTCTTAGTGCCAATCCCAAGCCTTTTACAACCGCACATGTTTTGTTGCAGCTTGATTATAAAAATGGTGCAATGAACTTTTTGTGCTTTTCTTGTGTATAATGCAGCAGATTGAAATGAATGGGCTGCCCTAAACATGACTCGTGGAAACACATTTAAAAAAACATATAAGCTGGGATGCACCTCCTGGTGTGAACGGTGTCTCATACAGCTGTACCCGTAATCAGGGCCATGGTTTTACTTTTTATCCCATAGGCAGTACATGTTCCTGATACACATAGGGGGAATCAGCTGTCAAACTGACATTTCTGTTGCAGAGTGCGATCACTGGGTGCAGCGGAGTCCATTCAGATCAGACATTGTGGAGTAAACAGGAACTGGCTTCTTTATTGGAACATAACACAGGAATCAAACATGTCACCTCATCATAATAAGAAGAACAACAGACAGGAAGAGATAACCAACAAGTTCAGTGCAGTGTACAGGAAATGACAATACATCATAGAGAATGCATAGCATATCACTAAGCATTAGCGACATCTACTGTCCTATTTATGAACTGCAATAGACTAAGCTTAAAGTTGTTGTATCTCCAACACCCCTTCTCAACAGCTAAGGCTTAGTCTATTAAACCCATCTTCTTTGTAAGCCTTGAGTGTCTTTCAGCGGTCAGAGGCTTTGTAAGGATATCTGCTGTCATATCCTCGGTTGGGCAATAAAGTAACTCAAGAAGACCTTGCTCTTGAAGATCCCTAAGAAAGTGGAACTTCACATCAATGTGCTTGGTTCTTTAATTAACTCCTTCCATGCGCGCAAGTGCGAGGCATCCTTGATTGTCCTCATAGATTTCTGTTGGTCCCAACTGTGGTAGACCCATGTCTGTTAATAGCTGTCTCAGCCATATAACTTCTTGGCTTGCTTGCGCTGCAGCAACGTATTCTGCTTCAGTAGACGACAGAGAAACAGAGAGTTGCTTTTTACTAGTCCAACTGATGGCACATCCTGACAGAAAAAATAAGTAGCCACTGGTAGATTTCCTGTCGCTGGTGTCTCCTGCCCAGTCAGCATACACATATCCTGTCAAGGTGCTTTCATCACTTGCTGGTAACTTTAACTTGTAGTGCAAAGTCCCTGTAAGATAGCGAATGATTCGCTTTACAGCATTCCAGTCCTTTTGACTTGGCATTGAAACCTTTCTGCATAGGATTCCAACAGTTGCTGCAATGTCCGGCCTTGTAGCAGTGGTAAGATACAGCAATTTCCCGATTGCCTTCCTGTATTGAGTATTAGTAGGTAATGGGTTATCTTGGCAATTCATCTCCTTTAGGTAGTTGGTTTCCATAGGAGACTTTACTGGTTTGGCGTCTTCCATTCCAAATGTTTCAATTATTTCTTGTATTTTGTGTCTTTGGTTCAGAAGAAAGCTGCCATCTTTCTCTCTCTCGATCTGGATGCCGAGGTAATTCTTTATGTTGCCAAGATCTTTGGTGTTGATGGGTATAGACCCATCTGTCTGACAATTTCTTTGTGTATAAGCAGGGGTCTGCTTTACTCCTCAGAAAGTTTTGATGTGTAAGCACTTCATTTATTTTTTATATTCCACGCTCTGGCTGCTTGCTTTAGACCATATATACTCCTGCGAAGTTTGCATACTAGGTCTGGCCTTTGTTCATCTTTGAACCCTGGCGGCTGTTCCATGTAAATTTCTTCTGTTAGCTCGCCATGTAGAAATGCGGTTTTCACATCAAAATGTTTCACTTGCATTTTCCTTGTGACGGCTACTGTCAGTAAAGTCCTTATTGTAGTGTGCTTGACTACTGGTGCGAATGTCTCGTCATAGTCTTCTCCATATTTTTGAGAATAGCCCTTGGCTACTAGCCTTGCTTTGTATCGCTCAATTGTGCCATCTGCATTGTATTTCACTTTAAAAGTCCATTTACAGCCTATGGCTTTCCTTCCGGGTGGTAGTTCTGTAAGTGTCCATGTTTTGGTGTCATGCATGGATTTTATCTCTTCATCAGCAGCCTTTATCCATTTATTTGCTTCTTGTTCTGAAAGTTGAGATATGTCTTCCCAGGTTGCAGGTTCGTTGATACTGGCAGTACTTGCTTTGTATGAGAGACGTACAGGTGGTTTACCCCTGTTTTCTCTTGTTGAACGTCTCGGTTTTGTGTCTGAGCCTTCTTGTATCTGCTCTTCAGTACTGGTAGAGTCTGCACTCACTTCAACTGTTTGTTCAGAAGTTACAGAGATAGGCTGGTCAATGTCAGTTTTCTCTTCTATTCTTGCTTCTACTGTTGTCATTACATTGTCTCTTAAATCTTCAACAAAAGTTATGCTGTTGCTAATGGTAACCTTGTCTGTTTTAGGATTTAGGATTCTGTAACCTTTGACATTGTCACTATATCCAACAAAGATACCTTTAAATGCTCTGTTTTGGAGTTTGGTGCGTTTTTCTTCAGGTATGTAGATAAATGCTTTGCATCCAAAAACTCTTAGGTGTTTTACATTCGGCTTCTCATTGTGCCAAAGTTCATATAGAGTTTTCTCTATTGTTCTGGAAAGAAGTCTGTTCTGCAAATATGTAGCTGTCATAGCTGCTTCACCCCAGTATTTTTGTGATAGTCCAGAGTCTGTTAGCATACATCTGATCATTTCAGTCAGAGTTCTGTTCTTTCTTTCAGCTACTCCATTTTGTTCTGGTGTATATGGGACTGTCTTTTGATGTTCTATTCCATTCTCTTTTAAGTACTCTTGTATCTTATATCCTGTGAATTCACCTCCTTTGTCGCTCCGAAGTATGAGAGGCTTCCTCTGAAACTTGTTACTGGTCTTTATTATATAGTCTTGTAATTTGTCAAAAACTTCACTCTTGTGTTGTATTAGGTAGGCGACTGTGTATCTTGAATAGTCGTCTATGAAAGTCACTATGTACCTTTTGCCTCCAGGTGTAGGTGGGTTTAGGGGACCACACACGTCACTGTGAACTAAGTCAAGTGGTCTTGAAGCTCTCTTTTGACTGACTTTAGGAAGTGTTGCTCTTGTAGCTTTGGATTTAATGCAACATTCACACTTAACAGTAACTGGACAAGGGGATATTGTTAGATCCCTTGTTAGATTCCTCCTCTGTAGTTCCTGTATGCATTCTGGGTGTCTGTGACCTAGACGTCTGTGCCATATATGTATACAGTCATTGTGCTTGTGTGTACATAGCCTCACCTTTTCCTTCACTGTGTCGAGGTGATATAGATGATCATCCAGCTTGGCACTTGCTACTGTCTGGTTGCCGTTTAGGATTGAACACTTGTCACCTTGGAATTTTACAGTGAGTCCTCTGGCTGTCAGACGCTTCACAGATAAGAGTCCTCCTTCTAGATTAGGAACATAAAGCACATCTTTCACTGGTATGGCTAGATTGTGTCCCGCATCATCAGGGCATACAAGGGTTCCATGCCCATATCCTTCTGCATGTATTTTGCTTCCATCTGCAAGATAAATAGTTTCTTTGTTGTTCAGATCAAGTTCTGTGAAAAAACTTCTATCACTCGTCATGTGACTGGTTGCCCCCGAATCGATGCACCAGCCTTGACATTTATTGTTGCCTGTCACTTTAAATGTGGCATTCCAGTTTCCTTCACATGGATCATTGATTATGGCTTTGACCTTTTGTTCAGCATAAGATGGACACTGTCTTCTTTGCTCTGCTTTCCTTATAGTACAGTCTTTCTTTATGTGTCCCTGTTTGTGACATCTGAAATACACTCTTGTCTCTTTCCTGTGTAACCTTACGTCTGTAGCTTTAAGAGCGGTTCTGGTGTCGGTTTCTGTGGAGTCATGCACTAATTCCTTTCTTCTCTGATACTCATCTATGAACCTGGTTTTTACAAATGCTAGCGTCAGATCTGTCTCAGGTAGTGTCTCCAGTGCATTGATCAGTGCAGTATATGTATCGGGCAAACTGCATAACAACATGGCTACAGCATGGCTGTCTGTTATATTCTCCCCGATTGATCTGAGTTGTGCAATCACTTCCAGCATTGCATTTATATGCGCCTGCATGTCCTGTTCTCTGCTAAGTCTCATTCTGTAAAGTTTCCGCAGTAGAAACAGCTTGCTGTTTAAAATGGATCTTTCATGCAGTCTTCTTAATATGTCCCACATGCCTTTAGCTGTGTCCTCATGGCGTATATGTATGAGCTGATCATCCTCCACTAGTAAGCTTATGGTGGCCCGTGCCTGTCTGTTTTTCTTGTCCCAGTCTTGATTACTGTCCTGTGGCCTCTCTGTAGTGGTAACCTCCCACAAGTCATCTCTAGATAATAGCATTTCCACTTTAAACTTCCATAGCTGATAATTGTCATTGTTCAGCTTGGCCACTGAGAGTTTAAGTTCTGAGTTTCCGGACATTTTTCCCTCCTTTATATATAAACAGTCTTACTTGTCTATAGGAGATGTCACTGGAAAGCTTCCTTATGTCGATCTCCGCATCAGTCACACTGTCTCCCATTCAAAGCTTTGTTCTGCCTGGGCCGCACCTGGTCATAAGACTTTATCCGGATCCTGGGCCCATAACCTGTTGCAGAGTGCGATCACTGGGTGCAGCAGAGTCCATTCAGATCAGACATTGTGGAGTAAACAGGAACTGGCTTCTTTATTGGAACATAACACAGGAATCAAACATGTCACCTCATCATAATAAGAAGAACAGACAGGAAGAGATAACCAACAAGTTCAGTGCAGTGTACAGGAAATGACAACACATCATAGAGAATGCATAGCATATCACTAAGCATTAGCGACATCTACTGTCCTATTTATGAACTGCAATAGACTAAGCTTAAAGTTGTTGTATCTCCAACAATTTCAGCCTCACATATTATATACAAACTACATGCATGCAACATTCTATGTGCGGAAGGATTGCTGCAGCATGAGCGACTCTCGTTTTTTCTGCAGAGCCCAGGCTACAACAATCCATATGCAATGCACTTCAGGCTTGGAGTGGTTGTATCAGTTCCCTTTGTAAAATGATTTTAAGGTTTCCATTCAAACCTATTTACACTTCAAAAACAAAATGGGTGCATCGGCCATATACTGGACTTGAAATCTTCAAACTAATTTCTTTGGATACCCAAATTCCAGATAGAATCAACAAGATGTGTCATTATTTCCCTCAGACAATGTCTGACATCAGTAAATATCTCCACTTTGCTGTGGAAGTCCAGCACTTCCAATTTGTAGCACTACTTTTTGGGCTCTCATTGTTGCTTACAAAAGTGCTTGCTCCGCTTCTGGTCCTTCTGAAGAGCATTCATTTCATGTTATATAAGATAATAGGAATTTTAAATTCACTTTAAATCCTTATCTTTGATATCTTAGAGTACACTACAGAACGCATTTGCCTCCCCTTTATGTCATTCATGATCACTCCTTATTGCTTGATAAGAAAACAGGAGTCTCAAGGAGTGGGCAGAGTCATCAGAGTACACACTAGTGGCGGCCAAAGCAAGTTTTTTGCCATTCTCTAATCAATTGAATGTAGCCTGCATTTAACCCATGATCTATGAATACACGTCCTGTGTTCTGTACTGTAATCCAAGCTACAGAATTTACAGGCAAGTCAAAATTCCTATTTTTCCTCTTCCAAAGACCCACATTCTATACTTACACATACAGGGAAGCTAAGAGACCCTTTCGGGGCTCTGCTGCCTCTATGTATAGTAAGAAAATGGATCTTTGGACGGTTATGATGTGACGGTTAAGCTGGAAGGGAAGGGAGGAAGATCATGCTCAAGCACCACATCATAGCACGTTAGAACACAGTGCACAAAACCGCAGTGCTAGCAGAGTCAGGCCCGATCTCTGCTTGCACTAGTAGGTCAATTTTGTTTGTAGCAGTTCAAACAGTCCCTGAGAGGCACATGCTTTTTTACCTGTGAGTCGCACTAGGTACCTATAGATTTAGGTACTCTAGTAAAGAGGCCTACAGGATACTGTGCATGACAGATGAGAGCGATGAGGAGTCCTCACTGTCAGAATCAGGCTCAGTATGCAAAACCTGTAGAGAGGAGCGGCACCCTGACAGATAGCTCAGACGATGGAGTAGAGGTCCCTGCTAAGGTCAGGTGTATCCGACCCTGTTCCCTGGTTACTGAGGTGCTACAATCACATGATGATTCCCGTATGCAGCAGAGTGCCAGTACTAGTGCCGCTCTTACCTTTTGGTGAACTGGTGAACACCAGTGGCCTAGAACACCCTGGTCGTAGACAAACCAGCACTACAGTATTACTTGGTGATGTGGCGAGTCCCATAAGTACAGTTCAAGCTGGTGCGGTGGCTAGCACAAGTAGTGTCTCGCAGCCAACAATATTTCAAACACAGGCACGTAGAGCCCATAGTGTTCTTCCAGCTGTGCTTGCAAATTCTGATTGGGAGCCCACAGATTTTGCAGCGCCTATACTTCCCTTATTCACTGGCCAACCCAGAATTCAGGTGGAAACAGCAAACTTACCTCCCCTTGGTTTTTTGAGTTGTTTTTAACAGAAGATCTGTATGGATCTATTGTGGACAAAAGCAATTTATATGCCAATCAATTTATCATTGCAAACCCAAATTCGAAGCTTGCCAGGAAATTTGCATGGAAATGTATCACTGTTTCTGATTTTAGGACGTTTTTGGACCAAACCCTTAACATAGGCATTACTAAAAAGAATAACCTGCAGTCCACAGTCATATTGGTCCACTGACCCAATTCATCATATGCCCGTGTTCTCTGCTGCCATGGCCAGGCATAGATATGAGAATATTATGCGATTTATGCAATTTAAGGACAATGAACTCTGTTGTCCTCAGGGTGACTCAGAATATGATTGTCTCCACAAAATTCAGCTCCTCATAAATCACTTAAACCAAAAAAATACTAAAACCATTTGCAGACTTGTATAGTCCCAATAAGCTGTCTGCATAGAAATGAGTTTTGTGGCCGCCTTGCTTTCAAACTGTTTCTCCCCAGCAAGCGTGCCAGATATGGGGTCAAAATGTATAAGCTCTGTGAGAGGGCAACAGGCTAAACATGGAGTTTCCTGATTTACAAAGGGAAAATTTAGTAGCGTGGAGCCTCGTGACTGCCCAGACTACATAGGGAGCAGTGGCAAGTTTGTTTGGGACTTGGTGTCACTCTTATTCGGAAAGGGGTACGTGGACAATTATTAGCACTTGCCACTTTTTAGACAGCTTTTTGAATTTGGAATTGGAGCATGAGGCACCGTGCTACCTAATCACCAAGGCTTCCCCCAACGGCTTTAAATACTCCCACTAAGACGGAAAAGGGGGGGGGAGAGCCTGCTTGAGAAGTAATAAATTGCTTGCAGTGAAGTGGAAGGACAAATGGGATGTTTTCGTCCTGTCTTCCATTCACGCAGATATGAGAGTCCAAACTGCAACGACGACTGGTGTTGTTGAGAAGCCCCTCTCTTTCCACGACTACAACCTTAACACGGAAGGGGTGGACTTCAACGACCAGATGATGGCACTCTACTTAATTTCTTGAAAGGTTAGACGCTAGTACAACAAAGTGTATATTTATTCCAATTGGCTTCGTTCAATGCTTTTTTACTATATAAAGCATCATGAAGAAGTGGATCCTTCCTAAAATTTCAGAAAGAGATAATCACAGCCCTTTTGTATCCATTAGGTTCTGTGGCCCAATTTCCCAATCCAGATGCAGTGAGAGGGCTGTATGAGAGACATTTTCTAGATGTCTCTCTGGTACCCTGACCCAAAGAGCACCCTAAAAAAGATGTTGTGTCTGTAGCAAATGCGGATGTAGGAGTGACAACCGCTATTTTCGTCCCTCCTGTCCTGGTCAACCTGGTCTCTGCATCCAGGACTTGGCTTGCTGTGGACCCTAGACCGTGCCATCTAGAGACCGTAACATCTAATGAGATACACTGTATCAGCATTCCCCATGGGAATATATTCCTACATATGCATTTTTCTTTTATCTAGTCTGTCTATGTAGTTATAGTATATTTTGTTTTTTTTTTGTCTTTATATATATTTATATATATATATATATATATATATATATATATATATATATATATATATATTGTGACAGGAAGTCAGGTAAATCTGGGAATGTAGTCACTGAGAGGAGACACATTCCCACCTGCTTTGAAAAGTTCACTAATTATTATAGGGTGTCGGCTGCCAAAGGCAGCAGGAAGGTGTAAAGAAGTTGAAAGGCCTTCAGCTGTTCAGAATGAGGAAATTAAGGCCTCTATAATTTGTCCAAAGAAAGTCTATGCATTGCTGCCTCCTGTCGCCGTGTGGGCTGGGAGAGGAAGGCAGACAAACGGCTGCATCCTGACGCCATGTGGGTAGAGGACAGTCCTGTGTGCCCCCTGAAAGCTGAGTGAGCATGGGGAAGACCTCCTGAAGCGGTGTGCGCTCAGGAGGGTAAAAACGAGTGAAGACGTCTCAAAGGTGAGAAGACGAAGTGTTTCTGTGTGAAAGAAAACAAAGGGACATGTTCAATGGACAATGTTTGTGCTGTGTGAAAAGCAAACAAATGGACATTTGAGTGTCTGCTGTAGGATCAGCAGTGTCGGCCCAACAGTAGGTTGGGAAGACTTCTTAGGTAGGTTCCAGCGTGAGAAGGTAGCCGCCCACAGAGGCAAGGATTTATTTTGTCTTTTATTTTATTTTGGCTGTTTTGATGCTTGCAATTGTGTTAAGTAAATTGCATGAATAAATCAGTCTTGTTTTCAACCTCTGCTCGGCTATCTCTCTGTGAAAACGCACCCCCAAAGGGGTCACCCATACGCCTACCACCGAGCTAATCCCTCACATATGGTGGAGGTATGCAGTGGGCATAAGCAGAGATCCCTGCAAGGAAGTGCAAATGTTTGATGAACTTTATCTGGTGCATGAGATTGCACAATCTATGTGTGCAGGAGAGAAGATCCTGACAGAAAAAAAAAAAGTGTTTTAAAGAGACAGCGGTCTCAAAATTATTTGATGAACTTTGTTGTGTCTGGTGCAAGTGACTGCACAAACTGTGTGCGCAGGAAAAGAGATCTTGCAAGAGAGAGAACAACTACATGTGTTAAAGAGACAGTGGTCTGAAAATTTTTTTGCTGGACTGTGAAAAATTTGTTTGTGGAGTTATTGAAGATGGGGCGATCCAAACGCCTGAAAAATGCAAAGATTGATGAAATGAGAGACCGAATTCTATGGATGGAGGGGATGCTACCATTTGAACCAGCCCCATCCATGCCTGAACGGAATCGGCTAAAGAGAAAAGTTGTTGTCCCTAGCAACACTGGGGCAAATGAAACTGCTTTGGAGACGCAGGGTTCTCAGATGAAAAGTAAACCCAAAATGGGGGAGATGCTGAAACAACGGAGCTTTGCAGCTCAACAAAAGGCTCATCAAGAGAGCATGGCAGGCTGGAAACAGAGACGCCAGCAGCCAATGGAGGCCATCGGTTTGGAGGAAACCGAGTATGTGTGCAGGGCTGAGTTGGATGCCTTGCAACGGAAAATGGAAGAAAAGGAACAAGCCTTGGAATTGCTTAAAATGGAGCATAGAAACTTGCAGGAAACGAATGAACTACTCAAGTCTCATGTGTTACAGTGGGAAGAATCCACTGCTCTTCTTTTGGTCGAGTTGCAAAAACGCAGAGAGACTATAATGGAGAAAGATACCATCCTCATGGAAAAGGAAAGTGAAATTCAGACTTTGCAGAAGCAAAGTATGGCTGATATGTTGGAGTTGCGTAATCAGCTGAAAAAAAGTCTTCAGTCTTTGGGAGCTACAAAAATAGACCTGCAGGAGTCGCAGGAACAGAATGTGGCTCTGAAAGCGACATTGTCTCTCAGCGACAAAGAGAAAAGTGAAAGAGAGGCTAAATTACTGAGTACTGTGTATGAGCTCACTACTTTGAGCAATGTGGTAGATGAATTACGTGCAGACTGTGAAAGTTGGAAAGGTGAAGCCCAACGTTTCCAGCAGCAGTTAAAGGAGAAAGAAGCCTGTGTGGCAGAATTACAGTCTCATTCCCAGAAGCTAGCCAATGAGGTGAAAGCTCTTATGCAGGGAAAAGGAGATTGTGAACATAAGAGGGAAAAAGTAGAGGCACAGCTTCTGGAATCGCAAGTGAAGGTGTCAGAAGGTGACCGATTGTGTGCTAAGCTGTCAGAGAAGGCAAACCGACTGCAGGTTGAGTTGGACAATGTTACAAATCAGCTTTCTCAAGCAGACAGCAAATCTAGAGAAATTGCGGAAGATTTTTCTATCTTGGAATGGCAGCTGCAAGACACGCAGGAACTCTTACAGGAAGAGAGGTGTCAAAGGCTGAGTTTTAGCACAAAGCTCAAACAAATGGAAGATGAGAAAAATGGCTTCCTGGAACAATTAAAAGAGGAGGCGGAAGCAAAGAAAAACCTATCAGAGCAAGTCGCAACATTGCAAGCTCAGATAGCGGATATGAAAAAACGCATGGAAGAAAGCGTTGGTTCATTACAGTGTGTTGAAGATGTGAAAAAGAAGTTTGATCAGATGCTTGGTGA
Organism: Pelophylax lessonae; assembly: GCF_965119305.1. Lineage (NCBI taxonomy): Eukaryota > Metazoa > Chordata > Amphibia > Anura > Ranidae > Pelophylax > Pelophylax lessonae. Next base: position 148,215,760 of record NC_138770.1, on the reverse strand, counting down.
AGAGAAGACTGTGTCTGCAAAATATGCAGAAGAACGCGCACGTGCAGAAATGGAGGTGCGTGATAACGAGAGCAAAGCCCTGTTCTTGGCTCGCTCTTTGGAGGAAGCTCTAGAGTGTAAGGCTGAACTAGAAAGTGTTAAACAGCTGCGTACAGAAATGGAAGAATTGGTCAGCTCCAAGGATGATGTTGTGAAAAGCGTTCAGGAGCTAGAAAAGTCTAAGCGAGCCTTAGAACAGCAAGTAGAAGAGATGAAGATTCCGTTGCAGGAACTGGAAGAGGAATTCCAGGCAACAGAGGATCTGTCCCAAAGAGGGGATAGTGTGCCTGATGCAGTTTTTAAAAGGATCAGTGTTTTGGGGTCTGTCCTGAGTGAGCCTCAGAAATGTGACGACATGTGGCTTGAATCACCCCTTTAGAATAAACCGTTCCTTCAAAAACTTCAAGCATTGGAAAATGTATCATTAGAACTTCAGCAAACAAAGGAGCTGAGTAAGAAATGTGGTGATTTCTCAGTTCAGGCTGAAAACCTAGTGGAGAAAACTAAGGCTGTTGGTGAAAACGTGAAGCAAATGAATAAGTGCCTTTCAGGGAGTGTTTCCAAAATGGAACTGGTGAAAGACGGGTGGCAGAAGTTTGATCGTGATCTTGAGATGCATTCCATGTGGAATTCAGATAGAGAAAAAGAACTAGGTGACCTTGAGCGGTCAAATAGTTCAGCAGAAAGTGCATTGAAGAAACCTGTAAAAGAATGTGTTGCAGTTCCATGCTTCTTCACTGATGCAGAGAGGAGGTCTATAATGGATACCACCCAGATCGCTGGGTTCAACTGTGTTGTTGCCTTTAACCCCTATGTTGGTGGAAGGAAAGTTGATGATGTTCTGGTTGGCTACTTCTGTGAAGAGTTTGGCAAGAAATATAAACTGAATATCAAATCAAATAGTAGGCCTTTACTGCGACTCGCTCAGGAGGGCGAAAAGTTTAAGAAGTTGATGAGTGCAAATGCTTCAGATCTGCCTATGAATATGAAATGTTTGAATGATATTGATATCTCTGGGAAAAGGAACAGGGGTCACTTTGAAGAAATGTGTGACAGCCTGTTGTCTCAATTGGAAAATCCTCTGCACAGCATCTTAGAGCAAGCAAAGCTCAAGAAGGAAGATCATTCCCTTTTACAACAAAAAGTCAATGATTGTGTACAGCTGTATGGAGAGGCAACTCAAGTCACAGAGGGATGTCAAGAGTCCCTACTTGGAACAAAGCTTAGTGAAGCAAAGGTTCTCAAAGTTCTGTGGAAAACATTTATGGATTGCAGAGAGAGGCGTCTTAAGAATGTTGAAGACATTAAGACTAGCCCAATTGAGTTGCCTATGGATCACGGTCCTCCATGGTGGATTGGACAGACGGTTATGAGGGACAAGCTGTCTGACATTTATGAGAAAGCTGTCAATGAAGATGACAGAAACGAGAAGGAGTAAAATGATGCCAAAAATGCAGTTGAAGAATGTGTATATGAGATGAGAGACAAACTGTGTGGCATTTATGAGAAATCTGTCAATGAAGATGACAAAACAGTTTCATCCGGAAGCTTGAGGATAATAGGAGGCTTATCAGTGAGTCAGCAGTGCCTGACACATGCGTGCCTGGAAATATGTGTCCCAACCCTAGGGTTGAAACAAGAGGGGGGGGTATGTGACAGGAAGTCAGGTAAATCTGGGAATGTAGTCACTGAGAGGAGACACATTCCCACCTGCTTTGAAAAGTTCACTAATTATTATAGGGTGTCGGCTGCCAAAGGCAGCAGGAAGGTGTAAAGAAGTTGAAAGGCCTTCAGCTGTTCAGAATGAGGAAATTAAGGCCTCTATAATTTGTCCAAAGAAAGTCTATGCATTGCTGCCTCCTGTCGCCGTGTGGGCTGGGAGAGGAAGGCAGACAAACGGCTGCATCCTGATGCCATGTGGGTAGAGGACAGTCCTGTGTGCCCCCTGAAAGCTGAGTGAGCATGGGGAAGACCTCCTGAAGCGGTGTGCGCTCAGGAGGGTAAAAACGAGTGAAGACGTCTCAAAGGTGAGAAGACGAAGTGTTTCTGTGTGAAAGAAAACAAAGGGACATGTTCAATGGACAATGTTTGTGCTGTGTGAAAAGCAAACAAATGGACATTTGAGTGTCTGCTGTAGGATCAGCAGTGTCGGCCCAACAGTAGGTTGGGAAGACTTCTTAGGTAGGTTCCAGCGTGAGAAGGTAGCCGCCCACAGAGGCAAGGATTTATTTTGTCTTTTATTTTATTTTGGCTGTTTTGTTGCTTGCAATTGTGTTAAGTAAATTGCATGAATAAATCAGTCTTGTTTTCAACCTCTGCTCGGCTATCTCTCTGTGAAAACGCACCCCCAAAGGGGTCACCCATACGCCTACCACCGAGCTAATCCCTCACAATATATATATATATATATGTCTGTTCCATAAAGAGAGCAATTTTAATTAATTATATGGTGTGAAAATTGTGATCATACTTTCTCAAATTGCCCATACAAAGCCCCATCTTTCTCTTAGTATTTTGTTGCATCCAGGACTGTTTCTTTTACTCCCACACCGTAGTGGAGTATTAGAATAGGGTACAGCACAGTTTAGGGCACACATTCACACAGGGTCTTGAAAGATGTTAGTCAGAAGATTACATTTTGAGATAACTAGGTTTACTTCATCTCTTTACATTCCCCCTCAGAGAAACTCGGTTTTTAAACCAAACATGGAATGTTCTTTGATACACCAATGAACGACTACAAGGTTGCCTCTTATACTGCTGATGAAGGAGCCATAGTCTCTGAAACACGTCCTGTGGAGGGTACCAGATTGTATCATCATTGTTTCAGTTGGTGTAATTTTAGTTGTCCATATCATGTATATTTCATGTTTCTTGTCTTTTACTGATGATTCATAATAAATATCTGTTTTTATTAATTTATCTGTTATGTGTTTGAAGTGCCTAAAAAGTCCCACAACTGAGGAACCTCTATGTCTACAGTCAGTGTCCCCGATTACTGTCACATCAGTTATATGATGACTCTGTATTGCACTGGTGTCAGTATTTTTTATAATTTTATTTTTTCATTTCTTTATTTTCCAAAAAGTTGTGACAAAAGATTACAACTTCAAAAAAACTTGACCCCTCTTCCTAAATACCTTGGAATGTCAAAAAAGGGTTATTTGGGGGGTATTTGTACTGTCCTGGTGTTTTCAGGCCTCAATAAATTAGATGGCCATTAGTACATAAGGATTGATGAATTTTCAGATATATACAGTATATAACATGTGTATGATGTAAAAAATCAGCGCTGATTCAAAAAATAAAATGTGATAGACACTGTGACAATAACAATGTCCACCACCGTGGGTGGTGCTCTATGCAATTGAGCACTGATGCAAAAGGATAAAGATATTCAAGGTGAAATCAACACTTTGATGAAAAACTGTAAAACTATGAACCTATCCACATGAAATCTTCGGTGAATAACTGTGAAAAGACTGTGCATAAATAAAGTCCTCTATTAAATGAATAGTGTGTCAATCCAAAAAAAATGTGGTGCAATCCCAAAGACGATGATCAATACACTTGATAATAAATGGCGATAATCAATACAATTGTTAATGAATGATAATATAAATCTGTGATAAAAAATTGATGAAAAAACGTATGTGTGAAAATGAATTTCTAAAAAGTTCCACAATGTCCAATAAACACAATCACATATGAATAAAGTAAATTCTTCAAAAAGAAAATCTTCAAAAAAATCAACCAATCGTCTCCAACACAAAAGTGTGCTAGTGGCCGCTTACCTCCAACACACACTATCTGCACATGTGTGTAATCCAAAAAAGCCGATTGCTTTCCTTCAAGATGGGCTTCCGACCTCTCTCCTCTCTTGAAGGAATGTAATCACTGATGTTCGCAGTACATCGATCTCCCAGTGCAATACAGGTCCTCAGCTGCACAATATGCTCACTACAAGCCGTTCTGCCTCATAGGGTATAAAATGAGACGCTCATGGTGCAGTAACTTCAAAAACCAGTTTAATTAGAAATTCAGATACACTTACAAATAAACAGCAACAAACGAGCAAAGCGAATGCTGAAAGCGATACACTGTAGAACTTCCGGTTACTGCCGTGAACACGGAAGTGACGTCACCCGGCTCCTCCCGACGCGTTGCGTCACTACGCAAGTGACTTTATCAAGGGATGTGATATATATAACATAGTTTGTGGACTCTATAACTTTCTTAGAGACTAAATATTAAACATTGATTTGAATTATTTTCACCAAAGAAAAGTAGCAGAATACAGTTTGGCCTAAATTAATGAAAAAAAAGAGTATTTATTTGCAAAATGTTATATCAGAAACAAAGAAAAACACGATTTTTTTAAAAAAAATCTTCAATCTTTATTTTTTTTTTTTTTAGCAAAAAAAAAAAAAAAAAAACAACAGTGTTTTTAAATACCACTAAAGGAAAGCCCTATTTGTGTGAAAAAAAAAATATACAAATTTCATATGGGTGCAGTGTTGCATGACTGTGCAATTGTCATTGAATATGTGACAGCACTGGAAGCTTAAAATTCGCCTGGGCAAGAAGGGGGTGAAAGTGTCCTGTACTGACATTGAGCACTTTTGGAGTATATCTGTGGATTGGACTTTTTGTACATTTTATTCACATTTATACAATAAATGCACTTCACATTGCTGTATTTTTAGTTAGTATTATTTTTGATACATGTTAATGCATGTCATTTGTGTGCACATGAATTCATATTATTTTACTCTAAACCGTTATATTGCATTAAAGTTGGATTTGCACATTAACGCATGTCAGTAGTGTGTTTCTTTTAATTATATTGTGATTGTACTGCGCTTTTTTAAGGAATAATATTAACATTTTCTACAGGGCAACACTGAGCCCCAATATTACATTTAGAAGTTGTTACCAACATTATCGGTCTTATTACCAACCAGCATTGTACAATTGGAAAAAGTGCAGGGATGGGTAACTAAGTTAATAAGGAGCAAGGATGAACCCTGAATTTTAGGTAGGATTAAAGTTTATGTTTAGCTAAATCATTTTTATTAGTTTTGGATCTAGTATGGAAGGTATCAGGTATCAAGTGCTGGAGGCCAATGGAGAGAGGGCTTCCCTTGCAGCTAAGTGCCAAACTCCCCTGGAGATGAGACAGGAGGAGTTAGGCCCAAAGTCGCACAGGTCGCCTGCAGAGTTGCTTGCAGAAACGGGTTCAGGAATACTGCTGTGGTGCTGCGGGGTTACTGCAGGCAGGTGGCACCTGTGAGATGAAGCAGGTACTTAGGATCGCTGAGACAGAGGGTGGTTGATTCAAGCCGAGGTTCGATGCCAGGTGGGTAGCGGAGGAGACAAGGTCAAGTGGTAGCCAAGGTCTGGACAGGTAGCAGGCAGAGGAGATCCGTTAAACAAGCCGAGGTCAAAGTCAGGAAGCAAGCTGGAGATGGAGGTGTAACAAGCCGAATCAGGAACCAGGAATCACAGGAAACAGGAAACAGGATGTTGGTAGAAGCTGAAGATCAAACAGCACTTAGAGAAGGGCTGGCTTCCTTATAAAGGCCCAGGTAAGGGGCTGACAGAGTTGCTGGGTCCTAGAGCCCTTCTCCTATTCTGACGGACACTGGGTCCTAGAGCCCTCCTGCTATTGGTACCCTGACAGTGCCCCCCCCCAATGGGCAGCCTCCGGATGCCCAACCGGGCCATCTTCCTTGGATATCTGGCATGAAATTCCCGAAGGAGTCTAGGGGCATGAATGTTGATCTTTGGTTCCCAAGAGCTTTCTTCGGGTGGATACCCCTTCCATTTGATCAGATATTGGATTTGCCTGCCTTGTTTCCTGCAATCCAATATTGACTCCACCTCATATTCTGTTTCTTCACCAACAGTTACTGATGGTGGAGGAAGTTCCACTCTCCCAGGAAATGGATCTGGAATGGCCGTTTTTAGGAGAGAGGCATGAAAAACTGGGTGAATCCTATAAGAATCCGGTAGGGATAATTCAAAAGCCACTGGGTTTACCTCTCGTTTAATTGGAAACGGACCAATGTATTTAGGCCCTAGCTTCTTCGATGGGCAAGGCAGTTTCAGATTGGCCGTAGACAGCCATACCTCATCCCCAATTTTAAAGGAGGGATTCCCCCTGCGTTTCTTGTCAAAAAATTTCTTGTAGTCGGTTTGAGCCTTCAGTATGCATTCTTGAAGGGTTTGATAGTTTTGCTGTATAAAAGCAAGTCTGTCCTGGACAGCAGGTACTGCAGTTTCGAATATAGCGTCAGGCAAGGCAAGTGGGTGGAATCTTTAGTTGGCCCAGAATGGAGACTGGTTTGTGGCTGAGTGTAGTGAATTGTTATAAGCAAACTCCGCAAATGGAAGCAACGAGACCCAGTCATCCTGTGAAAAGGCTGAGAAACAGCGGAGGTACTGCTCCAAGGTTTGATTCGTACGCTCTGTTTGTCCATTGCTCTGAGGATGGTATGCTGATGAGAGGCAAAGCTCTCCAAAACTTGGAGGTAAATTGTACCCCCCGATCAGAAACAATGCTTCCGGGAAAGCCGTGGAGTCTCACAATTTCCTTGAGGAAGATGTGGGCAGTCTCAGTTGCTGAAGGAGTGCCTACCAAGGGTAGAAAATGGGCCATCTTCGACAGGCGATCCACCACCACCATAATGGCAGTAAAACCCTCCGAGGGCGGAAGCTCCACAATAAAATCCATTGAGATACCTTCCCATGGACGGTTAGGAATAGGTAAGGGTCTCAGTAGTCCCCAGGGCCTTGTCTTGTCTCCCTTGCTACGTAGGCACACAGAGCAGGATTTAACATAGGCTCTACAGTCTCGACTAAGGTTGGGCCACCAGAAGGACCGTTGGATGAGCTCACTTGTTTTATGAACTCCAAAGTGGCCGGCTAACTGGTGGTCGTGGTACGTCTTGAAGACCTGAAGCCTTGCCTCCTGAGGCACGAAGACCTTATCCTGGTGCCAGAGTAATCCATCTTGTTTCCTTAACGAGACCTGCTCAGATTCAGGGCATGAAGCAAAGGCTCGTTCAATGACCGATTTCAAGCTGGGTTGAATCAATAAAAAGTTCTGGGCTGAAAGAATAGAGCTCGGTGGAGCAGGTTCTGTGGATTCAGGGAACATCCGGGACAAGGCGTCTGCCTTCCCGTTCTTGGATCCTGGTCTATAGGTTAAATGGAAGTTGAATCGTGAGAAGAATAATGCCCATCTAGCTTGTCGGGTCTTAGGCGTTTGGCGGATCTCAGATACTCTAAGTTTTTGTGGTCCGTAAAAGTCATGATCGGGTGATTGGCGTCCTCCAATAGATATCTCCACTCTTCAAAGGCCACTTTAATAGCCAGAATCTCTCGGTCACCTACGTCGTAGTTTCTCTCAGCCTGGTTTAATTTCTTAGAGCAGAAGGCTACTGGGTGTAGTAGAGCTTTTGGGCCCGTCCGCTGAGAAAGCACGGCTCCCGTCGCCACTTCAGAAGCATCTACTTCAAGAACGAAAGGAAGCGCTGGGTCCGGGTGTTGCAGCACCGGAGCAGAGGTAAACAAGGTTTTGAGTTTTTCAAAGGCTACTTGGGCTTCCTGATTCCAGAGGAGACGGGTGTGGAGACGTGTGAGTTGAGTAATTGGGGCGATGATAGTGGAGAAGTCCTTAATAAATCTCCGGTAAAAATTGGCAAAGCCTACAAATCTTTGGACTCCCTTTCGGTCTGTAGGTGCAGGCCAGTCTAGGATTGCTGTGACCTTCTGGGGATCCATAGAGATTCCCCCAACGGAGATTACGAGGCCCAAAAATTGAATAGATTGTTTTTCAAAATCGCATTTCTCGGCCTTGGCATACAAACCGTGCCTGCGGAGGGTACTCAATACCTTCTTGACGTGGATTCAGTGGAAGTCATGGAACCTGTGAGGGCATGGAACCGCCCCTCAAGTTGGAAGTAACCCTCCTGCAGATTTTTGACTGCTTGTGTCAGAGCCGCCATCTGCTGACATAGGGTTTCAAGTGCAGAAGCACCTCTCTCGGCCTCAGACATCCTGGCTGTTTGATACTATCAGGTATCAAGTGCTGGAGGCCAATGGAGAGAGGGCTTCCCTTGCAGCTAAGTGCCAAACTCCCCTGGAGATGAGACAGGAGGAGTTAGGCCCAAAGTCGCACAGGTCGCCTGCAGAGTTGCTTGCAGAAACGGGTTCAGGAATACCGCTGTGGTGCTGCGGGGTTACTGCAGGCAGGTGGCACCTGTGAGATGAAGCAGGTACTTAGGATCGCTGAGACAGAGGGTGGTTGATTCAAGCCGAGGTTCGATGCCAGGTGGGTAGCGGAGGAGACAAGGTCAAGTGGTAGCCAAGGTCTGGACAGGTAGCAGGCAGAGGAGATCCGTTAAACAAGCCGAGGTCAAAGTCAGGAAGCATGCTGGAGATGGAGGTGTAACAAGCCGAATCAGGAACCAGGAATCACAGGAAACAGGAAACAGGATGTTGGTAGAAGCTGAAGATCAAACAGCACTTAGAGAAGGGCTGGCTTCCTTATAAAGGCCCAGGTAAGGGGCTGACAGAGTTGCTGGGTCCTAGAGCCCTTCTCCTATTCTGACGGACACTGGGTCCTAGAGCCCTCCTGCTATTGGTACCCTGACAGAAGGATTAAAAACCCTTTCAGTTTATTTTTTTCTGTCAGTGTACAATTAGGGGAATTTCCTTTTACTTCATGTTCCGAAAATGCAACAGGATGTTATAGGAAACCTTCAAAAATTAATGGAATTCCCTTCTTAGCCAGGTGTTCTTGGAAAAGGTGTCCTCATTGGAAGACTTCCCCTTACTTTCCTTCTCAGTGACAATGGTCACCAGTACAAGTAAGGGTCTAAACCTTCTCATTGTATCCAAAACGTGAAAAAAGGTTTTGCCTAGAAATAGAAATTATCTCAAATGAATTTATTTACCCTTAAAAAGAGGTGACTATGGAAGGATACAATCATCTTTATATAAATAAATATCTGGTCCAAGCAGAAATTAAATGATAAGTTGTTCACTTTAAAGCCTCGTACACACGTACTGATTGTCGGCCGAATGATCGGCCGTCTTTTGTCCAGGGCTGTCGTGTCTGTTGAAAACTGCAAAAGACTGCACACGAATTTTGTCGGCCAACAACAGCCGACTGCAGAAGTGATGTCATGTGATGGTTAACTTTCCTTGTCTTTTTTCTTCTCTGAGCATGCCCAGTCTTGCAAATCTGCTGTCTGTCGGCCGAAATCTGTACTGACTGGCGAACAATCGGCCGTTCTGGTGTTGGCCAACAAAAATTTTAATGCCTGCACGACAGATTCTGTTCGGCCGAAAATGCGCTGTCGGCTGTCGGAAGCATCATACTAACAAGCCTACAATCGGCCGAATATTTACGGCCGACAATCGCTACGTGTGTACGGGGCTTTAGGTCTCCGCAAAAGACAAGGAGACTGTTTTCAACTTGATCAACTATATAATTATCTTTCAGCTGTTGTGAAAAAAAAAACATTTTGTTTTAGAAGATATGTGTTCATAGTTGCCACGACCAATCACAGTTCCAGGATCAGGATTTGGGGTGCTCCGTACCTACCTCCATGCTGTGTTGCAGCACCTTGCACTGCTGTAGCAGGCACTACACAAGGTCCTTTATCTTCTTGAACTTGGTTTATATCAGTTTTGTAGTTGCTAAGAGCCTGAACCTTTGAGAAAGCCTATTGTGTGAGGTGGGCAGTGACGTAATCACGCCGAGACTAGGTGTAGCTTTGTATGCAGAGGACTGCATTGTGAAATGCTCGTTTTTTACTTCTGAAATGTGAGTGGATTTTTATATGCAAATAAATACTTTTTATTAGCGATTTGAACTATGGTGTCAATCACCATAGTTCAAATCGCTAATAAAAAGTATTTATTTGCATATAAAAATCCACTCACACAATGGGCTTTCTCAAAGGTTCAGGCTCTTAGCAGCTACAAAAATTGATATAAACCAAGTTTTGGAGTGTACAGCCAGTGGGAGCGGTGCCACTTATAACACTGCAAAGCGCATATAGACCTCCTTTAATTAGTGAGGTCCATTCAAGTAGGTGAGAAGACACTCATAGGTGGGGTGAAGGGCACTGTGGTGATCAGAGGCAATTACTGAAGCATTTCGGTGTATGGGACTACACTTTTTTTCACGGATATTGAATCATTTATTGATGGACTGCATATACAGTGCCGAGACAAGGTCATCCAGCACCCAGGGCAAATGTGCAAGCTGCACCCCCCCTTACCTTAGGGTTAGAGTCAGGGAGCCCCCCCATCCCTGCAATAAGCAATTGCGCCCAGGGCAGCTAGCCCTCCTGCCCACCCCTTGTCCCGGCCCTTTGCATATATATTTAAAAGAAAAGATGAACTCAGGTAAATTTATTATATATATATATATATATAGAGAGAGAGAGATGATTTTTACACTGTTTTTTTGGTTTTTATGCACAATAAGTTGAAGCCACTTGAAGGAGAGCGCTGCACTTTTCTGTGACTATATTCTGAATTTAGCTTAAAACAAGAGTGCCCCAGAACATTTCAAAGATACTGCCCGAGGGCACAAGTGACACTTTTTATTTAGCCAGAATAACTTAATTTTTATTTATTTTTTTTCAACCTGAGTTTTTTTTTAATTTAATGCAGTGTTTTAACAGGATATTATGCTTGTAATAGTATAATTGTTATTTCAGTTAATTTGTGTTATTTCAAATCATGCTATTGTATAATTAACATTTGCTGTTAGTGGCCCTTGAGGCGAACCCCCTAGTCTGGGGGTGGGGTGCTTTGCCTCGGGCCAGGGCTCAGATGCTGGCCTGGGAGGATCCTGAAAACAGAAACAGTGTGAAAGGAGTCATCCCTGAGAGGCAGCAGGAGAAAGGACAGTGAGTACCTCAGTATGGTGCAACCCTGGTTGAGAAAACACTAATGTACAGTATCTGACAAAAGTGAGTACACCCCTCACATTTTTGTAAATATTTCATTATATCTTTTCATGTGACAAGACTGAAGAAATGACATCTTGCTACAATGTAAAGTAGTGAGTGTACAGATTGTATAACAGTGTAAATTTGCTGTCGCCTCAAAATAACTCAACACACAGCCATTAATGTCTAAACCGCTGGCAACAAAAGTGAGTACACCCCTAAGTTAAAATGTCCAAATTGGGCCCAAAGTGTCAACAGTTTTTGTGGCCACCATTATTTTCCAGCACTGCCTTAACCCTCTTGGGCATGGAGTTCACCAGAGCTTCACAGGTTGCCACTGGAGTCCTCTTCCACTCCTCCATGACGACATCATGGAGTTGGTGGATGTTAGAGACCTTGTGCTTCTCCACCTTCCATTTGAGGATGCCCCACAGATGCTCAATAGGATTTAGGTCTGGAGACATGCTTGGCCAGTCCATCACCTTTACGCTCAGCTTCTTTATCAAGGCAGTGGTTGTCTTGGAGGTGTGTTTGAAGTCGTTATGTTGGAATACTGCCCAGTCTCAGAAGGGAGGGAAATCATGCTCTGCTTCAGTATGTCACAGTACATGTTAGCATTCATGGTTCCCAGTTCCAGCAGCACTCATGCAGCCCCAGACCATAACACTCCCACCACCATGCTTGACTGTAGGCAAGACACACTTGTCTTTTTACTCCTCACCTGGTTGCCGCTACACACCCTTGACACCATCTGAACCAAAAAAGTTTATCTTGGTCTCATCAGACCACAGGACATGGTTCCAGTAATCCATGTCCTTAGTCTGCTTGTCTTCATTCAAACTGTTTGCTGGCTTTCTTGTGCATCATATTTAGAAGAGGCTTCCTTCTGAGACGGCAGCCATGCACGCCAATTTGATGCAGTGTGCAGCGTATGGTCTGAGCACTCACAGGCTGAAACCCCCCACCGCTTCAACCTCTGCATCAATGCTGGCAGCACTCATACGTCATACGTCTATTTCCCAAAGACAACCTCTGGATGTGACGCTGAGCACGTGCACTCAATGTCTTTGGCCGACCATGGCGATGCCTGTTCTGAGTGGAACCTGTCCTGTTGTGGTCTTGGCCACCATGCTGCACCTCAGTTTCAGGGTATTGGCAATCTTCTTATAGCCTAGACCACAGGTGTTAAACACAAGGCCCGTGGGCCGAATGTGGCTCCCCAGGTCATTTCATGTGGCCCTCGCACCTTTCCTGCAGCTGCAGCACCCCCCTTATCTCTGCCCCCACCTTGTATCAGTAGTCGGCAGGAGAGGACAGAACTAATTTGCCAGATCCAGCCCTTCTCTGTGCAGCTGCAGAAAGGCTCGTCATTGCCCACCCCCCCCCCTCCTTTTCAGCAGTGCGCAGCATAGAGGAGGGCAGAACTCCTCCTACAGATCCTGCACCTCTCCCGACAGCTGCAACACCACCTTGTCTCTGCCTCCCCTCTGGTCCTCCTCCAGATCATGTACTTTCTTCTTCCCAGATTCACCTGCATCTTCTTCCTGGCAGCAGCTCAATGTAAGGGGGTGCATTGTGATGTAAGGAAGGGTGGGTGACTCTTGACTTCTGATGGTGGGGGGGCTCTTGACATTTCATATAAGGGTGTAAGAAGGCGTGGGGTGCTCTGGACATCTAATCTTACAAGTATATCCGGCCCTTAGAGGGCAACCATAATGCTGATGCGGCCCACAATTAAATTGAGTTTGACACCCCTGGCCTAGGCCATCTTTCTGTAGAGTAACAATTTTTTTTTTCAGATTCTCAGAGAGTTCTTTGCCATGAGGTGCCATGTTTAACTTTCAGTGACCAGTATGAGAGAGTGAGAGCGATAACACCAAATTTAACACACCTGGTCCCCATTCACACCTGAGATTTTGTAACACTAAAGAGTCACATGACACCGGGGAGGGAAAATAGCTAAATGAGCCCAATTTGGACATTTTCACTTAGGGGTGTACTCACTTTTGTTACCAGCGGTTTAAACATCAATGGCTGTGTGTTGAGTTGTTTTGAGAGGACAGAAAATTTACACTGTTATGCAAGCTGTACACTCACTACTTTACATTGTAGCAAATTGTCATTTCTTCAGTGTTGTCACATGAAAAGATATAATAAAATATTTACGAAAATGTAAGGGGTGTACTCACTTTTGTAGGATACTGTACATCACTGTTTCTCAACCAGGGTTGCGTTTAACCCTAGGGTTCCTCCAGAGGTTGCTCGGGGTTCCTTGAGCAATGAGCAATTTCTGCCTCTCAGATAAGTTCCCCTGACACCATTGATCTTTTTAGCTATCTGGAAGAAGGTAATTCTGCCCAGTGTCCACAGATGTAAGGAGTATTCATCCCACTAATGTATCATGAGTTGTAGAGTCATTTTTAGCAGGGGTTCCCTGAGACCTGAAAATTATTTCAAGGGTTCCTCTGTGTTGAAAAGGTTGAGAAAGGCTGCTATACATAGTTGAGGTTCAAACAGAAGTACTATGTGTTTTAGCTTCAGTATGGCTTTGATTAGGATCACGGACTGATGACATCAATTTTGTGGTTAATATTTACCACAGAGTACAGTCTGTAAGGACATATAAAATGTTAGCATTGATTTTACCATATTTTTGACATCTATATTTGTGGGGTAACTAAATTGCAAACATGTTTCTAGTAAAGCACAGAAACCGCCAAGTTCTCAGCTTGTGTGGGTTTTACAGAGGCCCCCTACTATTGAAGAAAGAGATGCCGTAGCCAGTTTTGTTTTTTCTTCTTCTAGCCCTGTCAGTCAAGTATTGACATCAGTTTGTATGCTGCATATTTCCTTTGTACATGCCAAATAAAATTTATGCAAAAGGAATTTGATTTCAACATTATCCTTTTAGCAACAGAGAGTTCTACAATATGAATCCTTTGAAGCTCAGTGTGTTAGTAGGTTTAACATATTGCCCCATAGGGGCCCCTGGTGGAAACTACAGCCATAATACTGTCCGCCATTTATAAATAGAAGCAAACACCACTCAAGGATGGTCTCCTGTTTCCACCTCCTCTGACACACCACCAGGTGCTGGCCCTGTTTGTCCTAGGTTTCTAAGATGCAAAGAAATTTCTGGTTGGCTTCCTTAGCGCTTAATCAGAGCTCACTGGGTGGGCATTAGGGTTGCCACCTTTTCCCTTTAAACCCAAACACATATTAATTACATAGGTTCTGAGACTAATTTAATGCAGATACAGCATTTGGGGGGGTTAATTACCACCTTAATCAGCCACAGAACCTGTGTAATTAATACGTGTTTGGGTTTAAAGACATCAGGTGGCAACCTTAGTGAGGATAGGAGTGGTGGTGATCAAATACATTATATCATTAGGTCTGGGTACCTGTAGTGTTGGGCGAATGTTAATTGCATCTGGACCACCCATCTAAAGCCTAGTACACACTACTAGTCCAACCCGCTGAGTTGAGCAATAAAAAAACCTGACAGCTCAGGCAGGAGCCGCTGTACTAACAATCCGACGTTAGTACAGTGATCTCGCCTGCTGAGCTATTGTGTTCTGACAGGGGGGACAGCCCCCCCCCCCCCGGCCAGAACACTCCAGTCAGCGCTCTCAGCCATCGGCTTCTGTTGGAATGTCAAACTGGCTTCTATTGAACCGGCCAATAGCGCCAGACATTCGGGTCGTGTGTACTAGATGTAAGCGTGTGGCCACCCAAGAGAACAGATAAGTGACTGTACTGGAAACTGGTAAAATGAGGAGGAGTTTCTGTGCACCAAACCTGCAAAGATGAGGATATACAGGAGGCCCCTTCTGTAAGGCTAAATTCACACTATGTGACCGGTGATTTACTGCATTGTAAAATGCGGCATTCTGCAAGGACAATGAGAAAACACCTCCTTTACTGAGTGTCCTATTCACACTGCAGCATAGCTTCGACCTGAGCTGCAGCGATAAAGTACAGGTTAGGGTCAGAGACTGCTGGCATAGTACAGGAGAAGGTCAAAGACTTCTGGGGTAGTACAGCTGACGGTCAGAGACTGCTGGTGTAGTACAGGTTAGGGTCAGAGACTGCTGGCATAGTACAGGAGAGGGTCAGAGACTGCTGGCGTACCATAGGAGAAGATCAGAGACTGCTGGTGTACTACAGTAGAAGGTCAGAGACTGCTGGCATACTACAGGAGAGGGTCTACAGCTAGCTTATAGGACCAGACTGATACAGCAATGATATAGTTCTCCTCTACGCGTCTCCCATTGGCCTTGAAATCCTGAGCTTCATTTGAGGCTTTCTGAGACCTGAGGGTAAGCAAGGGAGAGGTGACAGACATTAGCCATCCCCATTAGATACAGAGCAACCAACACTGATCCCCCCCCACCCCCCCCCTCCGTGACAGAGGCGGGTTTTCAGGATTCTGCCCGAGACAGTCTCAGACGGGGACATTGGTCTGATTTCCGTGAATGTCACGGGCAATCCGTGACTGTTGGCAAGTAAGCCAGAGGCCCTCTTATGACATTCCCGGCTATTAACCTTTACATCCCAAGGAAGGAATGTCCACATAATAAGATAGAATTTATCCACTTTACTGATGTCACTTTAAAGTCTATTTTTTTTGTGTTGAAAATAATGAACATATTATACTTACTGCCTTCGTGCAGTTGGTTTTGCACAGAGCAGCCCTGATCCTCCTCTTCTTGGGTTTCTCTCCCCTCCCTCCTGTTGAGTGCTCCTACAGCGAGCAGCTTGTTATGGGGGCACCCGAGCTGAGCCACAGCTCCATGTATCCATTCAGACACGGAGCCGCAGCCCGGCCCCCTCTCTCTCCTTATTGGCTTACTGATTTGGATTGACAGCAGCGGGAGCCAATGGCGCCGCACTGCTGTCTTAGCCAATGAGTAGGGAGAGTCCCGGACAGCTGAGTCTCTTGTGAAACATCGCTGGATCTAGATGGGGCTCAGGTAAGTATTAGGAGGCTGCTGCACACAAAAGGTTTGTTATCTTAATGCATAGAATGCATTAAGATAGAAAACCTTCTGCCTTTACAATAACTTTAAAGCGGAGTTCCACCCAAAAATGGAACTTCCGCTTTAGGTAATCTAACCCCCTGACATGCCACATTTGGCATGTCATTTTTTTGGGGGGGGGGAGCGGGTACCTAGTTTTGACAGGTACCCGCTCCCACTTCCGCTCGGAGCGCCGCGGCGCCCTGAACGGAAGTTCTCCTCTCCCCCTCCCTCCCTGCAATCTTCTGGGACATGTCAGAGGTCCCAGAAGATTGCCGGCCAATCAAGATGTGCAGCGAGACTGGCGCATGCGCAGTGGGTACCCGGCTGTGAAGCCGCAAACTGTCACAGTCGGGTGCCCACAGCAGTGATCCCGGCGCCGAGGGAGAGGATCGAGGCTTCGGGCGGCCGCATCGCTGGACCGTTGGACAGGTGAGTGAAATGGCTGGAACTCCGCTTTAAGATAGCATTTAGGCCTCACACAGGATGTTTTGAAAACTCTCCTAGAAGCTTTTCCTCCTTGCAGCAGCATTTTGGCAGAAAAAAAACACCTTGCGCTTGTAAAAATGTCTAACACTTTTACAAATGTTTCGGCGCTGTTACAGACATCAAACGATTGGGCGGTACTTCATTTAATTGGCCAGAATAATATTTTTTTCTGCCCATTGAAATTAACGCTCAAGAGCTAAATGCACCTACAGTAGTGTTAACATGCGTTTAGATGCATTTACACCCATTTACAAGTGTCAAGCATTTTTTCTGTCAAAACGCTGCTGCTCCTGGACACACTGGCAGTGTTTTTTTTTCTCCTTCGTCTAAAAGCCCCTTCCATTAAATGCTCTTAAAAATCTATGTGTGCATGGACACATTAACAATAAAGTAGAAGTCCACCCTAACACTGAAATCCCTGCATCTTTAGACATCCACAATCTAACACTAACCTATCTAGGCCTGTAAAGAAGTAATCAGTGTACATACCTTTTGTGAAGCCGACCGGACCCGTTCCCACGCTGAGCTGTGAGCAGCGGCTTCGCTGTAGAGGCGGGAGGACGAGGACACATCCGACAATGGAAGCCCCATAGTAACTCTATGGGTGATGTCACTTCCCATTCATTTCACAGCCGTTGTCGGCTGTGTCCTCTGCAGAGCCTCCGCTGCTGGAGACCGGATCGGATCGCCTTCAAGAAAAGTATGTATACTGATTTCTTCTTTACAGAGCTGGATAGGTTAGTGTTAGATTGTGGATGTCTTTGCAGGGATTTTAGATTTGGGGTGGACTTACACTTTAACCAGTTCTGGATCGGATGGATTTGCCTCCTTATTGACCAGGCCATTTTTTGCGATTCCGCACTGTGTTACATTAACAGACAATTGCACGGTTGTGTGACGCTGTACCTAAATAAAATTGATGTCCTTTTTTTTCCACAAATAGAGCTTCTTTTGGTGGTACTTGATCACCTGTGCGATTTTTTTTATTTTTTTGTGCTATAAACAAAAAAAGAGCGAAGATTCAGAAAAAAAAACAATATTTTTCATGCGATTTTTAGCGGGACTGCGTCATTGCGGTGGACAGATCAGGCCCCTAACTGACCTTTTTAACACTTTTGAGGGGACCAGTGACATTACTACAGTAATCAGTGCTAAAAATATGTACTGTTAATGTAATAATGGCAGGGAAGGGGTTAACACAGGGGTGATCAAAGGGTTAAGTGTGATCCTAGGGGAGTGTTTTCTAACTGTATGGGGGATGGACTTGTGAAATGATCATAGAGACCTGTGATCCTATATAGAAGGATCACAGGTGCTCTGTGATTATTTCAGAGAGAACAACGGTCAGCTGTGTTTACAATAGCTGACCGTCCTTCTCTCTCGGTGGGGAGTGATCGCAGGTGCCCAGCAGCAATCTCGGCCGCCGGTCTCGTGGATCGGCATCTCTGGTGCCTAGAGGGGGGTGGAGCGCACCGCCGGCGGGGCACGCTGGACCTTCAGCACCATTTCTGCGACCGACGTACCCCTACGTCGATTCACGCAGCCAAGCCAGCCTGCCACAGTAAATAAGTGTGATCTTAGGGGAGTGTTTTCTAACTGTATGGGGGATGGACTTGTGAAATGACCACAGAGGCCTGTGATCCTATATAGAAGTGTTTACAATAGCTGACCGTACTTCTCTCTCAGCGGAGAGCGATCGCAGGTGCTCGCCTCCCAGCACCCTTCACGCGACCAACGTAGAGCTACGTCGGTTCGCGCAGGACAGCCAGCCTGTCACAGTAAAACTGCGGCAGGCGGTCGGGAACCAGTTAAGGAGTGTTTGGAAACAGGAAAAAAAATGCCAGATGCCCCTTAAAGCAGGAGTAAAAACATTGTGTGTGCATGAGGCCTTGCAGTCACATCACATAAAAATAATATCAGGGGTCACTTGAAAGCATTTTGTCAATTGCATATAGTGAACATCCCGCAGCAGTCACATGTGAAAGCAGCACAGTACATTTTTAGTAAGCCGTCTTCCCTACTCAGTCTCTCTCCTTGCCGGGGTGATTAGTATTCACTCAGAGGGTCCTGGTTTGACTTAGGCTGTCTGTATCCAGCTCCTTACAGGTAGTCTCCTGAGGCAGGATCACTGTAGTCACCTTTGGCTTGGGAGCACATCTCCTAGGTCATCCAGGGGGATAGCCTCACTACAGGGAACACTTGGTCTGCCCTAAAAGGTCTTTTGCAACCCACTCCACTGTGATAAGAGATAGGATGACTGGGTGCCAGACTACCTCAACCTGTCCCCCAGCCCAGCCCATGGACTCCACTTAGCTGACTACATCTGATGGATGGTGGGGTATCTGGCTCCCATGCCCCGACTGCACTGGGCTCCTCCCTACCTGGCTACAAGTGATTGTAAATGCTATTTTTTTTTTAAACAAAATAACAATGTTATATTACCATAACACTAAAATGGTACATTTACCTGCTGTCACATAGCTGATTGGAGACTAATATGACGTGGTGGGCCTCTCTTACATCTCCAGCCCTGTCCCCACTGAGAGTGGAACAGTGGGTACCTAGGGACAGGAGGAACATGAGTGCCAGCAGGTGTTGATAGGAGAACTTGAAGCTGGAGTAGGAGATCCTGGGAAGTGGGTGGAACCTCAGGACAGGATCAGTAGCTTAACCCCTGGAAACCAGCCACGATTCAAGGGGCACTCCACTTGTACTGCAGGGTCAGGATGCGTGGCTTGGGAGAACTCTCCAGTGGACAGCCAGGCAAGCACTCGAGCAGGAAGGACAGCCAGGATCGGAGGTAAAAGCATGGTCACAGGAATAGCCAGGGTCATCAACAGGCGGGCAGCGAGGTACTGAGCCATAAGCAGAGCTGAAGTCAGAAACAGAGCTGGGGCCAAGAATAAAGTGACAAATCAGAAGCAGGATCTAAGATCAGGTTAGGGGCAAGCCAGGTCAGCAACGAGGGAAACACACAGGAAGAACACAGGATGCAGGGAACAACTTAAAGATCAGTCAGCACATAAGCATGAGCAGAAGCATCCTTAAATAATCCATCTGGCGCCAACATGCACTGTATGCGCATGCATGCGCCTGGTCACTATTCTGCGTGCATGCGCATTTCTGTGAGTTAAACGTCTGATAGGCATTCTCTGACCCCTTCTGTGTGCAATTGTTTTGTGCAGAGGAGTCATGATCCTCCGCGGGCCCCTGCCGGTGCTCTTGGCTCCTCCCTCTTGGCCCCTTAGCGAGAGGCTTGCTATGGGGGCATTTGGGCATGCTTGCTCCTGAGCCCTGTGTGTGTCCATTGAGCCTGCCCTCAGCTCCCTCCTCACTGGCTGTGATTGACACTGGTGGGAACCAATGAGCTGTGACACTGTGTGAAATAAAATTGACGTCCTTTTTTCCCACAAATATAGCTTTCTCTTGGTGGTATTTGATCACCTGTGCAATTTTTATTTTTTGCGCTATAAACAAAAAAAGAGCGACAAAAAAAAAAAACAATATTTTTCACTTTCTGCTATATAACATCCCCCCCCCCCCCCCCCCCAAAAAAAATGTAAAAATCAATTTTTTTTTCATCCTTTTAGGCCAATTTGTATTCTGCTATATATTTTTGGTAAAAAAACATTGCAATAAGCGTATTTTGATTGGTTTGCGCAAAAGTTATCGCATCTACAAACTAGGGAAAAAATTTATGTCATTTTTATTTATTTTACTAGTAATGGCGGCGATCTGCGATTTTTAGCGGGGCTGCGACATTGCGGGAGACAGACTGGACTCCTAACTGACACTTTTGGAAGGACCAGTGACATTACTACAGTAATCAGTGCTAAAAATATGCATTGTTACTGTAATAATGACACTGGCAGGGAAGGAGTTAACCTAGTGGGTGATCAAAGGATTAAATGTGAGCCTAGGGGAGTGTTTACTAACTGTGGGGGGAGGGGCTTGTGAAATGCCAATAGAGACCTGTGATCCTAATATAGAAGGATCACAGGCGCTCTGAGATCATTTCAAAGAGAAGAATGGTCTGCTGTGTTCACAATAGCTGACCGTCCTTCTCTCTAAGCGGGGAGTGATCGCGGATGGCCGGCAGCAATCGCGGCGGCCGGCCCCGTGCATCGGCATTCCTGCTGACCAGTGGGGGCGGGAGAGTGCCGCCGGTGGCGTGCACTCGCCCCCCCCCCCCCCCCCCCAGCACCAAGCGCGCGACCGACATAGTACTAGGGAGGGTACAGGAGGGCCAGCCTGCTGCAGTAAATGTGCGGCAGGCGGTCCAGAAGCAGTTAAAACAAACTGTTTAGCTCTGACTAAAGATGAATAATACCTTTGCCATAGGTTTAGGCCATTTACATACCTTATGAAGCCTGACTGGAATACTCCCAGGACGTTGCTAAGTGATGACTAGGCCTCACTTGGCAATGGCAAGTCCTGGGAGTACTTAGCAATGTCCTGAGAGTATTCCAGTCAGGCTTCATAATGTATGTAAATTGCTTAAACCTATAGAAAGGACATTTTTCAGCTTTAGTCAGAGCTGCACAAAGCAGCTTTGTTTGTATCTATAGACGCCCCTTATCTGCATAGGCAGTTTTGTGGTAAAGGTGAACTATCCCTTTAAGTGAATGGGCTGCCCTGCGTGCCATGTTAAAACGTACCAAAAAAGTGCGCAGGAATGTGTGTTCTTGCTATGCTATGTGTGAATAAGCACCTAAAAGACCCCCAATGTCTCTATAAAGAGGACCTGTCACCTGCCTGAAGTTATTACACTGTTAGCCCACTTGCGACAGCAATAAGTTAAATCAAAAAGAAGTTTTAAAAATTATAATAAATTGTAATAAAAAAAAAAATTAAAAGTAACTTCGTCACCCTGTTCATCCCCCAACACAAACTTGTGCACATGGCGTACATGTGTATGTAAACAGCGATTGCATCACGCATGGTGTATATCAGTGAGAAGAGCGGAGTGAGAGGAATACTGTAATATACATTTTCTTCATGAAAATACAGCTGTGGACATTTCCAATATCATTTTTCTAATGGGACCTCCGTGTGCGTGCAGAAAATACATCTTGTTCTAGATGGGTTACAGTCATTTTAAAGCCAAAAATGCAACTTTACCATGTGTGCAAAAAAAGAAAATAATTCCAGCCACTTAACCCTAGGTGGCCGTCATATGACGTCCTGGGCTTTGGTTAAATCTGAATGATGTCTGCAGCTATCATTCTCTTCCAGTGGCGATTTCCTGCAAAGTAAAAGCCCCCATAGCGGCAAATTAGATTGTTTTTACAGGCGGTGGTAGGGAACGTCCCAATGCAATCGGCCGGCGGCGGCCGTTTACCACAGAGCTGACTTAGGACCACATGGTCCCTGGCCATCTCTATGACCTTCGGAGGTCAGGAGAAACATCATGATGTCACTTCCTGCACCAGCAGATGTAAACACTGTCATTTTTTTTGCTGGGAAGCCTGAGATCTATTTTTTTCTTTTTAATCTCAGGCTTTTAGAGGAGAGATCTGGAGACTTAAAGAGGTTGTAAACCCATAAAAAAATGTTTTTTCAACCTGAAAGAGAAACACATAATGAGCTAGTATGCATTGCATACTAGCTCATTATGAAATACTTACCTTAGAACGAGCCCCCGCCGTGCCGCCCGCTTACCTGTATGATGCGTGACATGTTCAGTCGCCCGTATTCTGGGATCGCGGCATCCGCCCATCTGATTGGCCGGAGCCGCGGTGACGTCACTCCCGACGGTCACGGCACGGGGCTCTGAAGGAATGGCACCAGCGGCCGTTCCTTCAGAGCGCATGCATGATGTCACTGGCTGCATGTAAGGTAAATATCTCCTAAACGGTACATGTTTAGGAGATATTTACAGTACCTATAGGTAAGCCTTGTCATAGGCTTACCCAGGGCTTTTTTTCAGCGGGAACGCGGGGGAACGCAGTTCCGGCACCTCCAGGACTGAATGTATGTAATGGCAAGGGGTGCTGGAGGTGTGCTGCAGGGTCTGTTGATGCTGGTTGCTGGGGATCTATTGTCACTGGAGGGAATCTATTATTGCAGAGGGGTCTGTTTCTGGGGAGATCTGTTGTTGCTGGCAGGGGAATCTATTGTTGCTAAGGGTGGGTCTTATGTTGCTGGGGGGTGGGTAATTTCTGGGAGGGATCTACTGTTGAGGAAAAGGTCTATTGTTGCTGGCTGCTGGAAGATCTGTTGTTGCCTCTGGGGGTCTATTGTTGCTGAGGAAGGGGTGGTATTTTCTTGTAGGTGGTCCATTGTTGCTGGGGGGGGGGAATCTATTCTTCCAGGAGGTGGGTAGGGGGCGAAGACAAGGGGTGACTTGAAAAGGGGGAGTTTCTGCACCTATTCTATGAGAAAAAAAGCCCTGGGCTTACCTATAGGTAAAAGTTGCAGAGGAGGGTTTACTTCCTCTTTAAAGACCTCAGATCATGCTGTAAAGAGGATATGTCATGACCTATTCCTATTACAATGGATGTTTACATTCCTTGTAATAGAAAAAAGTGATAAAAAAAAAATTAAAGGAAAAGTGTTAAAATAAAATTATATATATTATATGTATATATATATATATATATATATATATATATATATATATACTTTTTTTTTTTAAAGTGCCCCACGCCCGCAGAAGCGAATGCATATTTAGGTCTTGTCCACATTTGTAAATGGCATTCCAACCACACATGTGAGGTATCGCAGCGGACATTAGAACGAGAGTAATAATTCTAGCCCAAGACCTTCTCTATAACTTTAAACAGGTAACCTGCAAATTTTTTTAAAGTGTCGCCTATGGAGATTTTTAAGTACTGTAGTTTGACGCCATCCCACGAGGGTGGGCAATTTTTAATTATGACATGTTAGGTATCAATTTTTCACATTATACAAAACAATTGGGCTAACTTTAGTGTTTCGTTTTTTAACCACTTGTGACCGCCCACCGCAGTTTTACTGTGGCAGGCTGGCTTGACTGCAGAAAACGACGTAGGGGTACGTCAGTCGCAGAAATGGTGCTGGGGGGGGGGGGGGCGAGTGCGCGCCGCCGGCCCCACTAGGCAGCGGGGATGCCGATCCACGGGACCAGCGGCCGCAATTGCCGCTGGGCACCTATGATTGCTACCCGCTGTGAAAGGAGGACGGTAAGCTGTTGTAAGCACAGCTAACCGTTGTTCTCTCTGAAATTATCACAGAGCGCCTGTGATCCTTCTATATAGGATCACAGGTCTCTATGATCATTTCACAAGTCTCTCCCCCCACAGTTAGAAAACACTCCCCTAGGCTCACATGTAACCCTTTGATCACCTCTGGGTTAACCCCTTCCCTGCCAGTGTCATTATTACAGTAACAGTGCATATATATAGCACTGATTACTGTAGTAATGTCACTGGTCCCCCCAAAAGTGTCAAAAATGTCAGTTAGGGGTCCGATCTTTGTCTCAGCCCCACTAAAAATAGCAGATTGCCGCCATTAGTAGTAAAAAAAAAAAAATCTTTCTCCTAGTTTTTGCGCAAAACCAATCAAAATACGCTTATTGTGATTTTTTTTCCAAAAATATGTAGCAGAATACAAATTGGCCTAAAAGGATGAAAAATGTTTTTTGGGAATGTTATAAAGCAAAATGCGAAAAATATTGTTTTTCTTTTTAACCACTTAAGCCCCGGAGGATTTGGCTGCTAAACGACCAGGGGGTATTTTGCGATTCGGCACTGCGTGACTTTAACGGACAATTGCGCGGTCGTGCGACGCTGTACCTAAACAAATTTGGCGTCCTTTTTTTTCCCACAAACAGAGCTTTCTTTTGGCGGTATTTGATCACCTGTGCGATTTTTTGATCACGCGCTATAAACAAAAAAAGAGCGTAAATTTTTGCAAAAATAGCAATATTTTTCACTTTTTTTTATATGAAATTCCCCCCAAAAAAACTGTAAAAATCAAAATTTGTTAACATTTTAGGCCAATTTGTTTTATGCTACCTATGTTTGGTAAAAAAAATCGCAAAAAGCGTATTTTGATTGGTTTGCGCAAAAGTTATTGCGTTTACTAACTAAGGGAAAGATTTTTGTCTTTTTTGTTGTTTTTTTTTTAACGCGTAATGGCGGCGATCTGCGATTTTTTTTGCGGTACTGCGACATTGCGGCGGACAGATCGGACCCTTGACTGACATTTTTGACACTTTTGGGGTTACCAGTGACATTTCTACAGTAATCAGTGCTATATATATGCACTGTTACTGTAAAAATACACTGGTAGTGAAGGGGTTAACTTTATTTGAGAGGGAGGGGCTGATTCTTAATGTGATTGACTGTGGCTTCAGCTGTATGCAGAGTGATCAACGGATCTACATAGTAGATCCATATGATCATCTCTCATACAGAGAGGAGAATGACAGGCAGCTTGTTTACACAAGCTGCCTGACTTTCTCCCTCTCCCCCGCCGATCGCAGAGTGGCCGGCGGACATCGGGTCCGCTGGTCACACGCGCGGGGGGGTCCGTGACCAAGCGGGAGCGCGCCTCCGGCGGCGCGCGCTCGCTCCCTAGACCCTCACAAGCTAGTGACGTAGCCCTACGTCACTTTGCCAGTGAGGGGCTGACCGCCGCCGTAGATAGTCGTGCGGCGGTCGGCAAGTGGTTAATTGTCGCTCTTTCTTTGTATATAGCACAAAAAATAAAACTTGCAGAGGTGATCAAATACCACCAAAAGAAAGCTCTATTTGTGGGGAAAAAAGGACATCAATTGTATTAAGGTACAGTGTCGCACAACCGCACGATTGTCGGTTAAAATAACGCAGTGCCGAATCGCAAAATATGGCCTGGTCATTTAGGGGGCAAATTCTTCCGGTTCAGAACTGGTTAATTCATGAAAGTGTTTTTTTTTTCAAAATAAATTGCGTGTGAAAAATTGCTGCGCGAACACAGTAACCGAAAAAAATTGCAACGATCGGCATTTTATTCCCTGAGGTCTCTGCTAAAAAAAACATATATAACGTTTGGGGGTTTTTACATGTAGGAGAGCACAGGCAGAATTGGCCCGGGTGGGAAGTGATATAAGAAGGGAACGGTTAAAAAAAAAAAGATCATCTTCATCTTGTAGCAGCTGATTGGTGTAGAAGAAAGCCATCACCTGCACACACATCGCCCGCCACAACTCTCCGTACTCATCACACAACAGGACGGGGAGCCACAGTGACACGGGAGAGGCGTGCTCATCCTATCAGAGAAGGGTGGCTATATTATGAAGGGGGTGCGGCTATAGCGAGCTGGGACTGATAGAATGGAGAGTACACCGAGCGCGGGATGCTGGGAGAGCGGAGTGCCTGTGCACTTGTCTTTCCACTGGCAGGAAAGAGGAGTAACATGGGAAAATGGGAGGGCGTTACAGTAAAAGAGGGGGAGGGGTGATAATGCTGGGGAGGAGGGGTTATACGGAGAAAGGAGGTGATAATGCTGGAGAGGAGGGGCTATACGGAGAAAGGAGGTGATAATGCTGGGGAGGAGGGGTTATACAGAGAAAGGAGGTGATACTGCTGGGGAGGAGGGGCTATACAGAGAAAGGAGGTGATACTGCTGGGGAGGAGGGGCTATACAGAGAAAGGAGGTGATACTGCTGGGGAGGAGGGGCTATACAGAGAAAGGAGGTGATACTGCTGGGGAGGAGGGGCTATACAGAGAAAGGAGGTGATACTGCTGGGGAGGAGGGGCTATACGGAGAAAGGAGGTGATACTGCTGGAGAGGAGGGGTTTTACGGGGAAAGGCGATGATATTGCTGGAGAGGAGGGGCTACACGGGGAAAGGAGGTGATAATGCTGGGGAGGAGGGGCTGTACGGGGAAAGGCGGTGCTAATGCTAGGGAGGAGGGGCTACACGGGGAAAGGAGGTGATAATGCTGGGGAGGAGGGATTATACGGGGAAAGGCGGTGATATTGCTGGGGAGGAGGGGCTACACGGAGAAAGGCGGTGATAATGCTGGGGAGGAGGGGTTATATGGGGAAAGGCGGGGCTATACAGAGAGGGTCTGGATTAGTAAATAATATGGATAGAAGAGTTTATACTGGCAGAGAGGGGGGGTTATACAGTGGAGGAGGTGTTACTGGCAGGAAGGGGGGGCTTTACGAGTAATGGGACAAGGCTAGGAAAGAGAGCTTACACGGCGAGGGGATTGATTACATTGAAGGAGAGGAGGGGTTTATGCAGTAAGGGGCGTAAGTACTTTAAAAATGAATAGGGGTTGTGCGGCGAGGGGCGGGGTTACGTTATAAAAGAGGCGGGGTTATGGCGGCTTTGCCGGTAGAAAGGAGGTGCTATTTTTGGTTAGACTAGCTAGTGGGATGAGAGGCTGAATTCTTGTAGGATAGGCGGGGATATACTAAGAGCGAGGAGGAGCTGTACTGGGAAAAGGAGAACAGGGAGCTGGGTGGGGATATTCTGGCAGAGGGGCGGGGTCACTCTGTGAATAGAACGGAGAGGTAGTGGTGTAAAGACAGGGGAGCGGGGCGGGGTCACGCTTGAAGTGGGGCGGGGCGCTAATCAGTGTAGAATACTAGGAGAGAGGCGGGGTCGCCCTGGGAATGGGGCGGTGCGGTCGCGGTGTAGAGACAGGGAAAGGGGCGGGGTCGCACTGGGAATGGGGCGGAGTGGTAACTGTGTAGACTAGAGACAGGGATAGGGGCGGGGTCGCTCTGGGAGTGGGGCGGGGTCGATCTTGGAATGGGGCGGATGGTAGCTGTGTAGAGACAGGGATAGGGGCGGGGCTGTAGAGAGGAGTGGTGACAGTGGGAGGTGTGTCCAGCAGCCACTGCCCTACTCCGGGGATCTTGGACTCATGGAGCGGCGGCTGCTGGTGCTGGGGATGGATCCCGGGTTGGTGTGATCCCCGCTGTCATCTGCCTGAACTTCCTGGCTGTGTGTGCGGAGTTGCGGCGTGTGTAGTAGGAGTGCGGAGTCCCCGGTCCGGTGTGGACGGTGCTTTGTTGTGAGAGGTCCGCTCTCTCCCCGGAGTGGTTACCTCCTGTGTGTGTAGAGGTGTGAGTGGGGTCCCCCTCCTCCCCTCCTCCTCCGATCATCATGCCGGATCAGATCAGTGTGTCGGAATTCATCACAGAGACCAATGAGGATTACAAGTCTCCCACCACCTCCAACTTCACCACCCGGCTCAGCCAGTGCAGGAGCACCGTCACCGCCATCGAGGAGGTAAGAGAGGGGGGGCACTCTGACTGGGGGAGAGGGCAGAGTACATGGTGGATCATGTGATCATTGGCAGTGCCATGGTGGGGATCACACACTCGGCTCTGTCCCTCCACAATGAGGAGGACCTGGGATCATAGAGAGTAGATTACATCCAATGTCCATTCAATGTGTACTACACCAGGGGGGTGTCACTCTCATCTCCCCCATGGTAAAATCATTCTACATTCAATATAAACAATCTACTAGATTGCAATGTACCAGCTCTCAATGGTGATCAATGTGGTGGCTTTATTCATGTCCCCCTCCCCCCTTTATTCTCACCTGGTGATCCGGCCAGTAAGTCTGTTGTTTTTAAACTTCCTTTAACAAATCAAGCAGTCCAACATAAGTGGTAGTCAGGGCTCCCTTACACTTGTGCATTGAAACCTAGTGGTTGAGCTAAGTATTTATCGTCTCTTAGTTGCTCCCCCTTTTGCCCCCCCCCTTTATTTTGACCCGGTGATCCAGCCAGCAAGTCTGTTTTTAAACGTCCTTTAACAGATCAAGCTATACAACAGAAGTGGCAGTCAGGGCTCCTTTACACTCGAGCGATGAAACCTGGTGGTTGAGCTGCATTTTTATCACCACTTAGCCGCCCCCCTTGTGCTGGGGCTGTACACATGCTTTGCTTCTCGGCTGTCTCAGGATATTCATGCTCTGTTGTGCTTGGCACCGTTTAAGTGACTGGGGGCTCCACTACAATCACCCCAAAACCATGCATAACACACATGGTTCCAGTGCAGTTGGGGGTTAAAACAGGTGGTGAGAAGGAACTGAACACCTCCACCATCTGTCAGATGCTCTCTGAAAAGTGATATGATTGTGGGTTGCTCTTCAGAGAGCATAGCAGATTGTAAATGAGCCCTTGGAGAGTTTGGACAAACCACTGACAGGGGTGCACACAGTGATCAGCTTTTTATTTATAGCAAAAAAAAAAAAGGGGGGGGGGGGGAGAGAGAAAGGGACTCTCCTCAAAAGAAGTCAACTAGAGGACAACGGGTATACTGGTGCAGTAGAAAAAAAACTTTATTGTAAGTGAAAAATGAATTGATTCCAAAGTAAAACAAATACCCTCCTTGTATTTTTATTTATGCCACACCTTTAGGGCTGAATTACACGAGATCTCCATCCACATTTTTGTGTGACTCAGTGCTGTGACATTTTCATCCCATTGATTTGAATTGGTGGAAATCGCACTGGATCGCCCCAAATGCATTGCATACGCTACTTGTGAAAATGCGCTGCACCAAACCGCAGGGTACTGCGATGCCATCTGATCTGTTGCAGGCAGATGCACTGCGTTTGGGTTGTCACTAGGAATACATTGGCACTCACAGTAGAGTTTCCCACCCCACATTCTGGTGTGAACAGACCCTTATCCCAAAAGGTAAACATGTATTGCTGTAACTGCTTATAAAGTGTTAGCTGGAAGTTCACTTCATTTTCTGAGCCAAGACCATCTAATGGTGACCATACACGGTGAGATAATACTGGACAATCGTTGTCTGATCAGGCCAGACAATAACATGGCCAAGCATTGAGCAACAGATAGTGACTGTTTCAATCAACCCAAGCTGATCTGTTATGGTGGGGGAAAAAACCAATCGCACTGGGTCCATTGTTGACGTTTACTGCGGGTCATCCCTTCCACTTCACCATGGGAGACTCGTGCCCCCGTTACCATAATAGAATCAATTCATGGACACAATCAATTAAAACTTGGATGCGTGTGTATAGAATGTCATTTGCCATTAGATCAGTTTTTAGCTCGCTTTATGTGGTGGATCTGTAAAGATCAGTGGTGGTGAGCCTTGGCACCCCCAGATGTTTTGGAACTACAATTCCCATGATGCTTAACTACACTGCAGAGTGCATGAGCATCATGGGAATTGTAGTTCTAAACATTTGGGGTGCCAAGGTTTGCCATCCCTGGTATAGGTCACCCACTTTATTGCATGGTGTATGGCCACCATAACCTACCTCAAAATAGACAGAGCTGCTGACCAGAGGTGCCTCTGATGCTTCTCTATCCAGAGGAGAGACCCCCCCCCCCCCCCCAAAGCTGACCATATACTGATCAAAGCAGGGAGCAGCCCAATGTCCATCCGTGTGGGGGCTCCCCTGATCAATAGAGGTCTTTTATTACATCGACTTTTGTTGAGGTAACAATCAGTGGCTGCAGCCTGTGATCAATGTATTGTGAGGATACAGTGCCTGGGTGAGTGGGGGGGGGTTCCTCCATCCTCCTTGTTTGTGTAGATGAGGAAACCCATTGACTGACCAAAATAAAACATGTATAGCTATGTAATGGGTGGCCATGCACAATACTGAGGAGGATAAAACCTCATACACAAAACTGACAGCTCAGGAGGAGCCGCTGTACCAACAATCCGATGTTAGTACAGCGATCTCCCCTGCTGTTCTATTTTGTTCTGGCAGGGAGGACGCCCCCCCCCCCCCCGCCAGAACACTCTGGTCATCAACGCTCTTAGCCATTGGCTGAGAATGCAGAATAGATGCCGGTTGGCAGACTGATTTCGGTCATGACCCTTTGACAGAAGCCTTGGACCTCCTGCAGTACACACGGCCCATTTGTTGGCTAGTTTCTATTGCACCTGCCGGTGCCACCCCGCATTCCGCCCGTGTGTACTGGGCTTAAGGGCCACTCTGTGCTAAACCATTAAGTATTCTATGTTTATTATTTTTTAGTGATTGTAAAGCCTCAAGGTTTTCCACCTTAAAGTTTTACTAAGCTCACAACAGTAAAATCAGTCTGTTTATGCAGTAACGCATGCTTGTTATACTCATTGTGGAAGCTAAGGGGTTAATCCTTTCCATTGTTTAGAAAGGCTGTTTGATCCTGTCTCCCCCCTTCTTTGACTGTCTCCAAAAAATAACCTGATATTTACAGAGTCAGGGTACGGCTACACATGCTCACTTTGGTGTGTATTGCTAGAGTTTTTTTTTTTTTTTTTTCTTGGGAGAGTGCATGTGATCAGCACAAGACCAATCAGCACTGTCCAGACAGAGGGTCAGGGGTCATGCAGCCTCATAGGACAGTCAGGGGAGAAAGAAAACCCCCTCCTACAAGCTTTAAGCGGAGACTGATAGAAGTCACAAGATCACTGTATGCTGCTGATGATAAAAGGTATTTAGCAGTTCATATTTACTAAAATATTTTCATGTACTGTGGGAGACCAGATACAGTGAATGCAGGCTCCTGGGTTTAGTAACACTTTAATGCTTTCAATGCATTAAGGTGAAAAACCTTCTATGCTACAGCTACCCCCCCCCCCTTCCTTTTTCTTACCTGAGCCCAATCTGATCCAGCGATATGCTTGAGCACAGCAGCCTCAGCTACTGTCTCTCTCTTCATTGGACAGATTATTAGCAGCAGGAGCCATTGGCTCCTTCTGCTGTCAATCAAATCCATTGACATAAGAGCCGGGGGGCGGGGCCGAGTTCTGCTGTCTGTCTATGGACGCAGCAGCTGTACTCAGGAATGAGCCTGCACAGGTGTCCCTATGGAAAGCAGCTTTCTTTAGGGGCTTTAGAAGAGGGGGAGGGGCCTGTGGCTCCGGCAGGGCACCCCAGAAGAGGATCAGGGCTGCTGCATGTATAGGCATGTTTCTTATTTTTATAAGGAAACAAAAGGGTTTACAACCCCTTTTAATTAAAAAAAAAAAAACAAAAAAGTGTAATACCCTTTAGGGCTCTTTCACACGGGCGATCCGATCAAATCTGCCTGTCAGTTTTTTAGGCGGATCTGATCGAATGCCCCATTCAGCCCTATGGGGCAGCGGATGTCAGCAGTGACATGTCAGCTGACACCCGCTGCCATCCGCATCCGATCCTGTCCGTGAAATCCGGACGGATGGAAACCCTATTTTCCATCCGTCCAGGGGATCGGATCAGATGGGATCGGATGAGAGCGGACAGGCGGTCCGCTCTCATCCGATTCCCCATAGAGAGCAGCAGGGCTCTGACACCTCCCTCTCCGCACACAGTGCAGAGACGGAGCTGTCATCCGCCGGCTCAGCGGGGATCGGCGGATCGATCCCCGCTGAGCAGAGCACGGTCCGCAACAGAATGCGGACCGTGTGAAAGAGCCCTTAAGCCCCGTACACACGTACGGATCGTCGTCATACAAATGTTCGTCTTTTCTCCCCGGGATGTCGGTGTCTGTTGAAAAGTGCAAAGACAGCACAAGGACAGCACAAGAATTTTGTCCGCAGACTTCAGCTGACTGCAGAAGTGATGTCATGTAATGGTTAACTTTCCCTGTGTTTTTTATTTTCTGAGCATGCCCAGTCTTGCAAATCTGCGGTCTGTCGGCAGATTTCTGTACTGACAGGCGAACAATCGTCCTTTCTGGTGTCCGCAGACAAAAATTTTCATGTTTGCAAGAAAGGCTCTTGTCCGCGGATTGTGTGCAGACAGCTGTCGGAGGCACCATACTAACACGCATACAATCGGCAGATCTTTCGTCCGCCGACGTTTGTATGACGACGATCCGTACGTGTGTACGGGGCTTTACACTCACTTTAATATCCCTTTAAATATCCCATTATAAACATGTTATCTGTTCAACAAGTGCAAAAAAAGTAGATGTTCCTCCAACAAGAGATGTTTGTGAGCTGATAGCAGTCCAGAGATGGGAGAGTAGAGGAAATCATCAGTCAGCATTGTTCCCTGCTATCTCCACTGATTACAGGAGAGGAGAGGAGGGGGCGGGGTTATATAGACTTGTCATGCTTGCTGTGTGAGAGTGACATCAGTTCTCAGTACAGTTGTCACCCTAGAACAGGAAGTGAGTTAATGGTTGGATCACCAGATGAGTGAAGCGAATAAAAGTGTGGTTAAAAAAACAAATGCAGCCACCACATCAAAGGCATGGTTTGCTGCAATACTGCCAGATGTTATTCTTGGGTTTAGATACACCTCAAAGGTAGCCAGGCTGTCGAGTGGCTTGACTTGGACTAATCTTAGGATATTTTACAATATGATAGGATAAGAGTTGGCATATGTTAAATTCTGGGAATATTTTTCTGTAGAAGTAGGATTTCTGATGATTTAATAAAAATATTGTACACCTGGTGGGTTGATCAGTGTTGCCTTCATATACCATAGTAAGGGTGTATATACAGCACTGTCTGTAAGGCAGTGTTAATTTTGGCAGCAAATTTCAATTTAGTTTTAGTCTTAGTCTTAGGACTAAAATGGCATTTTAGTTTTAGTCCCATTTTAGTCTTCTGCAAGTGTTTTAGTTTTAGTCGTATTTAGTCGACCAAAACTCCAGTACATTTTAGTCGACTGAAACTCATTTTAGTCATCTATAATCGAATGGGTGTAGTTCAATTGTAATTTGTAATGCATTATTTAAGCATTTCTCTACAATTTCCAAACTCATTATATACTATTGCTGGTCCTGGAGTGAAAAATATAATGTTATTATTTATGGTATTAAGCTTTGAGCATGCACCAGTGTTAATTTTGGCAGCAAATTTCGATTTAGTTTTAGTTATAGTCTTTTGACTAAAATGCCATTTTAGTTTTAGTCGTATTTTAGTCATCTGAATTGTTTTAGTCGTATTTTAGTCGACTAAAATTGTGTTAATTTAGTTGACAAAAACGTTTTAGTCGACGAAATTAACACTGCTGTAAGGCAGGGATCCCTAAAGATTTAATGCTGCTTGTTCTGTGATTTGGATGGGAATGTAGTTCTGTTCATAGCTGAATGTGGGAACTTCACTCTAAGCCCTCGTTCACACCAATGCGATTTGTCATGCGTTTTGACAGTTTAAAATCTCATGACAAGTTGCACCCTTATTTTTGGCAGCAAAACTGTTCAAATCGTTGCGACTCTGAAAAAGCTTCCTGCACTACTTTTTTGCCATTTCATTGTGACTTACATTGACTTACAATAAACAAAATCACAAGCTGCAATTAAATTGCTGATGCAAATTACACTGATCTGCGGCTGTGAAATCACACTAAAGTAGCATGACCACACTGGTGTGAGACGGGGGTAAAAATCCACAACACATTTGTTGTAGGGGTCCTAGGCAGAGCAATCTTTTCCTGATACAGATCTTCTACATGTCCAATCTCCGGATTAGGGACCGAGCGCAAAGTGGATCAGTGACTTTTTTTTTTTTTTTTTACAGTTTTTTGTTCTCTGTAAAGAAAAATTCAAGCTTTGACATTTAAAGGGAATGATTTGAGTTACTATGTGGTCAGTTCTCACTTCTACTGTTCTTCCAGCAACAGCAGACTTTGTAGAAGAGGAATGAAAGTATCTAAAGTCAAAGAATA
Organism: Pelophylax lessonae; assembly: GCF_965119305.1. NCBI lineage: Eukaryota > Metazoa > Chordata > Amphibia > Anura > Ranidae > Pelophylax > Pelophylax lessonae. Next base: position 148,181,672 of record NC_138770.1, on the reverse strand, counting down.
TTATTTTAGTGGTGAGGGGTTAGAACCATTTTCAGGTTTTTATTGCTGTCTGTGTCCCCAGTTTGGAGAGATTCTCCCTTTTGATTTGTCCTAATGATGGTCATTTTTGGGAGTGACCATGAAGGAGAGGCCAACTTTTTGAGATGCCACCAGAACAGGAATAGAAGAGAAATCTGCTAATGTGGACACTTAAAGCCTTAAGTCGGATACACACTATACAACTTTTGTTGGTAGATTTCCTTCAGATTTGTGCAAGGGCCTGCCTGATTGCATACAAATTAACCACTTTACCACTGGAGGATTTTGCTGTCTTCCGTCCAGGCCACTTTTTGCGATTCGGCGCTGTGCGACTTTAACTGACAATTGCGCGGTCGTGCGACGCCGTACCCAAACGAAATTTACGTCCTTTTTTTCCCACAAATAGAGCTTTCTTTTGGTGGTATTTGATCACCTGTGCGATTTTTACTTTTTGCGCTATAAACAAAAAAAGCGTTTATTTTGAAAAAATAACAATATTTTTCACATTTTTTTGGTAAAAAAAATCACAATAAGCGTATTTTTATTGGTTTGCGCAAAAGTTATTGCGTTTACTAACAAAGGGAAAGATTTCTGTCATTTTTGGTGTTTTTTTTAACGCGTAATGGCGGCGATCTGCGATTTTTTTTTTTTTTTTTTTTTTTTTTTTTTTTTTTTTTTTGCGGGACTGCGACATTGCGGCGGACAGATCGGACCCTTGACTGACATTTTTGACACTTTTGGGGTTACCAGTGACATTACTGCAGTAATCACTGTGTTATAAATATGCACTGTTACTGTAAAAATGACACTGGCAGGGAAGGGGTTAATTTTATTGGAGAGGGAGGGGTTAATGTATGTCTGGTGCTTACTGACGTGTGTGGGGGGAGGTGACTGTGTGACATAAGGACAGATCCAGGGTTCAGCTATGCTGAACCCTGCAATCTGACCCTGCCTGTCACTTAGGAGATCCGCCCGCTGTGTTTACACACAGCGGGCGGACCTCCAGACTTGATCCCCGACGATCAGGTAAGAGCAGCGGCGATCGCCGCTGCTCCTCCCCTGGCCCGACTCCCGCTGTGACTGAAAACAGCGGGAGCGAGCCTCCGACGGCGCGCGCGCGTCGCCCACAAGGGGCGGAGTCCAGCGACGTAGGCCTACGTCGCTGGACGGGAACAAGCCACTTTGCTGCAGTAGCAAAGTGAGCGGGGCTAAAGTGGTTAAGAGTGTTTTGGGCTGACCTCATATTATATGGTTTTGGTAAATCTAAAGGAAAAAGTCTTCAGAGAATCTTATAGTGTGTATGGCCGTTAAAGGAAAAAATCTAAAGAAAATTGTATAGGGTGTATCCAGCTTTACTCCATTGTGTGGCCGCCATTATTGTCCAGCACTACCTTAACCCTCTTGGGCATGGAGTTCACCAGAGCTTCACAGGTTGCCACAGGAGTCTTCTTCTACTCCTCCATGATGACATCACAGAGCTGGTGGATGTTAGAGACCTTGCGCTCCTCCACCTTCCATTTGAGGATGCCCCACAGATACTTAATAGGGTTTAGGTCTGGAGACATGCTTGGCCAGTCCATCACCTTTACCCTCAGCTTCTTTAGGCAGTGGTCATCTTGGAGGTGTGTTTGGGGTTGTTATCATGTTGGAATATTGCCCTGCAGCCCAGTCTCCCAAGGGTGGGGATCATGCTCTGCTTCAGTATGTCACAGTACATGTTGGCATTCATGGTTCCCTCAATGAACTGTAGCTCCCCAGTGCCGGAAGCACACATGCAGGCACAGAACAATACACTCAGGGGTGTACTCACTTTTCTGAGATACTGTATGTGTGTGCGTAATATAAATATATATGTGTGTGTGTATATACATACATTAGGGATCGACCGATTATCGGAAACATTGATATATCAGGGGCCGATGTGCACTTTCCCCGATATATCGGAATCTGCCTTTTGGCTTTACCGATTATTGCCAATATTTCGAGAAAGTGCCTGCAGCTAGAGGCGTCAATAGCCGACGGTCGGTTGACTCGTAATGATCGATGTGGCTTTTAGACCCCCAGATCCCTCCACAAGAGTACCTTTTTAGAAAAAATAAAAAAACATTTTTCTTTTTACATGTCCGAAAATTTCGGCAGATACCGATATCCGATGACCAAAATATTGGCATTAAAAAAAAAACCGATATAGGTTGATCACTAATGTATAAATCATATAATATAGCAGTAGGGCTGAGGTTTGTGTCAGTGGTTGATTTTTTTTTTTTAGAATTTTAATTTTACCATTCATAATATGTCCCACTTTGAAACAGAGAAAGGGACTGAGGACAGTGATTCCCAAGTCCCTTTTTCTGCAGCCAAGCAGCAGGGGGAATCTGTGCAGCACAGGGTGATTAGGGTGTGCCCAGGTACACCCTATGCGCACGCCTTTGGTTTCGACAGTGGTACAGAGACTTCTGTCTTGTTCCTGGAACAAAATCAATTTGACTGCTGCTTAATCCCTAACATAAAGTATTTTTATAAATTAATATAAGGCTTCTTCTGATTGGCTGAGGTGAAGATCGTGCCATCCCCCATCTGCCTCTCCACCTTGTATTCATTCATAAAATATAAATTCACTAAGGGATAATTACTGCATACATTTTTAAATTAAAATAACGTATGCAGTATTTTACTCAAAAGTAGTCCATTTACCCAGAAAAAAAAACAAAAAAAAAAACATGAATTTTATTGTTTAACTGAGTGCATTAAATATTTATTACCTAAATGTTGCGTTATTTTTGGTGTTTTTCACATATTTTTTTTTTTTTTTTCACGCTAACACTGCACCAATGCTTCCATTCACAGAGCCATCTCCCTCTGATGAAATGTTACAATTTATTTTAATTCCCAAGCTCAGGGCAGAACATTTCCACATTGATACTTTGTATACTTTTTTTTTAACTTGCTGGCCAGTGCAGAGTTCCCCTCGTCGTTGTTAGTTTGTACCTTTCTAAAATACCGACTTCCTACTGCCAGGTGATAAGTTCAGCCCCAGTTCACATGTGATGCGGGAAACACAGCGATTCCTGTGCATTTCCTGCACTGCATAGCAATCGCACTGTGGTCTGCGAATGACACCCCAAAAGCAGGTCGCAAACGCAGTGCGTTTGCCTGAACCGGATCACGTGGATATGAACACCCATTTGATCCAGTTCCTGTGTGAATAAAAAAAAAAAAAAAAAAAAAAGCTGCCTGCACCCACTTGATGTGGTGCGATTTGAGCCATACAATATGAATGGGTTCTAATCGCAATTTCTGTGCAATTCACATGCGGTTCACAGTTTGAACCTTGGCTTAAAGTGGTTTATTCTCCTCCTAATGCATTAAGAGACTTTCTGTATGCAGCAGCCCCCCTCAGATCTCCCCAATGCTTACCTGAGGTCCATTTTGTTTCAGTGATGTTGCACGAGAGCATCGGCCATCTGGGACTCTCCCTCATTTGCTGAGACAGCAGGGGGCGCCATTGGCTCTCGCTGCTGTCAATCAAAGTCAGTGAGCCAATAAGGAGTGAGAGAGGGCGGGGCCGAGCCGCGGCTCCGTGTCTGAATGGAGCATCAAAAAGCCTATAACAGGTGGTTTGATGGCTGCCATTGACTTTTGTGGGACACCATATTTATTATGTGGATCCTGCATTTGTACGTTTTAGGCCCCATGCACAATGGACGTTTACCCGGGTGCATGAGGTTCCAGTGTTTAGCTATGGGCAGATGGTACAGGTGTGCTATCCAACTGCGCTGCCTCCAGCCTGTAATTGCCAGCTGCTGCGGCTTGGCAGTGCATCTAGGGCAGGGGACTTCAAACTATGGCCCTCCAGTTGTTCAGGAACTACAATTCCCATCATGCCTAGTCATGTCTGTGAATGTCAGAGTAATACAATGCCTCATGGGATGTGTAGTTCGAAACAGCTGGAGGTCCGTAGTTTGAGGATCCCTGATCTAGGGTCAAGAAAAAGGAATGGCTGAACAAATAAAATCCTTTATTCATCAATATGCTAGACAGACCAACCGGATCAAATATTGACACATTTCACACGGATGACTCCTGCTCATTTACAATAACGTTGTGATTAAGCACGCGTTGTCCTTGATGAAACGCGTCAACCTTTGTTTCTCTTGGTCTGTCTGTCATATTGACAAATAAAGAATTTTATTTGCTTCAGCTCCATGGGGTTGTGCGGCCATTCTTTTCTCTTGACCTCCTGAAGTTTGCGGTGGCGGGCACCCACATTGGACAGTGCATCTAGCGGTATGAACATTTAGGGCAGACTCGGGGGACTACTCGGTCTTTCTGCCGTCCCTTTTCAATGTTTTCTATTATACGCCCAGGGATGTAAGCCTGGAATAGAGATGTCTTGCCTAATTTAAGACCTGGACAAGGCAGGTTGCAATGTGTCCTATAAGCACTGGGAATAAGTTGGACATGTTCTAACATTTTTTTATTTTATTTATTTATTTTTTTGGCTTAGGAGGTTTCAATGCATTAAACTGCATCACAAGTCACAATCTGCTGCAGTGAATGTCTTATCTATGTAGACCATGGATGTCCATAGATTCTGATATCCATAGGCTGTAATATTACCCTTAACCAAATTCTAAAGCCACAAAATATACACAATATTTGCCTGTGTATGTGGGACCACTGAACCTGGAGTGCCCTATGCCCCCCCCCCCCCCCCCGCCCAACTAGTTCTTTTAATGGAAAATATGATCAAATGACCACAAGTTGCCACTTAAAGTATAACTGTGCCCCCGTTAGGGAGATTCACCCTCTTTATTTGTCCTGTTTACCATCATCATTGAAAGTGAAAGTAAAAGAAAATCCCAAATTTTGGATTGTCCCCGGAATAGTAGTGGAGGGGAAATCTTCCAATGGGGACACTAGTTCTGGCGACCTGGGAGTCCCCAAGGAATTCCCTTAACTTGCAGGAATTTCTTCTCACTTCCTGTTTGGCTATGAGACAGGAAGTGAAGGAAAATCTCTGCAATGGGACACGGATGGCAAAAAAAAAATCTGATCGATTATAACTCTCTCCTTTTCTATCCACAGTGAAAAAAGTATTGCCTATAGTTGTACTTTAAAGTTTCAGTCGTTTTCAGGGAGCATACAGTCAAAGCTACTGCGAAAATTAATCAAACCTAAAGCTGTGCTGGTGGAAAGACAATTCTGATCTATTTCCATTCCATTTTTGATTGTTTGGTCTCTCGAAACTGGGAATTGAATTAAAATTGTGGACACCCGCATAGTGGCACTATCTATTCAGAGATGTATGAATAGGAACACTACAAGTCCCATCTACCACAGAGGCTGAGTGACTTGCAGGTCTTAATGGAGCACAAGTGCGGTGCCATTTTTACCTCAATGCAGTTGCTGAGGAGACAGTGATGGTCACGGTTGGAGCCAGACAAGTTTCCTCTGGCAGATTGTTCACCGGGCCACGGGATCCCATTAAGGAGCTCTAGGACATTGTGAGCTGACATATTGGAGACTCCAAGGCAAAAAATGGAATCTAAATCTGCTTGCTTTTCTCAATTTTAGTGAATTTATGAATGTGCATTATACCTTTTTAAATTCACACCTTAGCATGAATCATCATGACACATGATTTTTGTTACCAAATGCGGTTTTGTTTTTCTAGGTAAAAATTTAGCTCCTGCTTGCCACTGAAAAACAAACTTATGAGTCGAGGCAGCGTAGATCACTTGGTGACACAGGAGCTTTGTGGTTGTTTCTCATCATTAGAGACTGCGGGCAGGCTGCTTTCATGTCCATGTACATATATAATGAGAAACACTGTGCCATATTGGGGTCAGTTTACATCTTCATGTTACCAATTAAATCTTTCTATAATCTATAGACCAGTGGCCTTCAGACTGTGGCTGGGGGGCAGGATGCAGGCCTTTGCTTGTCTTTATCTGGCCCTTAGAGCACTATTTCTCTCAGTGATGTGAGACACTATTCCTACCACTGACACCAGCAATGGGGCATAATTCCTCCCACTGACACCAACAATGGGGCATAATTCCTCCCACTGACACCAGCAATGGGGCATAATTCCTCCCACTGACACCAACAATGGTGCATAATTCCTCCCACTGACACCAGCAATGGGGCATAATTCCTCCCACTGACACCAACAATGGGGCATAATTCCTCCCACTGACACCAGCAATGGGGCATAATTCCTACCGCTGACACCAACAATGGGGCATAATTCCTCCCACTGACACCAACAATGGGGCATAATTCCTCCCACTGACACCAACAATGGGGCATGACTCCTACCGCTGACACTAACAATGGGGCATGATTCCTGCCGCTGACACCAACAATGGGGCATGATTCCTACCGCTGACACCAACAATGGGGCATGATTCCTACCGCTGACACCTACAATGGGGCATAACTCCTACCGCTGACACCTACAATGGGGCATGATTCCTACCACTGACACCAACAATGGGGCATAATTCCTCCCACTGACCCCAACAATGGGGCATAATTCCTAGCGCTGACCCCAACAATGGGGCATGATTCCTACCGCTGACACCAACAATGGGGCATAATTCCTACCACTGACACCAACAATGGGGCATAATTCCTCCCACTAACACCAACAATGGGGCATAATTCCTCCCACTAACACCAACAATGGGGCATAATTCCTCCTACTGACACCAACAATGGGGCATAATTCCTCCTACTGACACCAACAATGGGGCATAATTCCTACCGCTGACACCAACAATGGGGCATGATTCCTACCGCTGACACCAACAATGGGGCATGATTCCTACCGCTGACACCAACAATGGGGCATAATTCCTCCTACTGACACCAACAATGGGGTATAATTCCTCCTACTGACACCAACAATGGGGCATGATTCCTACCGCTGACACCAACAATGGGGCATAATTCCTCCCACTGACACCAACATGCGGCACTATTCTTCTCCCTGATATCAAAGATGGGCGACTGTTTACTTCCATTGATGCCAGGTCAATTTCTACCTATTGGCGGCAGTATGCGGCATGCGTGCTTTCCTGGGTGCCAGAAAGCATTGGAAATTTTACCGCTCAGCACAAGGCGAAACCTCCATGTGCATGGAGATGCTACGTTTTCAAACCAATAACACCGTTAATAAAAATGATTTACTTTTCTCCACCCATGTCCTTCATTTTATCTGAATAACTGGAGTTCCCCATTAAGAGTTAGCTCACTTGCTGTGGTGAGAGCATTACACTTTGTCACATGACATTGTCTTTGACCCTGGGCACTTTCTCTGGCATTGACTCATGTCTGCGTTATGTCTCCATTCATAGGTCGTGGGACACACCTCTCTATTTCCATAAGAATAGTGAAGATTTGAAGTTGGTTTGTTTAGCAGATCAGATGGCGCACCCTGTACTGAAAATCCCATCTGCATCTTCTTTATTTATTATGTGTCCTTGGAACCATTATCCCTGGTGCTCGAGTGTGTTTTTTTTTTTTTTTTTTCTCATTCTTGCGTCTAAAATTTACTAAATTATGAGAACAATGTCCTGTCTTCCCCTTTCATGTGTAAATGAGTCAGAGAGGGTCCTCGTGCTGACATGTTGCTTTACTTTATGATTAGTGATGCGTGCTGTCATTGTTCATGGCGCTGTGCAAAGATTCACAAAATTGTAAATTTATGTACAGTATGGAAATATGAGCAGCAGGTACATAAAGCATTACAAAACATATGCAATAAAACACATTCTACTGGGCATGGGTGCTCAACCTGTGGCTCTCCAGCTGTTGTAGGACTACAAGTCCCATGAGGCATTGCAAAGCTGAGGGTACAAGCATAAAGGCAAAGGCATGCTAGGACTTGTAGTTTTACAACAGCTGAAGGGCCATCGGTTTAGCACCCATGTTATAGATAAGCAGACTGTGGCCCTCCAGCTGTTGCAAAACTACAAGTCCCATCATGCCTCTACCTCTGAGTGTCATGCTTGTGGCTGTCAGTCTTGATATGCCTCATGGAACTTGTAATTCTGCAACAGCTGGAGGGCCACCAGTTGAGCACCAGTGCTACATAATGTGGGTTAAGCTGGCCATAGACTGATTGAAGTTCAGCAGGGACTGGGCAAAACAGACGGTTGAGCTGCGTTTTTTTACCTTCTGGGTATATATATATATACACATACCATGGCTACAATACTTTGCATCGCAGCACAGCAAAAATCATCTCCCCTTTGCATTTAGCAGGCAGTGCCAAATGCAACCTATATAAAATAATGGGGCTGCTGCACAGCCACATGCAGTTTAAGGCCCCCTTCACACTTATGCGACCTAAAAGTCATGCGATTTTTGCGGCAATTTTACTGGGATTTTGACATGATTTTGCTGCGGTTTTTGACTGGACTTGAAGCAATGCCTATGTCCTTGGACCTCAAAACGCATTCAAATTGTCCCAAAGTAGTGCAGGGGCTACTTTGAAGTTGTTGCGACTTGAAGTCGTACAGATATGAACAGTACTCATTGGATATCATGGAGTATGACTTGTCATGTGACTTTGCAGGACAAGTCGCATAAGTGTGAAAGGGGCCTAAATGGTTGTGGTGTACAATATGAGGGGTTAAAACAGGCACGGAAGAGGGGACATAATGCATCCTCACTGGCTGTCAAATACCAACATGGTTCGCTTTTCATAGGGCTACCGCAAGTATAACCAGGCCCATAGTGTAGATGGCTTATCGCTAACGATTTGACATAAGCGATCACAGGTTATTTCAGTAGCCCAGCTTCACAGCAAACCCAGAAGATTGGGTACAGCTGTTCCTGAACTAGAAACCCCTAGAACAGGGGTGTCAAACTCAATTTAATTGCGGGCCGCATCAGCATTATGATTGCCATCAAAAGGGCCGATTGTATCTGTAAGACTAGATGTCAAGAGCATCCCCTACCCTTACATAAGACGTCAAGAGCCTCTCCACCATCAGAAGTTGAGTCCCCCACCCTCCCTTACATCACAGTGCACCTCCCTTACCTTGTGCTGCTGCTGGGAAGAAGCTGGAGGCATTGCTGGAAAGCAGAAAGTAGAAGGTCTGGAGGAGGACTGGAGCTCTCCTGCAGCTACAGGAGAGGTGTGAGGGCCACATAAAATGACCTGGAGGGCTGGATTCGGCCCGCGGGCCTTGTGTTTGACTCCTGTGCCCTAGAAGGAGCAAATCAAAGCTGCTGTATCTTACTATAGATCCACTAAATAAATAACAACAATACATTCATTTTCAAGGATGGGTGTATATGTCACTTGCTACTTTCTTATTTGTATTATTATTTTTCCAAGCACTGGTATATAAGAGCCGGTTCACATAGCAGCGACCCGACTTGCCGGGGCGACCTCGGAGCGGCCGGCACGGACTTCATATCATTAAAGTCAATGCAGGTCACTCCAGGTCGCCCCAAAGAAGCTCAGGACCCTTTTTCTAAGTCGGAGCGACTTGTGTCGCTCCTACCGTATTAGAACGGGTTCTGTGCTAATCTATGGCAGGCGACTTGTCAGGCGACCAGGTCGCCTGACAAGTCGCCCCAGTGTGAACCGGCTCTAAAGGAAGATTCTTTAGGTCTGCTGAGGGTCACCGTAGGGTAGCAGAGCCTTCCTCTCATCTTGGGAATCGGTGGTAATGGTGACCGAGTTGGGAAGACCAAGATGGATGCTATGCCAATTCTTGGAATGTTTTCAGCAAGATAGAAGGGATATACCACCAGATCCCAGGAACCCTGTGCTCTGAGCCCAGCATAGCCACAACACCACAAGGGTGAGCTAAGGGCCCCATAAAGGCGTATTGTAGATGGGTCACAAATGACATTATTGTGGTGACGGAGGGTGGAGTTTGGTGTCTGTAGTAGTCAGCCAAGCTGGAATTTTCCATTTCTTTGCTGATAGAAATGACCATATAGATAAAATTTAATCCGTTACTGATGTAAAGGTTGAGGGTCTTTTTTTTTTTTTTTCCTCTCCATCATTTTGGCCAGTTTAGCTGGTGGTAAGTTTACAAATGTGCATATTTGTCTGTGTGGCTATTCTTATTCCTAAGCATGTGGAGTCTTGTCCTACACATACAGAATGTGAAGGGGATAAAAAGCTAAAGCTGGCCTTGCATACTTTTTTTTTTTTTTCATTTCAGCCCACTGCCTGAATATTCCTTCATCTTCATGAATGAGGTAGATGGAGGAATCTCCTTCACACACCCACTGCAGTCAAAATACACTGGTCAGTGGAAAATGTTCCAGCATGTTCCTTCAGTAGAAGTTGATTAAAGCGTTACTAAACCCACAACAGTAAAAACAGTCTGTATATGCAGTAAAGCATGCTTGTTCTACTCACTGTGGAACCTAAGGGGTTAATCCTCCGCATTGTGTAACAAGGCTGTTTGATCCCTGTCTCCTCTGATCCTTCCCTTCTTTTACCTTCCCCAATGCTTCTGATGATAGTACAGAGCCCTGGGAGCACTCTGCACATGCTCAGTTTAGTGTGTATTGCTAGAGGTTTTTTTTTTTTTTTTTCCGTAGAGTGCATGTGATTCAGCACAGGGCCAATCAGCACTGTCCAAACAGAAAGTCAGGGGCCATGCAGCCTCCTAGGACAGTCAGAGGAGAATGAACCTCTTGCAAGCTTTAACCAGTGCTCAGCCTGACTGAAAGAAGTCACAAGACTTCTATATACTGCTAATGAGAAAATGTATTTAGCAGTTTATATTTTCCTAAAATAATTGTATTTCCATGTTTACTGTGGGAGACCTGATATAGTGCATGCAGGGTCCTGGGTTTAGTAACGATTTAAACAAATAAATTCTGTCAAGCAAGGGGGGGTCTACAAACTGAAATTCAGTCAGGCATGCTAGACCACCTAAATTCTGATCAGTGTATGGCCAGCTTTACATTGGCCTGGGCTTTAAAACCTAACTCCAGGAATTTAAAAAAATCTATTCTTTTAGTGCACCTAATGGTTGATTGCTCATAGAGGTATGAGGGTAGAGGTGTAAGGTGTATTACGAGGGTAGAGGTGTAAGGTGTATTACGAGGGTAGAGGTGTAAGTTGTATTACGAGGGTAGAGGTGTAAGTTGTATTACGAGGGTAGAGGTGTAAGTTGTATTACGAGGGTAGAGGTGTAAGGTGTATTACGAGGGTAGAGGTGTAAGGTGTATTACGAGGGTAGAGGTGTAAGGTGTATTATGAGGGTAGAGGTGTAAGGTGTATTATGAGGGTAGAGGTGTAAGGTGTATTACGAGGGTAGAGGTGTAAGGTGTATTACGAGGGTAGAGGTGTAAGGTGTATTACCCTATTTCTGACTCCGGCAGCTTCCCTCCAGCCATGCAATAATTCAAACACCGCATCCTCACTAAGGCCCGCCTGGCCCCATCATATGCCCACTTCCTCACATATAGTGCAGAGTTATTAGCCCACTGGGACCGCCCAGAGCTTGAGCAGAGTCCTGAAGCCTGTTGCGGTTAAGTGTAGATTATTTAATACACCATATCCCTGTACCTCTAGACCAGGGGTCTCTTCACTTTCTGAACAAAGGGCCAATTCTGTCCCTCAGACTTTAGGGGGGGGGGGGGCGAACTGTGCCTATTGGTAGTAGAAAAATTCCAGATGCCATTGGGAAAAACAATGCCTCATCTTTGTTGTTAGTTGGAGGAATTGTACCCCATCATTGGTGTCACTGGGCCCCATTGTTGGTGTTACTGGGAGAAATTGTTCCCCATTGTTGGTGTCATTGGAAGGAATAGTGCCACATCATTGGTGTCCATGGATGAGATGGTGCCCCAAGGGCAGGATGAAAGCAAGCAAAGGGCTGCAGTTTGGAGACCACAGCTCTAGACTAAATTAAAAATGGAAACTTTGCAGTGCAGGGGTCCCTTTGCAAGGATATATTTTAATCTATTTGCTGGAGTTCAGTTTTAGGTCTCTTCTAAGTGGACTGCTTCTGAAATGATTATTTTATATCTAAAGCCTGATTTTTCTTTTTCTTTCCAGTTTTGGATAGAGGAGGTTATTGTTAAAACAATAGACACAACAGGAAGTGAGAGAAAATCTCTCCAGAATAAGGAAAATGTCCTCTTGGATGGCTATCACCGGAACAAATGTCCCTGTTTTGTAATTTTCCCTCTGTTCATGTTCTGGTGTTATTTAAAAATTTTTTGTATTTTCTCTTACTTTCGAACCCATGACAACCACGACTAGGGGTGAATCTCATACTTGTGCTTTAAAGTGTAAGGGTGTCAATACATGGCTGTCCAGGCATCGGATATGTTAAAGAGGAGGTAAACCCTCCTCTGACACTTTTTTACCTATAGATAAGCCTATGATCAGGCTTATCTATAGGTACTGTAAATATCTCCTAAACATGCACCGTTTAGGAGATATTTACCTTACATGCAGCCAGTGACGTCACTGGCGCATGCGCTCTGAAGGAACGGCCGCTGGTGCCGTTTCTTCAGAGCCCCGTGCCGTGACTGTCGGCTCCCGTGCGCGGGAGTGACGTCACCGCGGCTCTGGCCAATCAGATGGCCGGATGCCGCGATCTCGGAACACGGGCGACTGGACATGTCGCCCGTCATACAGGTAAGCGGGCGGCACGGCGGGGCTCGTTCTAAGGTAAGTATTTCATAATGAGCTAGTATGCGATGCATACTAGCTCATTATGTGTTTCTCTTACAGGTTGCAAAAAAAAAATTGTAGTATGGGTTTACAACCTCTTTAAGCTGATCTGTTACACAAGGTACTTAGGGGGTGTGGGTCCCCCCCCTCCTCTCTTTTCCCCTGACCTTTTTGGTGGCTAATTTTATTTTTTAGCTTGCTGCGCAGAACTCGTGGCTGGTTGTCTGAGCACTAGACATTTATTTGTTCCAGTCCACTGACTCACCCTGAGCCATTGTATGTCCAAGGCCAGTGTCCCCAGGCAATCTGTAATGATCACTTTTCTCTATCTGATGCACATGCTATTGATAAGTAACATTATGTCCGGGTTCATGGAAGTTGGACACGCTTCTTTTCTAGTGATTTCCAGTGGTGCTTGTACTAGATGTACTCACCCTTATTTAACTGCATTTATCAATTGTAAAAAAATGTTAATGCAAGCTCTGCTTGCGTCATCATACACTCCCTTTAATTCACTTGAAAATTTTGAAAGGTGTTCTGTTTTTTGTGAACCGTCATGTGATGTGCAGTGCCTTCTTCTTCCGAGATATAGATGTGTGTGTGTGTGTGTGTGTGTGTGTGTGTGTGTATATATATACATATATAATATATGCTTTATTCATCATGATATTGTAAACTTAAGGTGGCCATAGGCAGTTGAAAGAAAATGAAATGATTTCCGCATCCAAACACTCTATCAGTGGAAGAATCCTCCCCACTGAGGTATTGTATTTTGACAGTGGGGTAACTTCCCCAGAAGTCTCTGAGTACACTGATCAGCTCTACCTGCTATATACAGTGGCGCTGATTGAGCAAAAATCCGACAGGCTGGTTGTTCAGAAGTCAATCTGTAGATCGAATTCTATTCAGCCATCCTACCCATACATGGATCAAAATTCAGTCCATGTATGGCCGGCTTAAACATGCCACGGCAACTACCCCCCCCCCCCCCTTAGGGTCAGGTCCTTGACCCTTTGAACTCAGTGCCTCCTTTGAAGTTGAGTGATATTGGAGGTCATTCAGCCTGGTGATGAAAAAGTACTGTGGGGGACAGCTTTGTCTTGGAGGTTGGCTCTGAGGAAGACGTCTTGACCCTCGAAACGCTTAAACTTTGATGCTAGGCGGTCTTTCCAAGCCATCAGTTAAGCATTGCAGACCTGGAGGTGGTTTCATCTTCAATTGGTGATATGATCGAACGTGCTTGTCATGCGTTTGAGTATTTTAATGATTTTTTTTAAATACAATTGGGTTTTGGTAATGCGGTAAGTCAGTGCGCCCTCTTTGTTGTTTTTTAGCTATGAAAGGATACCCACAGTCCTGAAGGGGTAGGAAGACATTTTTGCGTTATACCTGCTATCCAGTTAATTGGAGAGGTCATGTAATTCCTAAACATCACACACAAGAGCAGGAGGTTATTCTTTGAAGGGATTTCAGCCTGAGCTACCTTTTTTTAATTTTAACGTCTGCTAAGTCTATTTTATATTTAAAAAAGGACCCAGTTGAAATTTTAATATTTGTGAACTCTAAGGCTCCATTCACACCTGGGCGTTTTTGAGTGTTTTTCAGCTCCAAAAACGCAAAAAAAAAAGTTCCAAAACGCCCAACAAGTAAAACCCCATTCATTTAAATGGCCCCTGTTCACATCTGAGCGTTTTACAAGATGCCTGTAGCTGAAAAAAGTACATGAGCTTCTTTTTGGGCTGATTACCATCGTTTTTGATACATGTCAATGCCTGCCTCCAAAAACGCCTGAAAAAAATGCCTGCAAATCGCGGTAAAACGCTACACTCAAGTGTGAATGCAGCCTAATCCACCAAAATGTTATTATGTAAAGCTGTTCTTCTGATTCAGACACCCTTGTCACATACTGACGTCCAGACTAATACTTCTGTGCAATGCAGCCAACTCAATACCTCTTGGTCAAGAATGACCAGATAGTGTTAAGGAGCAGAAGCTAATTGATGCAATTTCTGATATCTTACGATTATTAATATCTATTAAATTCACAGCACTGTGCAGTACGGTAAAGGCTGATTGGCTTTGGCTAGTCATACCCCTTCATAGATTCTTCTTGTTCTATGTGTGGGCTGAAAACGCAACAAAGAACCCTCTTGTTGGGACTTTAAACGGGCATCACGCTGAGATAAATGTAAAAGAATATAATTTTATTAGTACAAAATAACAAAGAACGGGGAGTTCCGAAAGGGTAGGTACGCATTCATGTGACACACAAAAAAATCTTCGCGACTAATAACAGACATGACCAGTTTGGAGTGTGATAATCTCTATTGGGCTGTGGAGACCAACGCGTTTCAATGTAATACAATGTCATAATCTTCTTCAGGGGTCTTTTAACACAGAACCAGTAAAAGTATCAAAATGTGGTCAAGTTCACAGATATAGTTGAGAATTTAAAAACAGTGTTCAGGACCAAACAGGATGGTTGCCGGATGCTTCTCACCAGTGGAGAGACACACCTCCAGCAAGAGGGGGGGGGGGCCCAAAGGCCTATAGGAAGAGCTCCACAAGGGGTCCGTAAAAGTGGCCACAAGGTACTCCACTTGGAGGCAACCAATTCTAATGTCCAGATGAAACAGTAATTGGGTTTGGTCACAATGTTACATGGACCAAAGGAGGAGGAGTCAAAAATGTGATGTGTACCCAGGATGAGGTAGAATACCGATTTGTATTGGTAGTTCTTGATACAATATCAAGTGCTTCACTGTCTCATTTCTGGGACAGCATCAGAATGGAGCTTGCAGATGTGTGGGCTAAATGAGAGAAAATCAATAGATTCCTCTATCCATCCATGCCAAACAGTGTGGATGGAGGGATCTTCACTGAATGCTATTGCATTCTGACAGCTGCAGCACCCATGGCTGTTCAAATACCCAAACCGTGCCTCCATCAGATAGGATGAAGCCACTGTTTGGCTGATAATTTTCCACCTGACTCGGCTGATTTAATCATTTATTTTCCTTTTTATATATTTGGTCAAGCCAGGTGGTGCCAATGTTACCAAGAGGGCTGTCGGTGGCTTTAGTTTCAGTTTTTAGCCAATTTGGCAGGAATTCAGCTAACATTTTAGCCCTCTATGGTTAGCTTTCTAAGACTGCCCCTTTCTCTTTAGCTGTTGATGAGATACAAGAGGCTAGAAGCTGAGCAGATTGAGGTACCATTGACCATTTCATTTCAGTGTTTTTACTTAGTACCTAACTATGTTTGAGGTTAGTTAGTCTCTGACCCGGGAAACAAGCATCCTCAAATGGGAATTCACAATTTCCAGACTAAAGTGGCTACAGGCTTGTAATATTTTTCCATGCTACGCTTCTCTTCTGTAGTTGCGAAGTGCTGAAGTGGGCATCATTTGTGAAATAAATTATGTGTTGATATGCTTTCATGCAGCGGGCACATATATAACGGGGTCCCCCCTACGAGTACAGATCTCTCGGAGCAGCCAGCAGTGTTGGAACACTAGAAAGGGTCAGAAGGACACAAAAAAAAAGAGAGCATGAAAAGGCGGAAAGGAAGCTAATTGCAAAGAATTTGGAAAATGAAGAATGCACAGGAGGCATGTTTAAGAGTGAATGTGAAAAAAGGAAGCTAGACTAATATGGGATAAATGTGACTGTGCATAAAAAAAAATACAACACTGCGTCTTTATTTTGCCTTCTATGTAGCAAAAATAAATGCCAGATCACCCATTTTTTTGCAGCATTTATTTGTAATTCTATATAATTTTTATATTTAGACTAGGCAATCCATAAAAAAACATTGTCCCCATGCGACATAACTCCCCCCATGGGTGTGCGGGCTAAAATGCTGCTGCGGACGGTAATTGAGTCTGTGGCATTGCGGCCTGCTGGAGCAAGATGCACTGCCCGCTCTGTTGACAGAGGGCATACCCTTACATTACGAGCCGCTGCCAATCGCACAGTCAAACCCCGTACACACAGGCCTAATGCCAGGCGATATCGGGCCGCCTGGCATTCTGTTGGACCAAAGAAAACAACAAGAGAAGGGCGCACCGACCTTGTGCATTACCACTTAAAAGTTTATTAAAATCAAAGAAGGGTAGCGTACAATATACTCCCAAACGTAGCATATGAACAAGCATATAGGAAATGGGCAGCGCTCGCTTCCAGGACAATTCTCTACTGCTGGATAGCGTGATGGCGTCCTCAAAACCTGATGTGGCTTACGCGTTTCGAGGGAGGACCCTCTTACTCAGAGCCAAAATCTTTCTGTTGGACCAGCTGCCATACACATTTGGCCCGTGTGTATTTCAGCTGGTCCAACAGAAGCCAGCAAAACTGGAAAACCAGCAGCTGGTCGACTCCCGATCACCGCTGACCAAAGTGTTCTGGTGGTGGCTGCACCCCTTTCAAAACACAATAACTCAGCAGAGGAGATCGCTGTACTAACATCGGATTGTTAGTACAGTGGCTCCGACCTGAGCTGCTACTTTTTGTCTGGCTTTACATGCATATGGTGGTCAGGTGACAGACAGCCTGTGATGATGCCTTTCTACTTAGGACATGTGCCTTACTGGGGATGGTCCACATGCCCTCCACTGTGTTACTTTTTTGCTTTTGTTAAGAACTCCTATTTTCCAAATGTTTAGGGCTTGCTGGTTAGATGGTTGGTTAAATCGGTATTCTCTTTCTATTGCAGTATTCACTTTGGTCTTTGGATTGCTAGTGGCTCTTTGGCATATGTCAGGTGTTCGCTAAATCACCTCTATGTTGTGTTTGTGGACAGGATCTTGTTAGTTGGAACACGTTAATGGAACATTTCTGAAAATAGTAGTTGTATTCCTAGTTCCACCCAAGCTGTATCAAATATAAGGGAAACTGTAGTCTTTGGTGTATAATTTTTTAATTTTCTTTTATTCTTTAGAGAAGCCAGACTATATACAGGTGCTAAAAACCCAACCAGAGATCTAATTGCATGAGTTTGTAAAAGCTGTAAGAACCAATGGGGTGTTCAGCAGGCCAGCATCCGCCTTTATAACTGGGTTATCCAATTTAAGTGCACTGTGCCTTTAAATTGGCGATGACATACACGGCCTGAATCAAACATCTGTTGTAACCTTCACCTCTCCATCTGGTTGTTACCAGTGCTCTGCGGCTGGAAAAGTTGTTTGTCAGGTTCTTCTAGGCATGGTGTAGCATGTGTGCTTAGAATGCAAATATCTATGCCCAGGTGTGTTCTCAAGTACAAAGATCCTCTTAACGATGACTACTGACAATGGAATTTCACTGCCAAACAGATTCTAAAAGGAAAAAAATGACAGTAAATATTGATACTGTAGATATTGGGTGACAGGAATTTGATGCAGTATTGATAATGCCAATTTCAGAAGACATGTTTGGTGCATTATGCCTTATTTTGTCACTCTTACCAAAACATTTTCCAAATGCCATACTTTACAGGGACCTAGCATTGACTTGCAATCGTCACACAACAGTTTCAAAGTCCATCCAGTGTGTATTGGGTTTTCTGCAGGTCAGTGATGTAGATCTTTGGGCAAGATTGCGGCTTTTTAGCCAGTCATCCTGTTCTGTGAAACCTTTCTCCAAAGCAGCAGGGTCTTCAGGAAACTGCAACGATGTGGATGGGTAAGGGTGAAGGGTATTGAATGGGTATGGGCTTACATAATTGGAACTGGGCAATTTTAGTACGTTCACTGGCTTATATTTTCAGGGGTAGAGTTAGGGATGCCTACCTTGTAGAACAGTGGTTTCCAAACTGTGCCCTGGGGCTGAATGCGGCCCTTTGCTTGCTTTTATCTAGCTCATTATTCCCCCCCACTGTCGGTCGATCAACTTGGTTACAACCAGCCTGCCGGATTCACTTGTAATTATTTCTAGCGGCTGCTTCAGCCGCTAGCAATAATGATTGTCTTCTCCAGGCAAGGGACAGCTTCCCATGTGCCCCCCCTGGGAGCAGACAATTGCTTGGCAGGATGGATTTGTGCGAATATTTGCACCATCTATGGCCTGCCCGTTCTCAATGGACATGCCACGATGGAATGGCCTGGTGTGAAGGGGGCCTTAATGTGTTTGCAACACAGACCCGTTTCTACCCAAAAATTGGGCTCCTGTGTACACAATGGGAAATGGTTGATGTGAATAAGGTGATCCAATTGTAGTTAATCAGGTTTTGTCTGGGGAAAGAGTTAAATTCCCATGTGTCCATACATCCAGCCTGGTTTCCTCTTGCAGTCATGTGTCATTGTGTTTTTGTTTTCCTTACTGTGTATTGTATGGAATGAACTTCATTGACCAAGGATAACATCCGTTTTAGATTGGGCTTCATAAGATCACATGTTCCCCCTCGACGTCCTGTGTAACTAGTCATGTATATGTGATGTATGGTCACCAATTGTAGACATTACCTGGTCTGGAAGAGCTGTCCTTGGAAAAGCCCCTAACTACTTAACTACTGTTCTCAAAGTACCAAAGCCCGGGAATTTTCTTGAGAGTGAAATGCGCACATACAGCTACGGTTTAAAGATTACACCAAGAAAACTTCAGCACGGCTGGGACAATGTCTTTTATTGAAAAGGATGTACATGATGGCAGTCCTGGCACTGAGCCAAGCTGGCCGCTCCGCAAAATACCCATATTCTGCACATTGTAGACACAGGCTGTGGTGTTGAGAATTAGGAAATGGGTGATCATTATGTCACATACAGAGGTCTTCTGCTACCATAACTTTGCTCCATCATCTTTTATGCCATCATTGGGCAGGACATCAAACGCAGAGTGTTGCGAGGCATCAGATGTGGAGAGCATTGTCCTCGTAGACACAGTCCAGAGCAGATGTCTCATGGAGCGGCTCAATAGACTGAAAATAAAGCTGTGTTAATGTTCAGCAGGCCTCCAGCCTGCTCTCGTATCAGAAGCAGCTGGCTAAAGTCTGCTGACAGGGAATATCGTGCTGCTTCCAATAGGAGATGACTTGGAACACAATTGTGTTGATGTTGTTTTTGAAAGAGTCCCAAAGACTGGATGCTCTGTACGGTTAAAATTCAGACTGAAGGTCATAAAGCTGGACTTCAGGAAAATATGAAAAACTCAGATTACTGTAACTCTGCCTTCATTGCTACACCCTAAAATGTATTTTTTTAATATAAGTGGCTCTAGTCCCTGTACATCAGAGATCAGACTGGGCAAAGGAGAGGCAGCCCTTATGCCCCATACACACGTGCAGATTATCTGCAGACTTTTGTCTGCAGACTTACCAAAACCATATAATATGAGGTCAAACCTAAACACTTTCAATTTGTATGCAATCCGGCAGGCCCTTGCACTACGTAGAAAAGGTAAGTCTGCAGACAAAAGTCTGCAGATAATCTGCACGTGTGTACGGGGCATAAGAGTCAATTGTGCTGCAGTGCAAAGAACATGCTGACACGAGGAGAGCGCAGAGACAGATGAGAAAACCAGTCTGCTGCTTCCCATTTCATTGTCCAGTTACAGGATGGGGGTGGAAAAGAGACCTGTAGGTGCTACTGAACTGCAGCAGAGAAAAATCAAGTCTCCTGCCCTGCCGGACAGTATTTTCCTAGGTAGCAGAGCTGTTGATAAGCCAATTTACAGTATGTTACATTACATCCCCAAGTACACACCTCACTACAACAGGTTTTTTTTTTTTCCTCTCTGGACCATTTCAGAACCAGGGGTAATTTTTGCTTAGTGATTGGAGATGCGGGCCCTGAACCCAGGAGACTGGTGGTGACGTACAGGTACGTTGTCCGGCTTGCCTGTGCAGCCTGTCCGGATTACAAACCCTGTGGGTGGACGGCAAGTAGTAAACAATATAGCTGACCATACGCTTTGTGACTTTCAGTCCACCTTTCAGTACGTTCACTTTCAGCCCTGAGAGTAAAGGCCCGTACACACGTACCGATTGTCGGACGTAAATATTCGGCCAACGTCCTATTGTCGGCTTGTTAGTATGATTCTTCCGACTGCGACTTTTCGGCTGAACAAAATCTGGTGTGCAGGCTATAAAATTTTTGTAGGCCAACAAAGAACGGCCGATTGTTCCTCAGTCAGTACAGATTTCGGCCGACAAAAAGCAGATGAGCAAGACTAGGCATGCTCAGAGAAGAAAAAACACACGGAAAGTTAACCATCACATGACATCACTTCTGCAGTCAGTTCTTGTTGGCCGACAAAATTCGTGCGCAGTCTTTAGCACTTTTCAACCGACAGGACAGCAACTGACAAAAGACGGCCTAACGGTCAGCCGACAATCGGTGCGTGTGTACGGGGCTTTAAAGTATTCTTATCATTTATTACAGAAAGTTAGATAGTACTGATAATTTGCGCTGCACTCTCTTCTCTGCATTCTCTTTGAGGAGCTTACAATCTAAGGTCGCTATGTTGCATATAAACATGCACTCTCGGGCCAAATTAGACAGTGGTCAAATAGCCTTCTCTTTTGAGTGTGCGAGGAAACCCGCACAAACACAGGGAAAACATGCAAACTCAATACAGTTTCCTGGCCAGAATTTATATTGAAGACCCCAGTGCTGCAAGGCAGAAGTTCTAAGGCCCCTTTCTCACGGCTGCGTTCCGTCGACTGAGTCGTTCTGCTCAGCGGGGGATTGATCCGCTGATCCCTGCTGAGCAGGGGGATGACCGCTCTGTCTATGCTCTGTGTGCAGAGACAGAGGTGTCAGATCCCCGCTGTCCTCTATGGGGGAATTGGATGAGAACGGATCGCATGTCCGATCTCATCCGATCCGCCAGACGCATGGAAAATAGGGTTTCCGTCCGGATTTGACGGACAGGATCGGATCGGATGTCAGCGGACATGTCTCCGCTGACATCCGCTGCCCCATAGTGATGCATTTGGCATCCGTTCAGATCGGCCTGAAAAACTGACAGGCGGATCTGAATGGTCC
The DNA here is from genome assembly GCF_965119305.1 of Pelophylax lessonae. Classification (NCBI taxonomy): domain Eukaryota; kingdom Metazoa; phylum Chordata; class Amphibia; order Anura; family Ranidae; genus Pelophylax; species Pelophylax lessonae. The sequence continues at coordinate 148,160,022 of NC_138770.1, read as the reverse complement.
GCATGTGTGAAAGGGGCTAAACTACTGTGCTACCCTGCATTAGTATGCTATGTAACGGGTTCACTTTATAGGAGGTAACTTTAGAAGGCTGAATTCCTTCCATGGGCACCCCTGGCATTCACAGACAAAACCCTTACTTTCAAGCATAGGGGATCACAAGACACCCCTACTCCCTTTTGCTTCCTCTTAATGTTTCACTGGGTGCCTGAGTTTCCAATTGCCAGGTGATGGCACTTTTCCTTGGGGAAATGGCTTGCTGAGTCCTGTAAATGTTTCAACTGTATGGAAGTCCTAACTTGCACAAGACATTTTAAGGCAAGGGATCGTGGGAAAGGTGAGTACCTCCTGCCTATGGCTGCCTGCTCCAAAGCAATCCTGTTGCTTTGCATAGTGAGGGCAAAGTACAGGTCTGCTTGAAGTGAACCTGTACTTTGCCCATTGTATGCAAAGTAGCAGATGTGCTGCATATCAAACACTGTAAGCTATATTATATTGCCAGACGTTCATGGACACCTGACCATCACTCCTAATATGAGCTTGTTGAATATCCTGTTTTTTTTTTTTTTTTTTTTTTACCTATAATGGTCTCCACTTCTCTGAAGGTTCTCCAGCAGAATTTGGAATGTGTCTTTGGAAATTTGTGCCCATTCAGACATAAGCGAACGTGTGATTTCAGGTACTGATGTGGAAGAGAACCTGGCACATAATCTACCTTTTTTAAATCCTAGAGGTGTTCCGTTGGGTTGAGGTCAGGGCTCTGGGCAGGGCATTTGTGTTTAAACCATGTCTATAGTTGTGACTTTGTACAAAGAACACAATGATGCTGAAACGGAGAGGGCCTTCTCCAAACTGCTGCCACAATGTTGGAGGGCACAGTTATTTAAAATGTAATTGTATGTTGTAGCATTAAAGGTACGTTTCATTAGAAAAGCGCCTATATCCTGATACTTCGATCACCACGTAAAGCGGAGCTCCATCCAAAAGTTTCCCTTAGCCGAGTTGGCAGCGCCAGCACCTGAGAGCCGATTGAAGAATGGGCTCGGGTGAGGACACTGCTGGATGCCTGGACAGGAAAGTGCTCTAATAGTAAAAGTCAGCATCTACAGTATTTATAGCTGCAGACTTTTAATTTTTGGAGGGGGGCGGAACTCCGCTTTAAAATATTTCCTGGATCTTTTGGAAGTAAAGGCCCCTGTACATTATGTCCCTTTGCAACTGAGGTCCCTTATTGCTGTATCAGTTGGGGCACAGCTATATTATCCCACATATAATGTAGTTCTTACTGATCGCTGCGGGGAGTGCGCCTTTTAGTGCTCTGGGGCACAAACTCAGACTTTTTGAAACACAGTGCCAATGTAATTTACTCCCTGAAGGTTTGAAGAGTAAGTGCCAGTTCACACATATGCGATGTCAGACTTTGCCTGTGATTCGGAGCGCACTGCTCTGCAAACCACATGCCATGTCTGTGCGTTGCGAATTCAGTCATACAGATTGTATGGCTGAATTTGCATCGCATTCGGACCAAAGTCGCACAGGACCTTTTTTTGGTCTGCACCAGAATCTGATCGTATGAGTGTTCACAGCTATGTGATCCGATTCATGTCCGAACTGACAGTTCGCACTGTGATATATGCAAACTGATCTGGGTGTCAACTCTGTATTGACACCTCCAGTGATTCGTATATGGCAGTGTGAACTGCCTCTGAGTTGAATGCGATGCGGGAACCCGCAGTGGATTCGCAGGGTTCCCCAATTTCATATGTGTGAACCGGCGCTAATACATGCAGAGTTCGCTCTGTTTGTCATGTGACATACTACTCTCTCTCAGCAGAAGCTGCTAGCCTAAACGAGGCTATGAAGACAGGAGATCATGTTCTGTGAAGGATAGGAGGGATGGGGGAGGGGCTGGGCAGGTCTGGACATGTCTGTCTAAGAATGACTGACAACCTTTTAAGAAAGTGAAAGACAGTTTCGCAAAGTCAGATAAAGGGAGATAGTATTGTTGGTGAAGAACAGGAAGAAGCTGTTCGTCCAGATGCAGTGAAGATCCGCTTTACCACTTGCCAACCAGCCGCCGTAGTTATACGGCGGCAGGTTGGCTCTGTTACACGAAACAATGTACATGTACTTCGCTTCATATAGCAGTTGGTGTGGGCGCACGCGCTGATTTGGCTAGAGGGGAAGCCAATCAGCTGGTCCGGCACCCGCGATGTCTGGCGGGCACCCGCAATCGCTCCCCATGGAGAAAGAGAACGTCGGGCTGCTGCCAGTGATGAACACAGGGATCCTGTATTTCTCCTATTAAGGAACACGGGTCTCTGTGTTCATCCAGTGAGCCCATCCCCCACACAGTTAGAAAGCATCCTCTAGGCCAGTGATGGCAAACCTTGGCATCCCAGATGTTTTGGAACGTAGTTCCAAAACAACTGGAGTGCCAAGGTTTACCATCACTGCCCTAGGCACACATTCAACCCTTTGATCACCCCTGGTGTTAACCCCTTCCCTGCCAGTGTCATTAGTACAGTAACCGTGCATATTTTTAGCACTGATTACTGTAGTAATGTCACTGGTCCCCCCAAAAGTGTCAGGTGTCAGATCTGTCCGCCGTATTGTCGCAGTCCCGCTAAAAATCGCTGATCGACGCCATTGCTAGTAAAATAAATCTGTAGTCTGTAGACGCGATAGTTTTTTACGTAAACAAATCAATTTACCAAAAATATGTAGCGGAATACATATTTGTCTAAAATGATGAAAAAATATTTTTTTTTTTGAATGGAAATGTTTTATAGCAGAAAGAGAAAAAAAATCTTCTGTTTCCATAATATTTCCACACTATGTTTATAAAAGATTGATATCTCAGTAAGCCAGAAACTCATTCTATACTTGCTTATATCGGATAAACAATGTGGAAAGTGTTTCCTAAAAAAGCCTCTATAGTGCCTTGTTGTGAATCGCCATCCAGAGATAATGCCTCTGGGATTGTGGCACGTACCAATCATTTGCTGTACCATTAGCCACTGTCAGCACAACATTGCTTAGCTTGGCCGGAAGGTAGAAAAAGGCCTGCGAGTACTGCTTCTAGATTAGCCTCTGACATTCCTTCTGAGCACAAGTGACATTGATGTGACATGAAGGTTTCCTTCAGCAGAGAGCGGCATGCGGCGGCGGGACACAGGAAGCCAATGGAAGAGGCTAGCCCAATGCACTTTGCAATGAACAAAGGCAGCTGGAAGTGTCGGGTGCTAAAAGAGAACAGAACATCAAAGGATTTCATGTCCACCAAAAATATCCTAAACCATGGGTCAATGTTTACAGAAATCCTTTCCTTTTATCATCGTTCTTACTGTTTGACGTGTCCCCGTTTTTTTCTTTTTATCCTGCTATCTATTGGCTGTTTAGGAGTTCCTGCCACCTACAAACTAGAAGGAAAGGCATCACTATAAAGTTGCCCATAGACCCATCAAATTTTGGTGGGTGACCCGGTTCACAAAACACCTGGACTGACAAAAGATTTTTTAATTGACTTTTATCAAAGGAGCCAGGCGTTAAAGCGCTTATTACCACAACACTTCATATTTCTGATATGTGCCCGCTGTACCATGTACTCGTATGAGAAAGTATCCTGTTCTTTGTATTGCTTCATTTTTGTGAAATCCCTGGTGTTCCTGCTAATGCCCTTGCTTTTTAATTAAAAACTGACCACACTAAGCAGGTTCACACATTGTGGTCAGTTCTCTAGCTATGCTGGGAACTCAGTGTACTCTCCAATGATCAGACATATCCTGACACCCCCCCCCCGCACAGCCATTCTCTGGAAAGCTCCGTTTACTTCTGCTTCTCCTCCCCCACTTTTATGCAGCTGAGCACAGAGGGAATGTGATCCCTGATTAATGTTGCTTTGTTTTTATATCTATACCTTAGCCCCCATTCACACTGGGGCGACGCTCCTTCGCACCGCGACCTCCGAGGTCGCGGTGCAAGCAGCGCGCCGCGACCTCAGAGCGGCCGCCACGGACTTCGTAACATTGAAGTCTATGGCGGTCGCCTCCTGGTCGCCCCAAAGAAGCTCCGGACCCTTTTTCTGAGTCGGAGCGACTTGTGTCGCTCCTATCAGAACGGGTCCGCAGCTTCCCTATGGGAGGCGACCTGTGAGGCGACCAGGTCGCCTCACAGGTCGCCCCAGTGTGAACTGGGGCTAAATGTTTTGCCTTTCATTTATTTTTTAAACTAAATGGGTTATTTTACAAGGTAATCTTTTGCAATCACTTTAACCACTTGCCAACTGCCCGCCGCAGTTTTACTGCAGCTGGCTCGGCTGTGCGAAATGACGTAGAGGTACATCAGTCGCTGGAGTGGTGCTGGGGGCGAGCGCACAACGCCTGCAGCGCGCTCACACTCCCACTAGACAGTGGGGATGCCAATCCATGGGCACTCGCGATCGCTCCCCGCTAAGAGAGGACGGTCAGCTGTTGTAAACACAGCTGACCGTTGTTCTCTCTGAAAAGATCAGAGTGCCTGTGATCCTTCTATATAGGATCACAGGTCTATATGATCATTTCACAAGTCCCTCCCCCCACAGTTAGAAAACACTCCCCATGGCTCACAATTAACCCTTTGATCACCCCTAGGTTAACCCCTTCCCTGCCAGTGTCATTATTACAGTAACAGTGCATATTTTTAGCACTGATTACCAGAGGTGGGGGGACTTGAGTCACATGACTTGACTTAAATCAGACTTAAGTCACCGGTTTGAGGACTTGAGACTTGCTTGACTGAAATTATTAAAAGACTCGACTTGACTTTGACTTGGTATTCATGACTTGAGACTTGACTTTGACTTGAGACATATGACTCGAAATGACTTTACTTTTTTAAGTTATTAAATATTTTCTCAAGATGTGTCAAAGCAAAATATTGTGCCTGTTATGTTTCTGACACCACAGTCACTAAAAACACCTTGGTGTGTTCTGATTTTTAGGACACTGGCTGTTTAACAATGGAAATACTTAGCATGTTTTTAGTGACTGTAGTGTTGAAACATGACCTGACAAAGGATTTTGAGCTGTTTGGACATTCAAAGTGTTCTTTAATATGCCAAGAAAAAAGCATTAAGCAGTTTTGTTAATATTGAAAATAAAACAAAACCTTTCCTGACCACTGACTTTTAACTGATTTAAAGGTGAAAATTGGGGTAGATCAGTATTTTGACTTGTGACTTGACCAAAATAATTGACTTGACTTGACTGATTTCTAGCAGGGACTTGACTTGGCTTGCTTGTTTTTCGCCACAGTAACTTGGGACTTGAACATGTGTGACTTACTCCCATGTCTGCTGATTACTCTATTAATGTCACTGGTCCCCCCAAAAGTGTCAAAAATGTCATGGGTCCAATCTGTCCATCGCAATGTCGCAGTCCTACTATAAATTGCAGATCGCCGCCATTCCTAGTAAAAAAAAAAAAAAAAAAAAAAAATGACCTAAATCTTTCCCCTTTTGGAGCCAATCAAAATACGCTTATTGCGATTTTGGTTAAAAAAAAAAAAAAAAAATATGTAGCGGAATACAAATTGGCCTAAAAGGATGAAGAAAAATTTAGTTTTTTATTTTTTCTTTAGGAATGTTATATAGCAGAATGTGAAAAATGTTTTTTTTTTCTTCTTTTTTTTTTTTTTTATTTCAGAATAGTTGCTCTTTTTTTGTTTTTATAGTGCAAAAAATAAAAAATCGCACAGGTGATCAAATACCGCCAAAAGAAAGCAGTGGTTAAGTGTCGCACGATCGCACAATTTTCCGTTAAAATAACGCAGTGGCGAATCGCAAAAAATGGCCCGGTCATTAAGGGGGCAAATCCTTCCGGTCCAGAACTGGTTAAGGGCTTGTTCACGCCATACGTGCAATAAAACTGAAGGGAAAACCGCAGATTTCACTTGCAGAGACATCAGTTTCACATCAGTTTTTTCATGTATGTTTCAGTCAATTTTTATGCATGTTGACATCAGTTTTCATGCATGTCAGTTATGTGCCCTATTCACACCAATGTTGATGAGAGATGTGGCGGTTTTCAATAATGCGATATATCACGTTGATGCATACTCACGATATTGTTACAGTGGGCATTTTTATAATACCGCATTTTTCACGCCATTCACTGCCGGGCTGCCCCCAAGTCTCCCCGCTATGTCTGGACTCCCGGCTCAGTTGTCCTTTACTAGAACGGAGCCGCTACTTCCTGTATAGATCTGGCTTAGAGGCGGAGTGATATCAGATGCACTCCGCCTGTGACAGGAGGAGCCATACACTTGCTCTATACTGCAGCCGCATGCTTCCTCCCGGGGCTCAGCCACAGACACAGTGCCACTGCCTACTACAAGCAAATCTCTGGCTCTGCAAGTACCTATCCACTACTATTACCATATACTGTGTATGTATATATGGGTGTGTGTGTATGTATGTATGTGTATATATATGTATGTGTGTGTGTGTGTGTGTGTGTGTGTGTATATATATATATATATATATATATGTATAATCTCTATATCTCTCTAGATAGATAGATATATAGAGAGGTATGCACAGGCAGCCCACATTACATTTATTATATAGTCAGTCAGTACAGACTCTGTGAACCAGGCCTAAAATAAGCCATCAAGCAGTGTCTGGCCTACCTGGTGATGACTGGTCCTGGCGCTCGGCTCCGATCCAATGGCCTGGTCATTAAAGCGGAGTTCCACCCAAAAGTGGAACTTCCGCTTTAGGGAGTCCTGACCCCCCGACATGCCACATTTGGCATGTCATTTTTTGGGGGGGGGAGCGGGTACCTAGTTTTGACAGGTACCCGCTCCCACTTCCGCTCGGAGCGCCGCGGCGCCCTGAGCGGAAGTTCTCCTCTCCCCCTCCCTCCCTGCAATCTTCTGGGACACGTCAGAGGTCCCAGAAGATTGCCGGCCAATCACGGCGCGCAGCGCGACTCGCGCATGCGCAGTGGGTACCCGTCTGTGAAGCCGCAAACTGTAACAGCCGGGTGCCCACAGCAGTGATGCCGGCGCCGAGGGAGAGGATCGAGGCTTCCGGCGGCCGCATCGCTGGACCGTTGGACAGGTGAGTAAATGGCTGGAACTCCGCTTTAAGGGGGCAAATCCTTGCCGTCCAGAAGTGGGTAAACCTGCAGGAGGACCCGCATACATGTGATCCAGGCCTAAAGCAATAGTAAAGTAATATTTAAATAAATACACTGGTCCTCCTGTAGGTTTAACCACTTATGGACCCACATCCATTTATCCCCTTAATGACCAGGCCATCGGATCGGAGGTGAGCGCCAGGACCAGTCATCACCAAGTAGGCCAGACACTGCTTGATGGCTTATTTTAGGCCTGGTTCACATAGATGCAGGTTGGCAACCCACATTTGCACAGGCATAGCAGCCCATTGATTCGAATGGGCTGCTGTGCCTGCATTTTCGGCTGAAAGGTGCGTGCAGAATTAAAAAAAAAATGCAGTGGCTGTGAAATCCATCCTGCTTTTGCACCATGCGACTTGCCTGCAGTTGCTGCACACGCAAACTGTGTTTTTAAATGTTGGGCCCACGTATATAAAAACACAGAAAGCTTGCCAGTGCAGGAACTGCAGGTAAGTTGCATGGTGCAAAAGCAGGATGGATTTCAAGGCCACAGCATTTTTTTAATACTGTATACCAGGGAAAAACCTTAATCAATTAATCGCAGCATGGAAATCTGATATTGTCACATGCCTAGTTGATATCGCGTCCAATTATTATTTTTTTTTTTTTTTTATGTAGAAAACTGCATACACATTGCACATTCCTGTGCAGAAAAAATCTGCACATTGTGGTATAAACAGGGCACATAGAGAACTATTATTTATTTTTTTGTGCCCTCTTTACCATGGTGTGAATGAGGCCTAAATCTTCAGCTGAACGCAGCTGTCGGGATACAGTGCTTCAGCAGTGAAATTTGTCCATCTGCGCTGTTTAGTGTAAATGGGGAAATCGTTTGGATTTATTTTGTTCAGCCTGCAGACTAAAGGTTTTGGACTGAGTAAGGAAGAATTCGAATCCCTTTTGATTTTTTTTTTTTTTTCTTCCCTTCAATTTCCTGTTCTAAAGCCACATTAGGAAGTGAGAGGAAATAGTCACCAGGGTAAGCAGAACTAGCATCCCCATTGGAAGTATTCCCTTCTGTTCCTGTTCTGGTGACAACTCAAAAATAGAATTTTTAGGCTCTGGTCACACCTGAGCGTTTTTCAGCTCATAAAACTCTCCTCTCTGAAATTCCAGAACGCCCAACTAGCAAAATCCTATTTTTTCAATGGCCCCTGTTCCTATACGAGTGTTTTGTTGCCTAAAGCAAAATGCCTGAAGCTCAAAAAAGTACATGAGCTTCTTTTTTGGCATATTACAGGCATTTTTGGTCAGATGTCATTGCCTTCTAAAAACGCCTGAAAAATATACGCTCAGGTGTGACTGGAGCCTTCGGGTGGAACATGTAACATGTTCCAGCGGCTGCAGCCTCTCCCCCCCCTCTTCATCCCAACCCCCCCCCCCAGGTGACAGCGAGCTGGAATCTTCTCTGAGCGCCTGCTGTCACTGCTGGAAAATAATGTGGCCATGCAGGCCTCCGCCTGCCTGGATGTGTTATTCATTAACAGAGTCCTTTGAATGGGAAACTACAACTACCATCATCCTTTTGTGGATGTTGGCTTGTAGTTCTCAATTAACTGCCACAGTGCTGTTGAGCGCGCTCTAGTGGTTAATTGTCTCTTCCTGTCAGTGTGTATCTGCCTGCCCGAATTGCCAACGGGGTCGCCTCTAACGGGGTCGTTTCAAACAGATGTTAGTGGTGCCGAAGCGTTTTAAGAAGTGCTATCCATTCGCAAACGCGATATCAGCAAAATGGACCGTTCCACCAAAGGTGGACCATCCGGTCTCCAGACTGAACAAATCTACTGTGGTTCCAGTGGAGGAGTCCCCGGTCTTTACAGACCATGTGGATAGATAGATAGATTGAGTCTCTGTTCGGCCACTTACATGTGATAGTGGGCTCAATACTTAAACCGATCTTCGTGATCACTCTGGTGTCCCAAACCATAACAGAATGGGCAAAGTTACTAAAAAGTGACCTAGAAACAGAACAGCTCCTCCGGGCCTGGCAGAGCTAATGGTAATGGACCAAATGGTCCAAGCCTCACTATTTATATGTTATGAGTTGCTAGATGCGGCCCCTCTTGTAGCCAGAGTATCCACAGTGGGATAGCTGCGTCTGTCAATGAACTTCAGGGAAAAGGATTTTACGTGAAGTAAAATATCTAAGTATGTCCATGTACAGTATAGTATGCATCCTCTGCATGAATTACTGCATCATTGCGGCGATGATATTCGTGTGTGTGTATGTATATATATGTATGTATATATATATATATATATATATATATATTATAACATCCAGATGCTGTTGCATTCCCATACTTCCAATTTTTAGCTTTTTATTTCTTCAAAATAGGTACATATCCATTGTATACAATGCCAAAATGGTGTCCCTCCAGTCAACTACATCCTTCCTCAGGTTTTTTTATCTTCTTGCACAGAGATATATATATATATATATATATATATATATATATACAGTGGGGATCGAAAGTTTGGGCACCCCAGGTAAAAAATTGTATTAGAGGTTGTAAACCCAAAAAATTGTATTTTTTATTTTTGTTCAACCTGAAAGAGAAACACATAATGAGCTAGTATGCATCGCATACTAGCTCATTATGAAATACTTACCTTAGAACGAGCTCCCGCCATGCCGCATGCTTACCTGTATGACGGGCGAATGGGATTGCGGTATCCGGCCATCTGATTGGCCCGGAGCCGCGGTGACGTCACGCACGCGTGCGGGGGCAGACGGTCATGGCACGGGGCTCTGAAGGAACGGCACCAGCGGCCGTTCCTTCAGAGCGCATGCGCCAGTGATGTCACTGGCTGCATGTAAGGTAAATATCTCCTAAACTGTACATGTTTAGGAGATATTTACAGTACCTATAGGTAAGCCTTATCATAGGCTTACCTATAGGTAAAAGTTGCGGAGGAGGGTTTATTTCCTCTTTATTGTGCATAAAGAAGCCAAGGAAAGATGGAAAAATCTCCAAAAGGCATCAAATTACAGATTAGACATTCTTATAATATGTCAACAAAAGTTAGATTTTATTTCTATCATTTACACTTTCAAAATAACAAAAAACAAGAAAATGGGGTCTGCAAAAGTTTGGGCACCCTGCAGAGTTAATATCTTGTACTGCCCCCCTTTGGCAAGTATCACAGCTTGTAAACGCTTTTTGTAGCCAGCCAAGAGTCTTTCAATTCTTGTTTGAGGTATCTTTGCCCATTCTTCCTTACAAAAATCTTCCCGTTCTTTGAGATTTCTGGGCTGTCTGTCACGCACTGCTCTTTTAAGGGCTATCCATAGATTTTCAATTATGTTGAGGTCAGGAGATTGTGAAGGCCATGGCAAAACCTTCATTTTACGCCTCTTGATGTAATCCCCTGTGGATTTCGAGGTGTGTTTAGGATCACTATCCATTTGTAGAAGCCATCCTCTCTTTAACTTCAGCTTTTTCACAGATGGCATCAAGTTACCATCCAAAATTTGCTGACATTTTATTGAATCCATTTTTCCTTCTACTTGTGAGATGTTCCCTGTGCCACTGGCTGCAATACAACCCCAAAGCATGATTGATCCACCCCCATGCTTAACAGTTGGACAGAGGTTCTTTTCATTAAATTCTGTGCTACTTCTTCTCCAAACGTACCTTTGCTCATTCCGGCCAAAAAGTTAAATTTTAACCTCATCGGTCCACAGAACTTGTTTCCAAAATGCATCAGACTTGTCTATATGTTCATTTGCAAAGTTCAAACGTTGATTTTTTTTTTTTTTTTATGGTGAGGACGTAGAAGAGGTTTTCTTCTGATGACTCTTCCATGAAGACCATATTTGTACAAGTATCTCTTTATAGTGGAATAGTGTACCACAACTCCAGTGTCTGCCAGATCTTTCTGGAGGGATTGTGCAGTCAAACGTGGGTTTTGATTTGTTTTTCTCACAATCCTGCGAGCTGTTCTGTCTGATATTTTTCTTGGTCTTCCAGATCTTGCTTTAACTTCCACTGTTCCTGATGACTGCCATTTCTTAATTACATTCCGAACAGAGGATATATTGACATCTGAAAACGCTTTGCTATCTTCTTATAGCCTTTTCCAGCTTTGTGAGCATCAACTATTTTCAGTTTCAGTTTTCTAGACAATTGCTTAGAAGATCCCATGGTGTTGATTGTTGGGGCAAGGTCAGATGGTGACCGATATTGCCAATATTTCGGGAAAGTGCTTGTACCGGAGTGATGCCTGCAGCTAGAGGCATCACCCCGTCGGCTGTCTTGTAATGACAACCGATGCGGCTGACGTTCACCCCCCCCCCCCCCCCGTCTTCCACGGCTCGCTCGGGTCTCCTGTCCCACCAGGAGAGCCGGGCAACTAGCTGCACGGCTGCCCGAAGACCCGATCAAAGCCACATTCAGGTCTGATCGGGTCTCCATGCAAAAACCCGGAAGTGATGTCATGAGTGACATCACTTCAGGGTACTGTCTGGCGCCAGATTCAAAAAAATGACAGCATTCAAAACAGCCAAACTTGGCGTTTTGAATGCTTTTAAGTGCAGAGGAGGGGTTTGGGATCTATATACAATTATAAAAACCCTCCGACAAAGCAGTTTGGTCCTTCCCTGAGCATCACATTAGGCCAATTCCTGGGCATTGGGTTTACAGCTATCCTTCGTTTGCGGTTAAGAAAACCTGAGAAGAGTGGATGCTGTAGGATAACAGGTGCAGAGCCGTAGGTTTGCCAGCCCTACAGGGACATGCGTTTTTGAAGAGAAGTGTATGTGAAGTCTGAACTTTCTATGCAATAAAATATTCATCAGCTTTCATCTTCATGGCTGTGGAGGTTTGGATGATTTGTAGCTTTGCCCAAAGCAAACTGTATTAAACAGACTCTTGCAAAGCAATGTAAAATTCATTTGACTGCTTTCATATGTTTGGTTTGAAGGTTCAATTTATTTTTTCATGGCAGTAGAAATGTTTAGGTGAATATTTGACTTTAGCACTTTACATTGCTGAAAAAGTAGAGTGGTTAGGAAAATTTCAGTATTTCTGTACTTTTATATGTGTCATAAATAAGGATCCATTCCATGGGGGCTCAGTGCTCTGCTTTTAAATAACTCTGTAAAGCGCCATTTAGCTCTAAACTGACTACATAAATTAAAACTAGTGCAACTTGAGAAAACAACACTTTTTTAGCTGTGGACCCATCAGGTTGTGCATATGAGAAGTAAATAACACTTTTTAAAATGACTGTCTGTAGATTGCATCATTTCATCTTCTATGTTTGATCACTTGAGCTCTCCCTATGTTCTTTCCCACCACTCTGTGCACTGGTTGGTGAAGCTAATAGACAGCGTGTGACACACCCTGCAGGTGTCGAGGCAGAAACTTCCTTAACATGCCTTAGGCCAGGGTTCAAAATTTCAAGTCCTGAGCTACTAGCCAGGCACTAAGGGTTACTCGCCACCAGTTGCCCCACCCAACCCCCTACCCTGCCCTGCCTCTAATTTCACCCCTAAACACGCCCTCATAAATTATCTCATAAAATGACACTGTTAAATGTTTTTGCATGAATGCCGATGTTACAAAAATAACTTTATCAGTGCAACCTCATCAGTGCCCACCAGTGCAGGATCATCAGTGAAGCTTATCAGTGCCGCCTCACCAGTGCCCATCAATGCCACCTCACCTGTGCACATCAAAGCCGCCTGACCAGTACAGGGGAAGAGAGGAAAGTCGGCCGGATAATCACAGAGCGGGGATGGCCCTGCTGTAACAGCTTTCATTTGAATTGTCGGGCGTTCGCCATCACACACGGTCCCGCTTCTTGGATCGGCTACTATGATAAACGTCACACGTCCTGGCATTGGACCAATGTTCTGTCTGTCAAAGGAGCCAGACCAGGAGGCAGTGCTTTATATGACGGCGAGCGCCTGCCAATTCAAATGAAAGCAGTTACAGGGGGGCGATCCCCACTCTGTGATGATCCGACCGGCTTTCCACTTCCTCTCCTCTCTCTTCCCCTGAGCGATCGCTGAGAGAACAGCTCCCAAGGCAGCCCCACACTTGCCCTCAATAATTTTCCACTCACAAAATGTGAACAGGCGAGTGGAAAATTTGAGGGCTACCTTAGGCTACAGAGCTGGTTGGGTCTCTTGCAGTCCTGTGGAGAGATAGTATAATAAAAAATAAAAACGGCAACCCAATAAAATTATTTTTCACATTCACAATGGTGGAGGTGATGTTTATGCAGATTGACTGCTCCTGTTGCACTCTGAAATCCACTGCCGATCAAGCTGCTGGAGCCACCCATCAAGACATTTATGTGTAACCCCATGGGCTGACTAGATGGGGAGAAAAGAGGGCACAATTTCCGTACAGAAAAAAAACAGCATTTGCAGACAGAGTGCCAATGCAGAAGACTCAAGATCAGCTGGCATAGCGTTGCCACTCTCAGTACGGAAGAGCTGGGATCTGGTAGGTAGGTTTACCAGGTATTACTATCTAATCTCGTTTTTGAAAGAAGCCTAAAGTACTCGTCAGAAGGGAGAATAGTTTTAAAGCCAATACTAGTTAAGAAAAATGTTTTGGGTTTACTGATGTACCTTTTAGTAGAACTATAGGTAAGCAGCTGTAGTAAGACTAGAAATACATGTACGTGAATTGTGTTACCCAACTTGTAATTCTGTTCAACTTTTCTGGAGATTCACGCACCTTACAGCCAGTTTCCTGACAGCACTTTTCTCCACTGCAGATAGAACGTTACAGCTTGGTCAAGGACCTGCCCCCTTATGATTGGATGTAAAAGATCTGATGTTCACTGATGAAGTCATCCTTATGCTCTCTCCTATCTCTCTCCTATCTCTCCTATCAGCTATCTCTCTGCTAGATTGCTATCAGTTCTGCCTTACAGAACTTTAAACTCCTTTCCCCATTTTGAGGCCTGCTGTCCTATACATGGGGGGGGGGGGGGTCAGGAGGCAAGTATACAGATAGATTGCAGTACTTTCACTTTTACAGTTCTTTGATTACATAAGTGAAATAAAGCTGAATTCCAGGAATTCAGCTTCTTTGTAAAAAGCGGAGGCCTACTGTGAATTAAGTCCAAGGAGGTGCATGATATCTCCTAAATGTAGATCAATTATATCTGACAGGTTTATGGGTCTGCCTCTGGAGACACTTGGGGCTGTGTTAGAGGGGAAAGGCACACAGAGCAGCTATTCCCCCCCCCCCCGGCTTCTGCTCCCCTTTCACATAAGCCTTTGTATTTTGTGAATGGGTTCACATAATACAAAGGCTTCTGTGATTGGGCAGGATGAGAGGAGGGGGCAGGCATAGCAGCTGCAGGGACTCTGCTGATAAAGATGCTGAGACCAGAAGGATCAAGGTTGGGCTCTCAGCAATACAGCAGCTAGCTGTCTTTTGGAGTAATGTTAGATATAAATAATAGAGGGAAGTTCAGGAGATGTCGTGCAGCTCTTTGCACTTAACTCCTAGTGTGCCTTCACTTCTACAAAGAATCTAAATTCCTAGAATTTGGCTTAAATGTGAATATTTTATAACCTTCGATTGTACTTTTTAGAAGAAAATAACTTGATGGGCTTATCCATAAGCCTAACAATTGGACCTATTTGGAAGCATTAAAAGGAATCGTATTTGTGCGGACCTCTTCCTTTACATATTATAGCTGGGTGAATCTGTGTTTGAAAAAGTAGTGCAGTAACAGCTGCCCATTTGAAAATGCAATCTGTTTTTGTCAGTCATGATAAAGATGTGGTAGCGGTCTTTCAGCTGGAATCATGTGACCAATGTTCAGTTGGTGATTGGCTGCTATAAAAGCCTTAAGCAGCATTTTGAGCAGCACAGCTTGGTATTATAGGGCTTAAAAAAACAATATTGTGATAGGGGTGTAATACTTAGGATGTGGGTGTTGGTGGGTTTGGATCAGCTAGAATAGGTCAACCTTACTTTGAGTTTCCTGAAGTTTAGACCCTTCTAGTCATGGGCAACAGTTTTAGGATACCCTAAAAAGTTTCAGAAGATCTGGGACAGGTGGTTGGACTCTTGGGGAAACCGTGATACTGCCCTTGATTCCTTATCTTTCCTTATTTAACCACTTCCCCTTAGGTGGACGTCATATGACGTCCTGGTATTTGAGTGGGGATATCTGAATGATAGCTGCAGGCAGCATTCAGATATCATTTTTTTTCAGCTGGCGATTTCCCTTCACTATAAGCACAATCCTACCGGCTGTTCAGCCATTTGATCGTTCTTGCAGACGGCGGGAGGGGATATCCCCGCCGCCCTCCAGTGCTTCTACTGGCTCGCCCGTGCGATTTGCGAGCCGGAGAAGGAATTGGCCGCCGGCGGAAGTGTCACCATAAATACTGCGAGGACCAGATGGTCATCACGTCGCGCCCGGCCTGGCAGTTTTCAACTAGATCTTTTTTTTTTTTTTTTTTTTTTTTTTTTTTTAATTCAGGCTTTCTAGCCTGGAGGAGAGATCTGAGGTCTTATTGGCCCAAGATCTCCCTATAAAGAGGACCTGTCATTCACTATTCCTATTACAAGGGATGTTTACGTTCCACGCACACAAGTTGATTTTGATAAATAGTTGGAAGATAAGAGTTTACATTTTTGAACGCATCTCTGGTTTTACCATACAATCAATCTCTTAATCTTGTTGATTGACATATAATCGAATTCATGAGCAAAGCATCTTGGTGCTTCTGATTGATGTAACAGAATCAATAATTTTCTGTCCTGCCTGACTCTGTTTGATCAAACCTGATCTAAAACATGACTAAATCGATAGTAATGGAAGTTATGGCTGATTAGTTGTAAGCCAATTGATCTGATCAGATAATAAAAATCAAAGCGCATATGGCCCCCTTTGCTTATTGAGCATAAAGTTCAAAGAGCCCATGTACGTTGCTGGAAATGTATCTTTATGTGGTTTCTCCCTTCAGGGAAAATATTATGTCTGCTGGTTTTAAAGGATAAGTCCAGGCAAAACCTGCTCTGTGCCACATTCTAAACCTAATCGGTCTCACCCTGTAAAGCACAAATCACTGTACTTGCCTATTCTCCACCCGATCCGGTCCTACGCTGAGCTGTCAGTGGCGACTTCAGCATGGAGGTGGGTGCAGGAGAGGCACTTGACAAAGAAAGCCCCATAGTACGTCTATGGATGACGTCACTTCCCATTCATTTCACAGCCGTTGTCAGTCCTCTCCTGCCTGCAGCTTTCGTCCCTGGAGACCAGATCAGATCTGGTGCAAAATAGGTAAGTACGGTGATTTTTGTTTTACAGGGTTAGATCGGTTTGAAATGTGGCACAGAGCAGGTTTAGCGTTAGGTTTTTTCTGGACTTATCCTTTAAGTATCAGAACACTTGTATGATGCATACAAAGAAAGTGGGTATGTTTAGTTACTGCTATTAGTACTGCTGTACTAATGTTGACCTCTTTGCTTTCTTCCATTTACGTATATGAAAATGGATTCCCTCTGGGGAGGCTAGAGATTAGATCATGACCATTATTGCTTTAGGCTCTTTTCACATCTAGGCGTCCCAAATCGTTGGCGGAAAAGCCGTGATTTTGTCTGCGATCCCAAATCGCCACAAATCAAGGGACGCACTTGCGTTCCCGGTCACTTCCAATGGTAGCCCGATTGCAGTGCGATTTTGCTGCCTGATGAATCGCGGTAAAATCACGCAAACAGAATCACGGGACACCTGTTGCCCAAAAGCAGTTCCCGGAAGTGGTTTTGCACAGAGCAGCCCGGATCCTCTTGGGTCCAACACTGGTGCTCCTGGCTCCTCCCTTCTTTCGGGGTCTCCACAACAAGCCGCTTGCTATGGAGGCACCCGAGCTGAGCTGCTACTCTGTGTGTCCAGTCACAAATGGAGCTGCAGTTTGGCCCTGCCCCCTCCATCTCCTGATTGGCTCACTGACTGTGACCAATGACTCCTGTTGCCAATAGCCAATCAGAAGTGCGAATGCCCAAATCTGCGTGCTTTGAAGAGAAGAGGTTAGCGCGTGAAGCATGCCTGGAGGAGTAAGGGAAGTATTACAGCTAATTCTTCAACTTAATGAGCATTTAACGCCCTATTAACACTTGGTGATTTTGAATCCTCTGCAGAGTTGCCGTAATAAAGCCTCTTGTTGGGTCCCACCCCCTCCATCTCCTAATTGGCTCACTGGCTGTGATTGACAGCAGCGGAAACTAAAGGTGATTTTGAATCATTGGCAGAGTTGCCGTGTTTAAGCCTCTAATCTGGTCCCGCCCCCTCGTCTCCTAATTGGCTGTGATTGACAGCATCAGGAACTAATGGCTCCTGCTGCTGCCAAAAGCCAATCGGGAGTGCGAGTCCCCTGAGAGGCAAGGCTCTCGTGGACATCGCTGGATCAAGAGGGGGTTTAGGTAAGTATTTGGGGAGGCTGCTGCACACAGAAGGTTTCTATGTATGCAGGTAAAAAGCCTTGTGCCTTTACAACTACTTTACTTTATCAGTTTGTATAAGTATCTCTCTACCTTGCTCCATCTATGTATTTACTATTATGGTCAACTTTATCAGCATAAGGTGATTGTATAGACTTCGTAAACTAGGGTTTGACAAATTTGCTTTGAAACTAGGAGCCAGCTAAAAAAGCTTGGAGCCAGGCCTCTGGAACTGCATGTCATCCCAATTCAGCAAAGAAACATTTCCATATAGCAGAGACCTTCCCATACAGGAAAGGCATTCCAATCTAGCGAAGAGACATGTCCAATCTAGAAAAGAGGCAGCCTGAAAAAATCAGCTAAGCTCACAGGTATAAGAACTGTGCTGCACCAATGAAGCACCTACACATTCAATGGGCAGGCTGGTCCACGAAAGTTCCCCCTTCCTCTTCACCGCCACCGACCAACTAAGCTCCGATCATGGCTCAGTGATGCAAGATGTAGTCCTTCCCTCAGTTTGACTGAACCACGCTCCACCATAGGTCACGTGACCCTTGACGCCCCACCCACATGCTGTCTGACGGCCAAACAAAGGAAGCTGTAGTGGAGCAAACAGCTCGGGATGCAAGGAGCACAGTCAGCGCAAGGAATGCTCAGAGTGAGCCTCCAGCACACTTCAGAAGTCGGGACGGCGGGCGCGGAACAGTGAATGGGCTGACAAAAGCCCAGAACGCAATTTCTAGTTGCCATGGCCACCTGACACCTGGGATTTGTGGAGCCCTGTACGCTTCTGAACGCATTGAGGATTCCAAAAATTCCTTGGAAAAAGAAATAAATTAAAGCGGTATGGGCATTGACAAAGTATTTTGGGGTGTTGTTTTTAGAGAATGATTTATAAAACTGTAGCCTTTCGTAGATAATATTTAGAGACGTATACAGATGTATCATGGAACTAGTATTACAAGTTCCAAAATCGCTTCTACCGATTTCCAACAAACACTCAAAGCTGAACTCCACTGTTTCTGCACTCCGCAAACTGAACTCGCTGTCTAGTTCACTTTTAATATTCAAAGAAAACTCACTCACCCACCCATGTCTCCATGCTATATTTTATTAAGAAATACCTTTGAAACCACCCCCTTAGCTTTTATAATCACGACCATCTTGAAGAAAGACTGATGAATCATGTGGCATTTACTTTCTGGAATCCATCTGTCCTTAGCTCAGACATGCAGACAGAAGGGTGTGCTTAGCTGAGGAATCTCTTCCTTCAGATTAAAAAAAATGCCAATGAAGACTCCCAGGGTGTATGACCTCATTTTGGCCTAGGCCAGAAACCAGGAAGCAATGTAAGACGAAAAAAAAGGTTAAAACAAATCAATATAAAATGCTTTTCTCTTTTCTAATGCTCGCAGCATAAGGATTAAAATAGTTAATGTTGGCTAAGAGAGTTTAATAAAGTTCTGCTTTAAAATTTCATAAGAAAAATAGAAAAAAACAATCAGTTTCTGTGTTTGGCAAGGCATAAGCAGTAACATAATCGCATTGTTGCGTATTCAGATGGTCTGTATGAATAGTGCTGCAACCTGCTTGTGTTTGTCCTGTCTGCATTGGTTGTGCAGCTGCTTTATCTCCCATAATTCTCCTCCACCTGCTCTGTAATACATCTATGATAATCTCCTAATGAGCGCTCTACCGGGGAAGGTAAATTGACAGCAGCTGCCCTACCAGTATGGCTCTTGTCATGTGTGTTGTTAAACTGTACATCGAATTAACAGCTTGTTTCATCTGTAGTACAGGCGTGCTCATTCAGTCAACAAGGCAGCCGTGGATGATAATAAAATGGAACTTCCGTGCAAACAAGAATGTGTTTTTCCAGCGATGAGACATAATCACAGAGATGATGGAATGCAGGTCACTTTATGTGTCTGCTCTCCTTTAAGTCATGTACGAGAGAAGTCGCAGGCCATAGAACAGCGAGGTTGTGCTTTATATAGAACAAAAAAACGGCCCGCCATTCTACATCAATTACTTTAGGAATATAAATGATCTGGACAGATTTAGAACTGCTAAATAAGGGAACACTCCCCCCTCCCCGTTCTTCTCCGTCATGAAGGTCTGTACTGTCCACTTTAACATCTTCTAAACTACATGGATTGGTTTATGTTGGTCTTAACACTGTGATCAAATGTAAACCTTTGCATTTCAAGTGGAATTCCAGGCAGACCACTTAGTACAGTGTTGAAGTCCAAGTATATTCATGGGTTTTATATACTAAATCAGGCATGTCCAACATGCGGCCCAGAACCGCAGACAATGCGGCCCACTGCCCCCTGACAATTTATTTTTTTGCTGGGGAAGAAGGAAGTCGAGTCTTGGGCAGGGCCACAGAGGCAGCCTCGGAGGGGATCATCGACTAGTTGTGGTAAATTAGTGTTGGGAGGGGGGGCGTGGCAGCACGGGAAGGGCGCGGCTGCGTTTTATTACTTCTATACCTTAACTATAGTATATATTTTATATGCGGCCCGAGAATTTCTCTACACTCATTGTGGCCCAGAGAAGCCAAAAGGTTGGACACCCATGTACTAAATGGTTCTTGGTTCTGGTATTGGTATTTTGATTATGCAGATAGCGAGCACGCTGGAAGTGGAGAGAGATGGGTCACTTAGTCCATTAGCATCCACCAGTAAACAAAAAAGTTTTGGGTGGACTGACCCATTCAAGCCCATCTTGGGGCATTTAAAGCTGAACTCCAGGAATTACACAAAGAACTCCTTTGCACAGCACCCATCATTCCACCACCATACTGCATGGGTGAAGCAACATTAATACTTTATTTTTTTTAATTAAAATGACTTGCTACAAGAAGATGTGTTGCTCCTGATGCCGCAGAGGTGGTGGCACTGCAAGTACCAGTTGAAAGGACTACACATTTCTTCATGCTTGTTCATGGGTTTGACTAGCATAGTCAGAACCCAGTTACCCAAAAAGAGTATTTTTGGATTTGGTCTAATGTGCTAAAGTTCAAAATTGTTGTTATACTTATCCACTCTGTGCAATGGTTTTGCACAGAGCAGTCCTAAACCTCTTCTTCTGGGGTCCCCCACCGGTGCTCCAGGCTCCTCCCCACTGCCCCATGTAAAGCCCATTTCCATGGGGGCACCTGTGCGTGCTCGCCCCAGAGCTGCCTTTTCTGTGTCTACTGCCCCAGAGCCACCCCACCCCCTGCTTGCCTAGCACAGCATTTGATTGACAGCTGTGGGAGCCAAAGGCTCCCGCTGCTATTAATCTCCCCAGGGAGGAGGGAGACGGCGCTGAGAGACACTGCACATGTGCACATCACTGCATTGGATCAGGCTCAGGTAAGTATAAGGGGTGCTGGGGGGGGGGGGGCATTTTTGCAGTACAGAAAGTTTTTAACCTTAATAGATAGAATGCATTAATGTGAAGAACTTTAGGACTTTAGAACCACTTTAAATGCACGTTTAAAGGTGAAGTTTGGAGTAAATACAAAAAAATGATATTCTCCTCTCAACGCTGCAGCATCGATGAGCTGCAGAGTAGAGCTGCCCCACGTTGGCTCTAAGACAGAGAACTTGGCAATCACATGACCGCTGATCACTCAGTTCTCAGGCTTCCACTCTGCCCCTCCAGTGTTTGTTGGAGCGCTGAGCAGGAGAAGGGGCCAGGTGGAGCTGGGTTTGGATCTTTAGCTTCTGATAGCTTTTCTGATAGCCGGAGCCCGATTTCAATCAGGAAGCTAGATGGATCCTGACACATCCGCTGATAGTGGGCAATAGCCTGCTATCAGCTGACTTTGGGTCACAAGAGCACAAAAGTAAGTGAATTCCGGTGTCCTTTAAGAGAAGTTTTGCCAGGAAAGCTTTGGCCATACGTTTTTTTTTTTTAGGTCTACAGGGAAGGCTTATCTACATTTTACCTATACCTACCTTATTCCTTACTTCATTAGGTTTCCGCCACACTGTGTGACTGGTCTCCAGCAGGTCTGGGTGTGGATAGTGGGGTCCCCCAGGGTTCTGTCCTGG
Source organism: Pelophylax lessonae (assembly GCF_965119305.1). Classification (NCBI taxonomy): domain Eukaryota; kingdom Metazoa; phylum Chordata; class Amphibia; order Anura; family Ranidae; genus Pelophylax; species Pelophylax lessonae. Next base: position 148,138,374 of record NC_138770.1, on the reverse strand, counting down.
GGCCAATCCTGTTTAATTTATTCATAAATGATCTAGAGGAGGGGATATCTAGTACAATCTCAGTATTTGTGGATGATACTAAACTAAGCATGCCAATATCTTCTATGCAGGATGTGGAAACCTTACAAGCGGACCTGAACATAACGGGGTGGGCAACTACATGGCAGATGAGGTTTAATGTTGAGAAATGTAAAGTAATGCACTTGGGGGCCAGAAATCAGAAAGCAAGCTACTCACTAGGGGGGGGGGGGAACCTTTGGGTGGGTCTAGGATGGAAAAGGACTTGGGGGTACTGGTAGACAACAGGCTTGGCAGTGGCATGCAATGCCAAGCCGCTGCAAGCAAATCCAACAGAATACTGGGATGTATAAAAAAGGGGATTCACTCCAGAAATAAAGAGATTATTCTCCCTCTCTACAAGACTCTGGTCCGGCCACATCTGGAGTATTCCATCCAGTTCTGGGCACCGGTCCTCAGGAAGGATGTGCTGGAACTGGAGAAAGTCCAGAGAAGGGCAACAAAAATAATTAGGGGAATGGAGGACATCAGCTATGAGGAAAGACTACAAGCACTGAACTTATTCTCTCTGGAGAAGAGACGATTGAGGGGGGATATGATATCAATGTACAAATACTGTACTGGCGACCCTAGCATAAGGAACAAACTATTCAGAGTAAGGGAATATAATAAGACACGTGGCCACTCACTAAAACTAGAGGAAAGGCGGTTTAACCTTAAAGTGCGTAAGGGGTTCTTCACTGTAAGAGCAGTAAGGATGTGGAATTCTCTTCCACAAGCAGTCGTATCAGCAGGGAGCATTGATAGTTTCAAAAAACTATTAGATGGGCACCTTAGAGACCACAACATACAGGGGTATACAATGTACGGTTAAAAGCAAACACACACACACACACATCATAAGTTGAACTGGATGGACTGATGTCTTTTTCCAACCTCACTAACTATGTAACTCTATAAAGGTCTGACTGGTGTTTGCACTCAGTCTTGCTTTGTTCATGAGGACAGTGAGGGCCATCCCAAAACTGGTTCATTGAGAAGAAGAGGTTAGCACCTGAAGCATGGCTGCATGAGGAGTAAGGGAAGTATTACAGCTAATTCTTCAACCAAATGAGCATTTAATGCCCTGTTCACACTTGATTTTGAATCATCGGCAGAGTTGCCGCAATTAAGCCTCTTCTCTGGTCCTGCCTCCTCGTCTCCTAATTGGCCCACTGGCTGTGATTTACAGCATCAGGAACCAATGGCTCCTGCTGCTACCTAAATCCAATCAGGAGTGTGAGTCCCCAGAGAGGCGAGGCTTTCGTGGACACCCCTGGATCGAGAGGGGGCTTAGGTGAGTATTAGGGGGCTGCTGCACACAGAAGGTAAAAAAACCTTGTGCCTTTACAACTACTTAAGCTTATGCTGAGGGAAATTCAGAGGTTGTCATTGCTGACCTTGTAGATGCTACCTGTACTGCTGTCCTGCTAATTCAGGGGTCAGATAGTAGCTTGTATATTTCTCTTTCACTACAGTTTTTTTCCCTTAAAATCTGATGAGGCAACAAGATCTGTGACGTTGAACCTTGATGCTGTAATTGTTTGCTGTGGGAAACACCTCTTTTTCCTGTGTTCTGTTGACACAATCCCCCCCCCCCCCAACCTGCTCTATATCTAATGCTGCATTCCCATATATTATTGTTACATGGCAGATGACATACTTTCCACCATTTGTGTAATCTTCCTAACTCGTTAATCTTTTTATTTATTTCTCCGGGAGTACTAGCCCTGTTCCAGATGTTCATGTCATCCAGAAAATGAAGTCATATTGTTATGTATACACTACAATCCGTGTATTTATAGCGTGGCTGTCTAAGCCTTGCAAGAATAAGTTAGAGTATGTTTTCCCACGTTGGCTTGTGTGAATTACTCTGAGCAGATACGTTCCTGTAAATCTCCACTTGAAAATACGAATATAGTGATGAACATTAAACAATCTGTTCAGTAGAATAAGGCCTGTAATCTTTCCCCAGTCCTGGCTTGTCTCAATGTGAGGACTTTGTAGGAGCTCCAGTCTGGACTGTCCTCTTGGAACCCAAACCAGTACCGTTGATGGTTCATGAAGCTCTTTGTTGGTTGTACTGGGACTAAATTGCCTGGTCCATGGCTCTGCTTAGGTTAAAAAGAAGCTGAAAACCTGGACATTCACATTTTAGTCCATTTCAACCACTTTTGGACCACCAAATATGATATCCTGTCCAGGATGGACCGATGTTAGTAATGTATAAATTATCCATACCTGGAATAACTCTTTAACAGAATGGGTCAGAGTCACTCATGGTCATTACATGTCACCCTGCCTGATGTAACTTCTATAGAACAGTGGTTCTCAAATCCGGTCCTCGGGACCCACTAACAGGCCAGATTTTAAGTATTACCTTGGGGGATGCAGACTAGAATACTGCAATCACTGAGAAGCAAATGAGATCACCTGTGATGTAATTTAGTTATCTTGCAAACCTGGCCTGTTGGTGGGTCCCGAGGACCGGATTTGAGAACCACTGCTATAGAAGGCTCATAAACGCCACACTGCAATAAAAAATAAAATTGGACAACTCGATCCTAGAACATCTGGCTAGTGATTCATGGTTTCTTGTGCTAATATACAAAGTGACACAAGTGTCTGAGATCGGCCATTGGCATCTACTAATAACGTGTTTGCCATGTAACCTTTAGATCCTATTATTAAGGATGAATATTTTTCCATCAGCCTGTGTTGGCATACAATTCCATTGTGTATTATAATATTAACATGCTCCCAATTTAATTGCTAAATACCTTTTTAGATCTGTATCTGCTGAGGTAGTATTTAGTAGTAATTCTATCCATGAGCCTATTATCTACCTAGATTATGTTGATATCTATATAAGATATATTGACAGCGGTCATGCAGAACTTCTGAAGAGAGCAGATGATTTGCTTGACAAAAGCTGAGCAGCCTTTCTCCACTTTCCAAAATTAAAGATTTTCTTTTTTTTTTTTTTTTGCTGGTGTGCCACTTTAAATCCAGATCATGTGGTATTGTTGGTCCTGGTTCACATCTGCGCGGCTTTGAAAGCCCATATTCTGGGCAACTTTATTGGGGCTAGCGTGCCACTTCATTAACGGAAGTCAATGCAAGTCATGATAAAGTAGCCCAGGAACTTTTTTTCTTTTTTTTTTTTTTTCTAGATTATCTTTATTTTAAGTTTCATCAAAAGAATAACCATACAGAAAACGTTTTTGAGAAAATAATCAGAGCAGTATTCGGTAAGACATAGAAAACGTCCAAAAAAGATGCATTTGATTGCTCATTATCACTGGTGAATGAAAATAGAGGTTCTATGGTACATTCAGGTACGTGTAGCTTATGCTAAGCTCTTACTATACCCCAAGTAGCATTGTGAGCAGCATCTATGGAGTATCCCTCCAATCCTGAATTAGCCGCCTTTCTATGGAATCCTATCAATAGGAAGATCTGTAGAAAGAGAGGGAGGGGGTATGGGAACAGGGCGAGGGCGGGGGGGGGGGGGTACAAGAGTAGAGAAAGGAGGGGGTCTGGAGGAGAAGCTTTAAAGAAAACTGACAACAATAGCTGTCATTTAGTGTTGGTTCACACTATGGCGATCTGACTTTGGGGACGACCTGTGCAGTCGCGTGCACCGCGACTTCGGCGCAACTTGCATGGACTTCACATAATGGAAGTCAATGCAAGTCGCTCCGATGTCGCCCCGAAGTAGTACAGGAACTATTTTCTAAGTCGGAGCGACTTGAGTCGCTCCTATTAGAACGGTTCCCGTAGCACAGAATGGACGGCGACTTGTCAGGCTGACCAGTCGCCTGACAAGTCGCGGTGGTATGAACTGGGACTTGGGCAACAGCATAAACAAAACAAAGACAAACAAACAGCACTCTACTTAAAAGCAAGAGTAGTAAAATCGAATGGGATTCTACAGATCTTCAGCAAGCCTAAGTCCAATCTCTAACTATCAAATCTATTCAATGCAATTCAGTTCAATACATTACCTATATAATGTAGGTTAAAATGGCTTAGAGGCTGTAGGCTGGGAGGCCGTAGTCACACTATAGGTATAATGTATCCAAGTGGCCCAAATACCATAGGAACATTTTTCTAAGTCGCTACATCTTGGGGCGCACTGATTAGAACTGTTCCAATGCAGTTAGTGGGGTGCAACTTGTCATACGACTGAACTTTCAAGTTGCATGACAGGTTGCGACCGTGTGGCCCGAGCCTTAGAATGTAAGCTCTAATGAGCAGGGCCCTCTGATTCCTACTGTATTAAATTGTATTGTATTTTTACGGTCCGCCCTCATGTTGTAAAGTGCTGTATAAACTGTTGGCGCTATATAAATCCTGTATACTTATAATCTACTATCTTCATATTGCTTTGTATTAATCAGTATGTGGATAAAGAGGCTTTTGAATGTTCCTTTGCGATGAACATTCCCAGCGAGTTACATCATGTTCTTTAGTCACATACACTGTTCTATAGCATTGCCTAATCTACAGTATATGTTTACTATCTTGCTTTTATCTGACCTCTATTTTCAGTATACATTTTCAGACTGAAAAGCATGATTGCATTAATATTTGTGTTTAACGTGGACCTAGGCCTAAAGGGGTTAAAGATTTGCTATATTAAAGAAAACCTCTAGAAATGGTAATTGTGCCATAAAGTATATGTGAACCCTCACGTTGTTAAACAACCCATTCAGTTTAAGCCCTTGTTCACAATGCTGCGACTTCAAATCTGACATCCCTGCGTGACTTTAGCGTGGCTTGTATAAAACTTCTGTAAAAGAAGTCAATGCACGTTGGGTTGAAGTCGCCACAAAAGTAGTGCAGGAACCTTTTTCTAACTTGAGTTGCACCAATAAGAACGGTTCCATTGCTGTTAATGGGGCTGGGCTTTGAACTCTCAAGTCGCAGCAGTGTGATCCAGGGTTAAATTAGAAATGAAAGGCAAAACATTTATGTATCGATATAAAAACATAACAATCCTTGTTTTTCAGTTCAACTTTTTCGGTCATACAAAATCATATCTTTTAGGCCCCTTTCAAGCAATTGGGTCGATCGGATCCACCTGTCCTTTTTTCAGGCGGACCTAAACGGGCCCCATTGACCTCTATGGGGAGGCAGATGTTGTGTCCGCTGACACCTGCCTGGCATCCGATCCGACAAGATCTGCTGAAAACAGACATTTGGCGATACGTTCGCCATCCGTCCAGCAGGTGGGATCTGATGGAATCAGATGAAAACAGATGGATAGTCTGTTTTTTTTTATTTTATCTCCCATAGAGGAGAGCGGGACTCTGACAGGTCCGTCTCAGCACAGTGAGCTGCGAAAGACCTGTCATCCGCCTGCTCAGTGGTGATAAGCGGAGTCCGTCAAAACGGATCAGCCGCATGTGAAAGGGGCCTTAACAAAACCGTGGTGTGAACAGAATGGTTATCAATGATACACTCAGGGCAAAGAGACTAAAACCCTGCGAGTCAGGGCTTAGCAGTACACATCAATACCAATATTAATAACTGTCACTCCAACAAATTAAGTATTCTGTTTGAAATAACTAATAATAATAATAATAATAAATTGGGAGTATGACTGATTTATTAAAGTTAAGAGTCTGAAGACAAAAACAAGACTTTAAGGAAATGACAGTCGAAGGTAGGGAGAAGAGAAAGAGGAGAAAAAAAGAGGGGGGGGGGTTGGCTAGGTTGGTAGCAGGGGCAGGGAGCATTTGTATTTCTTTGTAGAAAGTGGAGCCAGATGAAGGGGGGCAGGCTCCTGGGTTGTCTGGCATCTGTATATCTGTTAGCCTATAGATAAGTTGTTTCTTCCTCTTTTTAAAAGTGATCACATTCCCTCAGTTCTCAGTTGCATAAGGAGCTTGGCGAGCTATGGGAGGAGAAACGGCAGTACACTTGTCTTCCCAGTGAGTGGCGATCGCAGGGGCGAGCTGGTAGAAGCATGGGAGGGGTGGGGGGGAACAATCAAGGGGCTGAACAGCCGCTATGATTGTTCTTATGGTGAAGTAAACTGCCGGCTAAAAATAAAGATATCTGAATGAGGCCCGCAGCTGCAGGCCTCATTGAGGTATCCCCACTTAAAGCCCAGGACGTCATATGATGTCCAGCGGTAAGGGCGTGGTTAACAATTTGCAAGTTTTTGTTTGTGGGTACGAATGCCGACCACCTAGATTGAATACTTTTGGTTCACTTGTAGGTTTTTTTTTTTTGATTTTTTTTTTTTTTTACCTTTTTACTTTCCTGCTTATTTATTCTAGTTCAGTGAGTAAATGTTCTGAAGCCATTGGATCAGCATAAAAGGCAGTCAGCTAGCAATTCCAGAAGAAGGTAAGCAATGGCAGTCCCCATATTTAGGCCCCATGCACACGGGGCGTTTTTAACGCTGCTGTAAGTAGCGTCAGGCGTTTTCTTTTTGCAGCCTAAAAACGCACCTCCGTGTTATTCTATGGCCTCAAGCACACACAGACGTTTTTGAGCTGTAAGTGGCCTAGGCGTTTTTAAGCTGCAACAAGAACCCACTGTCTGCGCGTTCTGAGGACCAGCGTTGCAGCTGTAAAAACGTCTGGCGCTGCTAAAGGCTGAATAACGTTGCTATAACGTTGCTTAACGTGTGTTAAGCCACGTTATACGTTTTTTTTTTTTTTTTCTTCCATTCAATCAAAATCAATGGTTCCCTATGGGAGCCTATTGATTTGAATGGAAGTCGCACCGCAAGTCGTATCAGGATGATCCGACTTGCGGGGCGACTTGCGCTGTGAGAATCTTGAGGGGGAACTCCACGCCAAAATGGTAAACAGCGTGGGGGTCCCCCCCCAGGTTCCAAACCAGGCCCTTCGGGTCTGGTATGGAATTTGAGGGTAGCCCCACCCCGAAAAAACTGGGTGGGCCCCCCCCCCCCCCCAAAATCCATACCAGACCCTTATCCGAGCATGCAGCCCGGCAGGCCAGAAAAGGGGAGGGGACGAGCGAGCGGCCCCACCCCCCCTGGACCACACAGATCCCGGACCCCCTCCCTATGTGAATGGGTATGGGGTACATTGTACCCCTACCCATTCACCCCATAAAAGGCAGTGTATGTGAATAATGACGGGAGACGTTTTGAAAAAGTTTATTAAAAAATCTTCATCCGGTCTTCTCCACTCTGCTCTTCTGATCTTCTCCTCTCCACTCTTCTCCTCTCCACTCTTCTGCTGTCCACTCTTCTGCTGTCCAATCTTCTGCTGTCCAATCTTCTGCTGTCCAATCTTCTGCTGTCCAATCTTCTGCTGTCCAATCTTCTGCTCTTTTGCTCTTGGCTCTTCCTCTTCCTCCGGTCCTCCTCCGACGATGTCTCCGGTGATTATGCCGGTCTCTGCAGCTTAATATATAGCTCTCGATGATGTCACCGCGAGGCCCCGCCCCCTTATGCCACAGACAACGTCATCTGTGACATAAGGGGGTGGGGGTCTCCCGATGACGTCATCAGGCGGCCACGCCCCTAATGGCTATATATTAATCTGCAGAGACCGGAGACCGGCATAATCACCGGAGGCATCGTCGGAGGAGGACCGGAGGAAGAAGAAGAGCCAAGAGCAAAAGAGCAGAAGATTGGACAGCAAAAGAGCAGAAGATTGGACAGCAGAAGATTGGACAGCAGAAGATTGGACAGCAGAAGATTGGACAGCAGAAGATTGGACAGCAGAAGATTGGACAGCAGAAGATTGGACAGCAGAAGATTGGACAGCAGAAGAGCAGAAGATTGGACAGCAGAAGAGCGGAGAGGAGAAGATCAGAAGAGCAGAGTGGAGAAGACCGGATGAAGATTTTTTAATAAACTTTTTCAAAACGTCTCCCGTCATTATTCACATACACTGCCTTTTATGGAGTGAATGGGTAGGGGTACAATGTACCCCATACCCATTCACATAGGGAGGGGGTCCGGGATCTGTGTGGTCCAGGGGGGATGGGGCCGCTCGCTCGTCCCCTCCCCTTTTCTGGCCTGCCGGGCTGCATGCTCGGATAAGGGTCTGGTATGGATTTTGGGGGGGACCCCACACCGTTTTTTTTCCCATTTTGGCATGGAGTTCCCTCTCAAGATTCTCACAGCGCAAGTCGGATCATCATGATCCGACTTGCGGTGCGACTTCCATTCAAATCAATAGGCTCCCATAGGGAACCATTGATTTTGAATGGAGGCAGATAAAAACGCTGCTAAAAGCGACGTGGCAAAACGTGCAATAACGCAAATAGAAAAAAGCTACTGAAAGCATGTTTTTACAGCTGCTTTTTCCGGCGTCAGAACTAGCTTTGACGCACGTTTTTTCTAACGCCCCGTGTGCATGGGGCCTTAGGTTTGTAAAAATTGCACAGACATTCAGCTTCATAAGTTTATTCATCTTGTGACATTTTTTTCTCTTGTATTGGCACCCCCTATTATTTTGTTCAGCTACAGTTTTGCAGCCTGGAGAAATCTTTCCAATTTTTTTCTAAGTTGCTCCTTTTCCCTGTCTTTCTAGGACAGGGATTCTCAACCAGGGTTCCATGGAACTGTAGGGTTCCTCAAGAGGTTGCTAGGGGTTCCTTGAGCAATTTATGCTTCTCAGATAAGTTCCCACTGACACCATTGATCTGTTTAGCGATCTGTAAGGGAGGGAATTCTTCCCAAAGACCTCAAGCGTAAGGAGCATTCTTCACACTGACCATCACATGAATGTATCATGAGTTGTAGATACAGTGGGGAGAAAAAATTAATTCATCCCCTGCAGATTTTGTAAGTTTGCTCACTTAAAAAGAAATAAAGGGTTTATAATTTTTATTATAGTTAGATTTTAAATGAACAACCAAAAAATCCAGTAAAAACAAATTATATAAATGTTAAAATATTAAGTTGCAGTTAAGAGAGAAAATAAGTATTTGATACCCCAATCATAACATGACTTAGTACTTGGTAGAGAAACCCTTGTTGGTAAGCACAGAGGTAAGACGTTTCTTGTAGTTGGTTACCAGGTTTGCACACATCTCAGGAGGGATTTTGGTCCACTCTGTTACAGATATTCTCTAAATCCTTAAGGTTTCTTGGCAATCGCTTGCAACTCAAAATTTCAGCTTCATCTATACATTTGCTATAGGATTAAGGTCTGGAGACTAGCTAGGCCACTCCATGACCCTAATGTGCTTCTTCCTTTGCCTTGGCAGTATGTTTTGGGTCATTTTCGTGCTGGAAGACCCATCCACAACCCATCTTCACTCTTCTGGCTGAGGGAAGAAGGTTCTCATCCAAGATTTTACATTACATGGCCCAGTCTATTTTTCCTTCAATGCAGCAAAGTCAGCCTTTACCTTTAGTAGAGTAACCGCCAAAAAGCCTAATGTTACCACCTCTGTACTTGACTGTAGGGATGGGGTTCTTGGGGTCATAGTCAGCATTTTTCTTCCTCCAAACACAGCGAGTCGTGTTAATGCCAAAGAGCTCAATTTTGCTCTTATCTGACAACAGCACTTTCTCCCAATCCTTCTCTGAGTCATTTAGATGTTCATTGGCAAGCTTCAGACAGGGCTGTACATGTGCATTCTTGAGGAGGGGGACCTTGTGGGCGCTGTAGGATTTCAATCCATGGCAGCGTATTGTGTTACCAATGGTTTGTTTGGTGACTGTGGTTCCAACTGCCTTGAGATCATTCACCAGCTCCTCCTGTGTAGTTCTGCGCTGGTCCCTCACTTTTCTCATGATTATCCTTCCCCCCCATTAGGCAAAATCTTGCATGGAGCTTTCAATTTACGAATAGTCGCTCTAACAGTTGTCTCCTGACCAAGCTTCTTTCTGATGATCTTGTAGCCCATTCCAGCCTTGTGCAGGTCTACAATCTTGTCCCTGATGTCCTTTGACAGCTCTTTGGACTTGCCAATGAGGGTAAGGTTTGAATGGACGAAAGAGATTCTGTGGGCAGATGTCTTTTTATACACAAAGAGTTGTCATTAGGAGCACCTTTTTAAACGGACAGGACTAATTTGTGTACCACATGAGCCAGTCTGTGGGAGCCAGAATTACTTTTTAGTTGGTAGGGGATCAAATACTTATTTTACTCACTGAACTGCAACTCAATTTATAACATTTGTTTAGTCTTTTATTTATTTTTTTCTGGATTTTTGCTTGATCATCTGACTCCATCATTTAACATACACCTATGATAACAATTATAGACCCTTCATTTCTTTGTAAGTGGGCAAACTTACAAAATCTGCTGGGAATCAAATAATTTTTCCCACTGTATAGTAATTTTTAGTAGGGTTTCTCTGAGACCAGAAAGTTATTTCAAGGGTTTCTCTGTGTTGAAAAGGTTGAGAGAGGCTGATCTAGGTAGTGTTGTTCCTGAGCTAGTATGGTCAACAGCGCTCCCTCTCCCCCAAACCTGTGTTTGGCCTTGCAGCAAACAAGGAGACGAATAAATAATAATTGGTGATTGACGTTGCATATCTATGGCACTAGGCATTTGCTCAAGACAAATGCTGTCACTGGGTATGTAGGTGGAAAAAAGGGCATGTCTGCTACAGTGCCAATAAAAAAACAACTTGCCAAAAAAAAAAAAAACAGGTGTGCTCACAGCAGATCGCTGTCAGTATTAATACAGGGGGATGGTGGGGTGTCAGACTCAGACCAAGACTTAATGGGGTTTATTCACTAAAGCTGGAGAGTGCAAAATCTGGCTCACTTCTGCATAGAAACCAATCCGCTTCTAACCAGCTTGTTCAATTAATCTTTGGCAATAAAACCTGGAGCCCCAGTTCACATTGGCGCGATTTGACATGTCAAATTGCATGCCAAATCACAGCCTATTGCTGGTAACGTCACTGCACCAATCAGTGGGCCGCATCGATTTCCAAAAGTCATTCCTGCGCAACTTCGGGGGCATTTTCAATAGACATCTGTGCATGAACCCACACAGATGTCATTAAAATTACCCCCGAACTTGCACTGAAGTGCAGGTTTGAAATTGTGCAAGTTCAAACCCGCTTTCAGCGTGAACGTACCCATAAGCCGATTTGGTTTCTATGCAGAAATGAGCCTGGTTTTGCACTCTCCAGCTTTAGTAAATAAACCCCAGTCTAACTACTTTGGGAAGCTTCCAGGACACATCGGTATGAATGATGACAGCCCACCCAGCAGGTGATCTCTCTATCTCTCTGCCACCGCTCAACTATTTTAAAACCCACAAATAGGAATTCTATTGGGGTTAGAAGCCAGGAAGCAGGAATAAAATAAAAAAAGAAGTGATTTTTATCACAATACATTATGGCTTCATCAGAGAGGCAAAGAAATGTAAAAGCGGAACTTCACTCCTAAAAAAGCACTTTACATCATTGCCAGGGGTGTATTTAGGTTTTGTGCTGTCCTAGGCCTGACTAAACTTGAGCACCCCCTAATTTAAATATGACCCTGTAAAAGCTACACCCTTTCCTGTTTATGACCCGCCCTGTCATCTATAAACCGCAGACCACAACCACAGTCTATCAGTGCCCAACAGTACAGCCCCATCAGTGGCCACAGTGCAGCCTATCAGTGCCCATTAGTGCAGCCTATCAGTGCCCATCAGTGCTGCCTTAACAGTGCAGCCCTATCAGTGCAGCTCATCAGTGCAACGCTCAAGGACAAGGATGTTTAAAGAAATGAAATGATATTATGGACATGATGCCTGCCATACCTGGGAGCATTAGGCTGCAGTGCCACACTTATTAGCATTGGCGGCCGTCGGGTCAGTTGTATTAAGTGTGACCAGCGGTCTGTCCGAATGTCCTCATTGGCCGGTATTATCATACCAGCAGGTAGCAGTGTGACCGCTTTATGGGGCTGCCCGAATGACTTGCCTCCTGGACCCTGCCTAATTTGCCCCGTAAGACTGGCACTCTACTTAAATTGAGTGCAAGGCGGCGTGAACGCTTTTTGTGCGGGAGCCAGGAGGCTGTTTTTTTTTTTTTTTTTGTGCGGGGTACAGCTTTTTTGCTGCCCCCCTGCAAAGTGCTGCCCTAGGCCTGGGCCTTGTTGGCCTAGGCCAAGATACAGCACTGATCATTGCATCATCCGCAGTCTATGAAGACTACTCCTTTTTTCTCATTGTGGCTCATCCCATTCTTGCCAAGGTGAGAATTATGTTTACTCTGCTTCAGCAGCCACATCCGATTATTCCAGGCAGCCACATTGCAGCTAGAGGAAGGAAGGACCTGGCGGGATGTCATCGGGACAGCACTGGGTTTGCTGGGCATGTGAGCATGTTTATTGTGGATTCCCCAGCAAAAAAATAAGAGGGGATCTAAAAAAAAAAAAAAAAAAAAACAGTGAATTTCCTCTTTTAATGTACTGATTGGGGTTTTGTTTTTTAATGATCCTGACAGTTCTTGAAGTTCCACTTCATCTTTGTATTGCGCTCTTGTACATATGTTATGTTACTGTAGCTGGTCTGCACAATTGCTGTGGCATGTATGATGGTGGGATTCATAATCATGGAGCCATCTTGTATCTGCAAAGTCCCAGTAACCTAAAGCTGGCTTCCAATGCAATCCATCATAAAGTACAGTCATGTACATAACGCCTACGGTAATCCCTTCTGCCAGTTTGTTTTAGACACTCCAGTTTCCACTGCTTGTCCTGGTTTATTTCAACAATATAATCTATAGGCGATTAAATATAGTAATCGTTCAGCACAGGAATACTACGTCTGTGTATACAACTTTCCATCACATAGAGAAATGACGCAGATGAACTCAACGAACTTGGCTCATTACTATTCCCCCCCCCCCCCCCCAACAAATCATGTTTAGAAGGTGTCTCATTCTGAGAGAATGTGTTAACATGTGGTTATGTGTATATAGGCCGTAGTGAACTGCTTTGTTATGGCAATTAAGACATACAACATGTCCACATAGTTCAAGATCCTCTTGGACAAAGTGCTTATAAAGTGGATCTTTGTCATTATTACATTTTTAGGGTGGGCACAGAAATGAACTTGGGCACCTATGGTTGCCTACACATACCACCCAATGTCTCTTCGAGCGCGAATACTCAAAGCCAGGATACAGTAATATGCAAATATTGACATTGATCCCTAGATATTGAGAAGTTTTGAAAGTTTTTGTAAAGCTTTAAAAAATGATGTGACTCTTTTAGTAGAGTGATTTAGCCAGTTGGCCATTTGCAGAATAATAGGATTGTGAAACTATCGGGACTCTCAACAAGGAAGGCGTCTCTTCCTGTGATGCTGGCTTACCCTGGCCACAGCATTTGCATTGAAACAAATCGGCTTCTAGATGTTTGTGGCAAAGCTTAAAGCATTTGTTACCCCAGCACTTCATATTCCTGATATGTGCCTGCTGTACCATGTACTTTTATGAGGGAAGTGTTCAGTTCTCTTTTGTGTTGTTTCCTTTATGTGAAATCCCTAATGTTTCTGCCAGTCCCCTTTCTTTCCTTTTAAAAACTGACCACACTAAGCAGGAGAGCACAACTTAATCAGTTCTCTAGCTATGCTGGGAACTCAGCCTGCTCTCCTCCAATGATCAGACTTGTCCTGATTCCGAGTACAATGTAAAAGAAATGCGATTTAGCCCTCGTTCACATTGAACGCAGCTTTGAAATTGTGCGACTTTATCTAAACTTGCATCATTTCAAAGCCGCATTTCAGTCCGACTCCGAGGGCGACATGAAAGACGTCTGTGCGGTTTCATGCCCAGATGCCTATTAAAGTCTCCACCAAAGTCGCCAAAAGTAGTGCAGTAATTACTTTCGGAGATCTTTGCGGCGCCGCACCAATTGGGACGGCGCTATTGCCGGCAATAGGCTGCAATTTGACCTGTCAATGTGAATGGGTGCTTAAAGTCTGACTTCAGCACTACTTCTATGAGATTTGTAAAGATTTGATAAGACTTCAGTGCTACTTCAGTGAGAGGGGCTGTCCATGTCACATTGAGGAAGAGTGGTGTTATGAAGAAAAGTTTAACTAGAAAAGGAATCATATTTAACCACTTAAGCCCCGGAGGATTTGGCTGCTAAACGACCAGAGGGCATTTTGCGATTCGGCACTGCGTGACTTTAACGGACAATTGCGCGGTCGTGCGACGCTGTACCGAAACGAATTTGGCGTCCTTTTTTTCCCACAAACAGAGCTTTCTTTTAGTGGTATTTGATCACCTGTGCGATTTTTTGATCACGCGCTATAAACAAAAAAAGAGCGTAAATTTTGCAAAAATAGCAATATTTTTCCCTTTTTTTTATATGAAATTCCCCCAAAAAAAAATGTAAAAATCAAAATTTTTTAATATTTTCGGCCAATTTGTTTTATGCTACCTATGTTTGGTAAAAAAAAACGCAAAAAGCGTATTTTGATTGGTTTGCGCAAAAGTTATTGCGTTTACTAACAAAGGGAAAGATTTTTGTCATTTTTGTTGTTTTTTTTTTTAACGCGTAATGGCGGCGATCTGCGATTTTTTTTGCGGTACTGCGACATTGCGGCGGACAGATCGGACCCTTGACTGACATTTTTGACACTTTTGGGGTTACCAGTGACATTTCTACAGTAATCAGTGCTATACATATGCACTGTTACTGTAAAAATGCACTGGTAGTGAAGGGGTTAACTTTATTTGAGAGGGAGGGGCTGTGTGTGTCCCTAGGGGCGTGATTCTAACTGTGATTGGCTGTGGCTTCAACTGTATGCAGAGTGATCAATGGATCTACATAGTAGATCCATGTGATCAGCTCTCATACAGAGAGGAGAATGACAGGCAGCTTGTTTACACAAGCTGCCTGACTATCTCCCTCTCCCCCGCCGATCGCAGAGTGGCCGGCGGCGATCGGGTCCGCCGGTCACGCGCGCGGGGGGGTCAGTGACCACGCGGGAGCGGGAGCGCGCCTCCGGCGGCGCGCGCTCGCTCCCTAAACCCTCACAGGCGAGCGACGTAGACCTACGTCACTTTGCCTGTGAGGGGCTGACCGCCGCCGTAGATAGTCGTGCGGCGGTCGGCAAGTGGTTAACTTCCTTCAGGGCTCAAGTAGTGCTGATAAGGAAACAGGTGCGATTTGCAGCATGATTTACATTGTAGTCTATGGCAGTGAAATCATGCTGAAGTCCTGAAAAAGTAATACATGAACTACTTCTCAAATTGCACTACTTGAAATTGTATCGATTAAGACGCTGCCATAGAAATACATTAGATGCTACTACAGGTACGATTTGTAAATTGTATGCCGTGCCTGAAGTTGTACCGGTGTGATTGAGGGCTTAGTTTAAACCAAATCAACCCCAAGGTATGTGACAATATATGCAGGTGCCTTCAGAGCCTTGATATTGATGGTTGGCTTAAGACCAGTTGACTTAAAAGACAATTCCATTTCTATGGGCAACATCGGAACCTACTTTTTATCTATTTCTCTTGAATCCTTAAATAACAAGAGCGCCTTATATTATACATTTTCTTCATTAATAATGTGACCTCTGTTTGCTCCCGAGCTGATTGAAAACTTAAAATGAAGAACCTCTTTGTGAAGCCACAGGGTGTTGACCGTCTTATCACCAAGCCTCATAGTCTAATAAATGCCATATGATTTCAGTCATTTCACAAGCATTACTTATTTTCACGCTAATTTCAAGCTTGCTTTATTAAATCTTTGATGTGGTCAGAGTAGCCTTCTTTTAACCTCTTTAGAATTTTCTTTTTATAATTGCCCTTTTCTTTCTTTAAAGGAGTACTCCAGGCAAAACAAACTCCATCATAAATATGTAAAGGGAAAAGTTATTTTCTTGCAGATTGGAGAAAAAAAGATATCCAACCTGATTTTCTGGGTCTCATCTGTAAAAGTATGAGGAAACCATTTGAGAAGTTTGAGAAAAGTCTTTAAAGTTTTTTTATTTGCACATTTTTGTGTCAGGGAATCAAAATCTCTAAATGAAAGCCAACCTGACAACCAGGCATTTAGCATTTTCAGCAGTGTTTTTTGCCATAACAGGTTTTGCTTTGAGAAGAAACCGTTGTTGGGATGATAAATATTCAAGAAGCACATGGATAATGTCCCCATGTTCCCCCGGAGCTAGCTTCCTTTACGGCAGAATAATCTGTTTTGAAAGGCGGGCTCTTGTAGCTACTTTGGGTGTTTTGGTTCCATTTCTTCCTGATGTCACCTGTTGTAGTGGCTCTAGTACCAGTCAGGAGTTTGCATATCTCCCAAAACATGTGCAGGAAGTAAGAGTGCCGGAGTAAGGCTCTTCCGGGAGGTATGGAGAAAATGGCCAAAGCTCAGTGAGTATGGTAAGAACAGCAAAGGTCATGGATTTTCTCATTACCCCAAAGGACAAGACAACATTTTATTACAAAAAAGTATCAAAAAGTCTTACGTCAGTACCTTCAGGCCTCATGCACACTGGGCGTTCTCAAACACCAGTAGAAAGCTGTAGCTGAAGAAGGCATTTTTCAGCTTTCTTGCAGTTGTTTTTTTTTAGCTTTTTTTTTTCCAACTGTAGCGTTTTTTAGCTTTTTGTTTGCAAAATTATACTCCCACAAAAGCTTATGGCTCAGAAACGTAAATAAACGCAGAATAGCTGCGTTTGACAGCGGTTTTTGGCATTTTTTAGTGTTTTGAAGCTTTTATTAAAGTTAAAGCATTTTTACAAGTGAAAAACTCTTAAAACCCACTCTTTTTTGGGTCCTTTTTCCAGCCAGAAAACGCCCCTGCCAATAACTGCTGATAGTCTGTGTGCATGGGCACATACGATAACATGCTGGGGAGTTTAATGGCTGCAGAAAAATAAGTATGACCTCAAAAACAGCAGCTGTAAAATTGTCCTGTGTGCATGAGGCCTTAAAGGGTAACTCCACTTTTGTGGGGAAAAAATGGCAAATAAAGAAAAAAAAATAGTTTATAGTGTATACAATTGTGACACAAGGCATAATGAAATGAAATGTTATTTAAAAATTACCTTTTTCTTTTCAATCTGCAGCACTGTAATTTTCTGAAAATGCAATGCAATATGGCTACCTGGAGGTGTTCTGTACACAGAATGTGTACTGACCACACCCCAGAAACATCATTTCCTGCTTGTGAGATTGGCTCACTGATTTTCCCAGAAGTCTGCACTAAGATACAAGTCCGATTTCAGGCATCCCCTGCAACAAAAATGTCATTTTTGGTGAGATACTCCCAATAGGAAATCGCATCTAAAGGGATGCAGGCCCAGCAGCTTTCCTCATTAGAGCCCCGCAGGTGCAGCAGTAGCTTGATAATCATGACACCACTCCCATTGGACTCCCTTTCCCACAAGAGCACAGAGAAACACACATGAATTTCTTCAGAATAACAAAATCCCTGCAATGTATATATATCGCCCAGGGGGATATATTGAGAGACACGTACATTAAAAATAAAATAGAACAGAATAGATTTCCGATTTAACACTGAGGACTGTGATATCTGGGTTGGCTCTGTTGCGACATATGAAAGGTCCTAGGCCAAGTGCAAACGTTTATGGGGGACAAGGGGCATTCTTTGTTAGTTTTACAAATAAGGAAACATTAGGCAGGGTTCTTCTAGTGCTTTAATGTTGATTGTAGAATTTTTTTCTTTCCTCTTCTCCTTGACCATTATATGTGTGGCTGCTGTGGACCGAAAATGTAATGCTACTTCTACCTATGAGTTATTCAGGTTACAATATTGATGATGAGATTAGAGCTCATCAGCACATATTGTGTTAATTCAAGTTAACCCTTCAACCCATCAAGTTAACAGTTAGAGCCGGTTCACACTGGGGCGACTTGTCAGGTGACCTGGTCGCCTGACAAGTCGCCATGGGTCGTCTGCCATAGATTAGCACAGGACCCGTTCTAATAGGAGCTCCGACTTAGAAAAAGGGTCCTGTACTACTTTGGGGCGACCTGCATTGACTTCAATGATATGAAGTCTGTGCATGCCGCTCCGAGGTCGCGGTGTGCGCTGTGCACCGCGACTTCACAGGTCGCCCCAGGAAGTCGCGTTGCTCCTATGTGAACCGGCTCTTATAAAAACAGTTGCATTTTCGGCACCTGCTGGGAATGTAACTATCACACTAGTTTGTGCTCTCAACCAAACTGTCAAACCATCCAATGACTGGTGTTATACCTTGATGACGTCATCATGGCAGTTAAAGATTAACCACTTCAGCTCCGGAAGGTTTTACCCCCTTCCTGAGCAGGTCATTTTTTGCAATACGGCACTGCGTTACTTTGACAATAGCGCGGTTGTGCAACGCTGTACCCAAATAAAATTGATGTCCTTTTTTTCCTACAAATAGAGCTTTCTTTTGGTGGTATGTGATCACCTGTGCGTTTTTTTTTTTTTTTTTTTTTTGTTTTTTTTTATGCACTGAAAACAAAAAAAGAATTTTGAAGAAAAAAAAAACATAATTTCTTACCTTCTGCTATAAAACACATCCAATAAAAAATGTAAAAAATCAAATTTCTTTATCAATTTAGGCCAATATGGGTTCTGCTACACGTTTTTGGTAAAAAATAAATCCCAATAAGCGTATATTGATTGCTTTGTGCAAATGTTATAGCGTCTACAAACTGTGGGATAGATTTATGGACTTTTTATTTATTTTTTTAATTTTTTTTACCAATATTGGTGGTGATCAGAGATTTTTAGCGGGGAGGCGGACAAATCTGACACGAAGTGAGGCTTTTTGGGGGCCAGTCGCCAATACAGTAATCAGGGCTAAAAAAAAAAAAAAAAAGCACTGTCAAGGTACTAATGAAACTGGCAGGGAATGGGGTTAACATCTGGGGTGATCAAAGGGTTAAATTTGTTCCCTGGGGGTGCTTTCTTACTGTGTGGGGGATAGTTGCACTGTAGGAAGACAGAGATCCACGTGCCTGCTTAGCAGAAACACAAGCTCCGCCTTCCTTACTAGCAGACCGGCGATCCTCCTTGTTTACATAGACAGACCGCCGTTCTGACAAATAGACGATGACGACACTTCCAGCTAAAAATCTTCACTTTATTCAGAATCCATTAAATATCAAGGACACTAGATACACACACCTCTCCTAATGGTTTCAGCAGACGCGTTTCATACACCTGTGCTTAGTCATTGCTGATTAGATCAGGGTTCAGCACCAATATAGATCTAGAGAGCTACAGGTGAGGAAAATCTTTCATGACCTTCCCCACCTGAGCGCAACAAATATACTTGTGTATAAGTAGCATATAATTGTGAGATAACTACAGTTAAAAAAAATCCAATAAACTCCTAAAAACTACCTATTACAATAAAAAAATGTAAACAAAGATATGATTATATCACCCTATGCAAAAAAACGAAGACAAACAAAATGCTACACATACATGAAATATATACACAAACCCAAAATAAATGTGAATACCCTCATATATGCAATAATAAAATTAAAAATAAACAAATCAATTACCAATGTAACATAAATGAAATAAAATCAAAAATATTCTCATAAAACCTAATCAGTAAATCATCCATCAAAAGCATGAAACCACCGCCTGGAGACTGCAGTAGACCAGACAGAACACTATCCTAGCTCCCCTCCTAAAGTCTCCACATACGGAACAATCATGATCAGTTGAAAGGATTCACATGTATATTGATATTATTGAATCTAGCATCTTACAAATATAAATGTGTAAATTGTTTTAAAATTGTAAACATCTATAAAACATTCTTTTGGACTGCCACACATGCCACTATAGATTTACATACAAACCTTCCAATGTATATATGTATGTTCTATAAAAATCCACATCAATCTTCTATGGAATATTGCAATATTAGGGATGTCCACTATAAAGAATAAACACCAATAGGGGTGATGATGTACCATTTTTAATCCAGGATCAAAGACACATTCAAAGCATAGTCTACAAGCATAAACTTCACCATCAATGATGTATATAGACTATATATTGGTATGATATGGTGACATACCTGCTATTTCAATTGTCTAATTATATGTTATAGAATCATGTATCACACATCCTACATAGCCTCCCAGCATGGCCCAATTTTGTTATGGTTGTCATGGGGGAGGTGTGGAATTACTCATGGTAGTGGGAAACCTCTCACTCAAAATTAAAACCGTGTGGGTTTCTGGTCTGTAAATGTAAAATTAAATACACCTCCCTCCTACTCAACAACCTAAACAAATCACCACCTCGAACAGTAAATTTAACCTTCTCCACAATCTGAACCGATGCCAGTCCCGAATCTCCACTGTAACATGTATTGTAATGTCTCGCTACAGTAATGGATTTATTGAGTTTGATATCATTCAAATGTTCCCGAAACCTATCTCTCTAAGGCGTCTAGTGGTACGTCCCATATATTGTACCTGGCATGATTTGCATGTAATCACATAAACCACATATCTAATGTTGCAATTGAAAAATTGCTTGATACTATATTGTCTATGATTAACACTAGATACGACAAGCTCGTCTGGACCAATGTGGGGACAACAAGGATAGTCCCCATCCCACACTTATAGTTACCTTTAAAATGTAACCAAGTAGTACTTGTTCTGGAAACAGAATTAAAAACTTGGAGACAAAGAACTAGCCAGGGATCGGGCTTTACTAGGGACAATCTTTGCCCCTGTTTCATTATCTCCGACAAGGTCCTCGTATAGCAAAGGTAAATACCTCCTCACTATTTCACTCACCTGTTTTAAACTCCAGACTATATGGGGTAACCAAAGTTGGTTTTATTTCTAGACTTGGGGCGGGACATGCAGGCATTTTTATGAAGTTCCTGTCTATTTGATTAAGCTATATTGTATGCTCGATCCAAGGTCCAAATAGGATACCAACGCTCTCTAACCCTACTATATAGCAAAGCTGCCTCCCTGTCAAAATCTTTATCTTCACTACAAATTTTCTGTATACGAATAAACTGGCTAACTGGTATACCCCTAATAGTATGTCTAGGATGGTTAGATTGGGTCAACGGAGGCTGTTGCCCGACAAAGGTTTACGATACAATTGTGTAACAACCCAATTACCCAACCCCATTTAAAGCATATCCAAAAAAGGTATTTCCTGATCATTCATGGATCCTGTGAAGGATAAATTGCCGGTATTCGAATTCAAAAAGGACAAAAATGAATTGAGATCCCCTAAACCTGTATCACAGATAAAGAGGAGGTCATCTATATAACGACAGTAAAAGTATATATACTGTCTGAATGGATTGGAAATGGTATAGATGTGGGACCGCTCCAACCAACCCATAAAAAGGTTGGCAAGGGATGGAGGAAATTTAGCCCCTATCGTGGCCCCACATCTTTGGAGGTAATATACCATCAAAAATGAAAAAATTACGAGTTATAAATTTTCTAATACCTCCAAAATATATGTACGTTGTATCAATGGTAAGATGGCAGCTTCCTTGGCTGAAAACGATAAGATGGTTTACTTCCACCTTACAAGGAAACTTGCAGTACATTGTAACTAAGGTCCACTCATAGGGGTTTATTTACTAAAGCTGGAGAGTGCAAAAACAGGCTCACTTCTACATAGAAACCAATCTGCTTCCAGTTTTTTTTTTTTTTGCCAAAGCTTGATTGAACAAGCTGAGGTTAGAAACCAATTGGTTTCTATGTAGAAGTGAGCCTGACTTTTCACTCTCCAGCTTTAGTAAAGAAACCCCATAATGTCTGGACCCCCTCCCCTTGTAAAAATTTCTGCCCAATATTCTCTCCGAGGGGTACCTGTAAAGAAAAGTTAATTTTATACTTCTACAACCCATATTTTACTCATTGAAGGGAGTGACATTGCTGTCCTTTTTGGGGAGATTCCTGGGAAACACGGAGTATCCCAAACTTTGCTAGAGGATATTCCAGACCATCTTCTTGCATTACTGAAACTGCTCAGGATTCTCAGGAACTCTCCTGAAGAAGTGTGATGTCACCTTGGTGGCAGAAGACAGAGGTAAGGTAAATATAAAATAAAAGGCGCATTTTGGACATCCCATAAGCCAGTGATACTTGAACAGGGGTGGGGCCCTGATGTTATAATCTGGCCGTGTATTTTACTGCAATGAGACTTGTCATGAAAATCCATTTGTATATCATAAGCCAACATATGCAGCATGTTACACTTGTGTGTGACTTTAGTATTGTGTGTGACTTTAGTATAGTGTGTGACTTTAGTATAGTGTCTATGAGGGGTATCTTTGATCAGAAAATCTTGCTGTACAGAATACACATTTGGGAGCAATGAACAACCGTTCATACATTGGTATTTCATCAATGTACTTGGCTTTTTCCCTCCATGTACACTTTTTTATCCTGCATTGCAGACAGTGTAGTTTGGATTTATTTGTGATGTCTGTCATTGTAGAAGCCGGGGTCATGCACCTGAAGATTCAGTTTGATCTCCGAGTTCTATTTTTCTTCCAGATGTACGCCAAGTATTGTTTAGTCTTCAGAGAAAACGTCCAGCTGCCATTTCTAGCTTGGCATTCATTGTTCCGTAATGCTTTCTTGTGCCTTGACTGATCTCTTTATAAATTAATAATTAATAAAGATAACACTGTGTTCCCTCTAGAGGTTTTTGTACATATCACAGAAGAGCATTACAATGAACCTATGCTGCTGGTCCATTATTAAACGCAAGTTGTCGAATATCACAGCTCTGGTCAGGAAAAGGTCGGGGACCTTGGATTATACAGCTTCTTTCTGATGCTGCCTTTGGACATCCGACTGCTTCTGACTTTGGAAAACTATCCATTTGCTGAAATACGTAAACCGTGATGCTTGTAACCTGTGCATGTAGATGTCTGTACTGAATCCTCTAGGTTGGTTCCCAGTCCCTAACCAGAAAAAAAAAAAAAAGAAATTCTAGTTTGGCCAACAGATACATGCACAGAATCTTTTTGCAGTTGACCGCATTCTACCTTCCTGATTCATATAGCCGATTCATGTAAAGGAACATGAATAAACCGCTGTGTCTCCTGCGTGCTCTGCTCTGGTATTGTTCTAACTGGTAAAGTAGGAAAATGTGATTTGGAGTAATCCAAAGCAATTTACTTGGCGTGTTCCGCTTATGTATATAAACATGGGCTTTCACTTTGTGGCTTTGGTTTGTGTCTGATAAATGCTGCTAGTTCATGCCTGCCAACTTGGAATGAACACTTCCCTGGGTCACACAAGGGACATTCTTAAGCTTTAGTATGGCACCGTAGTGGATAAGTGTCCTAGCCTGTGTACATAGCGTTGTAATTGCACTGGGTTTTGTGCAACATATACATTTCATTTTTTCTCCAAAATAAAACACAAAAAAACATACCAGTGTCGCATTCCAGATTATCTATCTATCTATCTATCTATCTATCTATCTATCTATCTATCTATCTATCTATCTATCTATCTATCTATCTATCTATCGCTTAGGTAATGGGTAAAGCGTGAGTTTACATCAAACCTCAGCTCCAGGGATTAGAAAAAAAAAAATCAACCCTTGCTGTGCCGTTGGGTTGTTAAAGGGGCAGGCACTACTACTTACACAGACACCCCCCCTCCCCCCACTCGCCCTCCTTCCTTTGGGCAGATTTGGCCCTGCCCTCTTCTGTCTGAAGTACCAGTCTGGTTGGCCCCTGCATCCCAACTCCAGGAATTTGAAAAAATATCAACTTTTGCAGTGGAATTCCCCCATCACCCCCCTTGCTGCAACTGTAAAATGGGGGGGGGGAGGGGGCAGAGGAACAGGTATTACTGCAGTGCAACCCCCCCAAAACAAAATGCACACCTCTTTTGCCTACTTCAAGTACTTCAAGCCCTGCCCTCTAATCTCCGAAGCACCGGTCTTGGAGGTCCCTACATTGTATGTGGCGGAGGCAAGGATGTGACTAAGAGGTTTAGTAAGGAAACTGGGGGGGCCCGGTAACACAGTTGGAGGGGCTCTGCTGTAGCATAGAGTAAGGTACATACTGTATTCCTCTTTATTTAATACTACACCCCTAGACATAAACATTTAATGCTTGAAGTTTGATGAGACCCACCCTGCAGGGTTGCACCCCACAGAGACCCATGTCTCTGCTTCCTGCATAGACGTGTCAGTCATTGATGTTGCTGTGTAGGTGCACTCAGTGCTGACGTGCGCACATTTTATGTGTGGTGACTTGCTACCATTAGACAACCTATCCCAAAAAAAAAAAAAGAGCTGCGATGTAGCCTATGTGCTTGCGTGGGTCTCTTCCAGGTACTGTTTTTTTTTCCCACACTCCAAAGACTTGCTGGTAGGTTAATTGGCTCCTGTCTAAATTGGCCCTAGTATGCATTTGTATGAATGTTACATAGTTACATAGTTACATAGTGAGGTTGAAAAAAGACATCAGTCCATCCAGTTCAACCTATGATGTGTGTGTGTGTGTGTGTGTTTGCTTTTAACCGTACATTGTATACCCCTGTATGTTGTGGTCTCTAAGGTGCCCATCTAATAGTTTTTTGAAACTATCAATGCTTCCTGCTGATACGACTGCTTGTGGAAGAGAATTCCACATCCTTACCGCTCTTACAGTGAAGAACCCCTTACGCATTTTAAGGTTAAACCGCCTTTCCTCTAGTTTTAGTGAGTGGCCACGTGTCTTATTGTATTCTCTTACTCTGAATAGTTTACTTATGCTAGGGTCACCAGTACAGTATTTGTACATTGATATCATATCCCCCCTCAATCTTCTCTTCTCCAGAGAGAATAGGTTCAGTGCTTGTAGTCTTTCCTCATAGCTGATGTCCTCCATTCCCCTAATTATTTTTGTTGCCCTTCTCTGGACTCTTTCCAATTCCAGCACATCCTTCCTGAGGACCGGTGCCCAGAACTGGACAGCATACTCCAGATGTGGCCGGACCAGAGTCTTGTAGAGTGGGAGAATAATCTCTATTTCTGGAGTGAATCCCCTTTTTTATACATCCCAGTATTCTGTTGGCTTTGCTTGCAGTGGCTTGGCATTGCATGCCACTGCCAAGCCTGTTGTCTACCAGTACCCCCAAGTCTTTTTCCATCCTAGACTCACCCAGAGGTTCCCCCCCTAGTGAGTAGCTTGCTTTCTGGTTTCTGGCCCCCAAGTGCATTACTTTACATTTTTCAACATTAAACCTCATCTGCCATGTAGTTGCCCACCCCGTTATTTTGTTCAGGTCCGCTTGTAAGGTTTCCACATCCCGCATAGAAGATATTGTCAAGCTTAGTTTAGTATCATCCGCAAATACTGAGATTGTACTAGATATCCCCTCCTCTAGATCATTTATGAATAAATTAAACAGGATTGGTGCCAGGACAGAACCCTGGGGGACCCCACTTTCCACACCCGCCCAATCCGAGTACTCCCCATTAATCATCACTCTCTGGACTCTCCCCTGGAGCCAGTTCTCTATCCAGGTACTCACCTTATGGTAAATACCTACCTTCCTTAGTTTGTACAGTAAGCGTTTGTGGGGAACGGTGTCAAAGACCTTTGCAAAGTCCAGATACACCACATCCACAGGCTTTCCTTTATCTAGGTGGCAGCTCACTTCATCGTAGAAGGTTAATAGATTGGTTTGGCAAGAACGATTTTTCATGAATCCATGCTGATTACTACTAATAATACCATTTTCATTACTAAAGTCTTGTATGTGGTCCCTTAACATCCCCCTCCAAAATCTTGTAGACTACAGATGTTAGGCTGACCGGCCTATAGTTACCTGGGATACACCTCGGCCCCTTTTTAAATATTGGTACCACGTTGGCTTTTTTCCAATCAGCTGGCACCATACCCGTCTGTAAACTATCCTTAAAGATCAAGAATAATGGTCTGGCAATCACCTGGCTAAGCTCTTTAAGAACCCTCGGGTGCAAGCCATCCTGTCCCAGTGATTTATTTATGTTAAGTTTCTCTAGTTTAGTTTTAAGTCTATCTTCAGTTAGCCATGGCGGCACTTCCTGAGGTGTGTTGTTTAGTTCGGCCTTACAAGCTAGGTTCGTGTAGCCCCCCGATTCTTTTGTGAAGACTGAAGAGAAGAAATGATTTAACACTTCCGCCTTTTCTCTGTCCTCAGTGGCCATATTTCCTTTGTCCTCTTTTATGGGGCCAATGTGTTCTGGCCTCGCTTTCTTACTGTTTATATACTTAAAGAACTTCTTGGGGTTCTTTTTACTCTCTTCCGCTATATGTCTCTCGTGTTCTATTCCAGCCGCCCTGATTTCGTTTTTACATTTCTTATTACACTCTTTGTAATGCTTAAATGCTGCCAGTGACCCCTCAGTCTTGTATTTTTTGAAGGCCTTTTCTTTAGCACTAATATGCATTTTTATGTTGGAGTTTAGCCACCCAGGGTTTAATTTTGCTCTTTTTAAATTTATTTCCCTTTTGGAATGCACTCGTAAATCCCCTTGTTTAGTATGCTTTTGAAGCACTCCCATTTTTCCTCCATGTTCTTTGTTCCCAGGGTTCTATCCCAATTGATATTTTCTAGCAGCGATCGCAGTTTTGGGAAATTGGCTCTTTTGAAATTCAGCGTCCTTGTATTACCCCTCTGCTTCCTATAACTGTAATTAATACTGAAACTTATTGACCTATGGTCACTGTTTCCTAAGTTGCCCCGTATTTCTATATCCGTGAGCAGGTCTGTATTGTTGGTAATCAGTAGGTCAAGTACCGCATTGTTTCTCGTCGGTGCATTCACCATCTGAATAGAATACCTACGCCTATCCCTGGTGCAGCAAAAAACAGGGGCGTAATAAAATAGAAAGACATGTGCCACGTCCTGAATGTCAGAAATGCAAAAAAGGGGGAGAAATAAATGGACTTTGAGGGCACCGTAATAAAAAACATAACACTTTATTTGGGATAGGTATTAAAACCACAGAAGTGTATATCGACTGATCAACATGGACAATTTCATTGATCAGAGGATGCAAGTGATAGGTGAGTGGGGGGAACCTCACCACCTGGGACATACAGTGCAACAAACAATACAAGATTGCATTTAAATGATATACAAAAGAGAAATAGGGCGCTATACGCTGCACACAGACCGCACCACGGTGCAGGCAACGCAGAGCGTCCTGTACAATATAATAACAACTTCCAAAAGGAAATAGGACAATATATCCAATTGCTCTACATGTTTCGCCTGGTGTTCAGACTTCATCCGGAGCGGTTTGGAATATAAATTCCATAGGAAGATGTTGTTGGAGCCAACCAATAGGCACCAAAAATAATAGACCAATCTTGTAATACGTAATCACGAGGGGTGATCTGTTGAGGTAGCTGGAGGAGCACGCGCTGCTTAGGGTCAGATTAAAAGGTAATCAGGTAGTCACAATATAGGGTATGCCTGTTCCATACATTGCCAGACATAAGACATATAGTAAAATAGCAGGCAGTTCCTCCAGAACGAGAGAAGCATGCAGTGCGTCCTCCAAATGCTCCTCAGGAACCCAGATCAGTGACCCCCGGATGGGGAATGACTTGGTGGTCATTCCCCATCCGGGGGTCACTGATCTGGGTTCCTGAGGAGCATTTGGAGGACGCACTGCATGCTTCTCTCGTTCTGGAGGAACTGCCTGCTATTTTACTATATGTCTTATGTCTGGCAATGTATGGAACAGGCATACCCTATATTGTGACTACCTGATTACCTTTTAATCTGACCCTAAGCAGCGCGTGCTCCTCCAGCTACCTCAACAGATCACCCCTCGTGATTACGTATTACAAGATTGGTCTATTATTTTTGGTGCCTATTGGTTGGCTCCAACAACATCTTCCTATGGAATTTATATTCCAAACCGCTCCGGATGAAGTCTGAACACCAGGCGAAACATGTAGAGCAATTGGATATATTGTCCTATTTCCTTTTGGAAGTTGTTATTATATTGTACAGGACGCTCTGCGTTGCCTGCACCGTGGTGCGGTCTGTGTGCAGCGTATAGCGCCCTATTTCTCTTTTGTATATCATTTAAATGCAATCTTGTATTGTTTGTTGCACTGTATGTCCCAGGTGGTGAGGTTCCCCCCACTCACCTATCACTTGCATCCTCTGATCAATGAAATTGTCCATGTTGATCAGTCGATATACACTTCTGTGGTTTTAATACCTATCCCAAATAAAGTGTTATGTTTTTTATTACGGTGCCCTCAAAGTCCATTTATTTCTCCCCCTTTTTTGCATTCACCATCTGACCCATGAAATTATCCTACAAAACATTTAGGAACTGCCTAGCCTTGGCTGAGTGTGTGGTTCCTTCTGCCCAGTCTATATCAGGATAATTAAAGTCCCCCATTATGACATTTCCCATCCTTGCTGCCAATCCTATCTGTAAAATGAGGTCCGCCTCCCCCTCCTCCCTCAGGTTGGGGGGCCAATAGCATACACCCAATATTACCTTCCCCACCGTGCCTTCCCTTTGAAGCTCTACCCATAGGGATTCTGCCTCGTCCTTCGCTCCATTATTAATATCATCCCTCATAATGTGAGTTGGGAGCTTAGATTGTAGGCTCCTTGAGGCCAGCGACTGATGTGACTGTATTATACATATGTAAAGCGCTGCGTAAATTTAAAGGTGCTATATTAGTAGTAATAGTCTGAACTGCATCCAAGTCTTCTCAGATTTCACTGAAAACCAATCCATTTTCTATATGGCTTATGTTTTCAGTCCATCTATTGATATACCAGTAGCTACCAGAGGAACATCTTGTGAACATAAAGCGACGAGCAGTAAAATTGTGTTCCTTCCAGCTGAGGGTTCCGATAATAACTCCAGTGTGTACTCTCTGGATGTAGTCTTTCTTTGGTATAATATACATGGTTGACAACAAAAGATGATGAATTAAAGCCCCATTTATCTATACTTTGCTAGTCGTGTCCCATGTTCAGTGATTGTACACACAGAGGTGGCATTATGCAGCTCCATTGATCTTATGCTGTGTTATTATTTGACAGTCTTGCTGGCTGTACAGAGAATCTTTAAATTCCTGCTATTAAGGTTTCTTTTTTTCACTCACACACCCACTTTAATGCCTCAGGGAAGGAAAAACTGGTAATTTGACTTTACTTATGTTTTGCATGCAGAATGAAAATGCCACTATCTGCTCTCTAGGTGTCTGCTACAACAATACCTGGAAACCACATCTTTTGTGGCTGAGCTTTTAACTCATCGTTGGCAAGTCCTTAAGAGGATTTACAAAACTGTAGTGCAAACTGGTTAGTTCTGAAACCATTCAGGATCCCTTTTATAAATCTATATCGAGAATGATTTACTAAAACTGGAGAGTGCAAAATCTGGTGCAGCTCTGCATGGTAGCAAATCGGCTTCTAACTTCAGCTCGTCCAATAAGGCTGGGTTCACACATATGCAGATTGGATGTGGGTTTCCCCGAATCTAATTCGCATGACAGGCAAGTGTGACCGGCTCTCAATGGAGCACGTTAATACAGGTCCAAGGTGACTGTGGTCCGCATTCAAAAAGGGTCCGATGCTCCTTTTGGGTCTGATTCAGGTGTGAATTCAGACCTGATTCGCACCTAAACCGGTGAACAGACACGAACCAGACCCCAGACATGAACCCGCGTCTGCATATGTGTGAACCTGACCTTTGGCTTTCACAGAAGAACCTGGAAGATGATTGGTTTCTCTGCCCAGCTAAAGCAGATTTTGCACTCTCCAGTCTTGGTAAATCAACTGCATTGTCTAACAGGCCAACCAGTTAGGTCCATGCATGTTGGAGTAAAAAAAAGCAAACATGACATCTTCATAACCTACTGTGAAAAAGAGAGGTGCTGGGAAGTAAGAACTAACAAGAAATCCATCTTGCATATCAGACCTTGTAGCGCCGCTCCAAGCAAGAGTACAGTATGCTTCCCTGCTGGTGCTCAGGAACAGGGGTGCTGGCGTCAAATCTCAAACATCCAGAGATGCCAGTAGAAAAGGTGTCGCTCACCCAGGCCAGTCAATGTAAATTGTATATGATGGCCTCAGCCAGCGCTGCTTTACTGACCGCGCCACTGACGCACTTCATCCCACTCACGAGGCTTAGTCATAGAGTTTCAAGAAACCCTTGTTGATTCTAACTGGTCTTCTCATAGGGGCCCATGTAGCTCCTCTCTAGCTCCCTTGTTACCTCCTCCCATGCTTGCCTCCCAGAACTTCTCCAGAGCCTCTCCCATCCTCTGGAACTCCCTGCCCTAGTATGTCAGGTCAGCCCCTGCCCTGTCTGCCTTTAGGCAATCTCTGAAAACTCGTTTATTCAGGGAAGCCTATCTCGTATCCACCTAAGAACCGTACCTGAGTCACCTCCATCAGATCATCCCCTGCAGCTATTACCTTTTGTATCACCTCCCCCTTCCTTTAGATTGTAAGCTCCACGAGCAGGGCCCTCCTGTCCCTTCTGTACTGAACTTTATTGTAATTGTACCGTCACCCCTATCCATTGTATAATGCACAAACTGTTGGTGCTATAAAAATCTTGAATAATAATGTATAAGCAGTGTTATTGACTTTTACTTCTCAGGCACACTGGTCGTTCTAAAAGCTGCATTAACTGTAGAATGGTGCGTTTAAAAATGCAAGTTTTGCTGCGTTTGTATTTTTTAGCAAAACTATACTCCCACAAGCTTTAGGCTCAACAATGCTCATAAATGCCAGTTAGCCACGTTGGAGCATTTTTACAGGTGAGAAACTCTTCAGATGCAGTAATTCTTGTTTTTTTCCAGCCTAAAAATTGCCCCTGCTAAAAAACGCTGATAAAAGTCTGTGTGCATGGACGCATAGTATCACATGCTGGAAAGTTTGCTGGCTGTAGAAAAAAAACACCTGATGACTAAAACAGCAGCTGTAAAAATTCCCTGTATGCATATGGCCTCAAGCACAGTGGCATTGCCTGATTCTCATTCTTCCAGACTCTGAGGCAAGCAAAGACACATTCTGTAGCTCAATGGTCTCCAAACTGTTGCCCACAGGCTAAATGTAGACTTTTGCTTGCCATTATTAGACTCCTGGGACACTACCCCTCCCAATGATATGAGGCACACACTATTCACAGACGGGGCACTATTCCCCCCACTGACACCAGCGACGGGGCACTATTCCCCCCACTGACACCAGCGACGGGGCACTATTCCCCCCACTGACACCAGCGACGGGGCACTATTCCCCCCACTGACACCAGCGACGGGGCACTATTCCCCCCCCACTGACACCAGCGACGGGGCACTATTCCCCCCCCACTGACACCAGCGACGGGGCACTATTCCCCCCCCACTGACACCAGCGACGGGGCACTATTCCCCCCACTGACACCAGCGACGGGGCACGATTCCCCCCACTGACATCAGCGGTGGGGCACTATTCCTCCCACTGACACCAGCGACGGGGCACTATTCCTCCCACTGACACCAGCGACGGGGCACGATTCCTCCCACTGACACCAGTGACGGGCACGATTCCTCCCACTGACACCAGCGACGGGGCACGATTCCTCCCACTGACACCAGCGCCAGCGACGGGGCACGATTCCTCCCACTGACATCAGCGACGGGGCACTATTCCCCCCACTGACACCAGCGACGGGGCACTATTCCCCCCACTGACACCAGCGACGGGGCACTATTCCCCCCACTGACACCAGCGACGGGGGCACTATTCCCCCCACTGACACCAGCGACGGGGCACTATTCCCCCCACTGACACCAGCGACGGGTGGCACTATTCCCCCCACTGACACCAGCGATGGGGCACTATTCCCCCCACTGACACCAGCGACGGGGCACGATTCCATCCCCCTCCTACTGACTATTTAATTTTCTTGCTCTCACTAACCTCCAAGCCTGAGGCTATTTAATCCCACCAAACCCATGTGACCTTCGGCCTGCTCCTGAGAAGACGTCACTGATGATAAAACGCGTTGGTTTTGGCTGTTACTGAAGACATCATTGCTTAGCCGTTACGGTGTTCCTTTCTCATGAGCTGACAGTCAGCTGGTTTTTGACTCATTTGTGCCCGTATACAACCTATCGAAGGTGGTACTTGTATAGTTTAAATGGACTTTAATGTTAGCAGGCTTCACTATGCTTGTTCATTTTTTTTTTTTTTTTTATTTCTGATCCATTTGGAGCTGCTGCTTAGCAGCCATCGCCTATCTCGAATGCTGGGTTATTTTGTGCTTTTATGACCATTCTAATTTATGGTCTATGCTGTCTGGTAAGAAGTGTATGCTAAGTGTTGGTTCTTTGTGGTGGATTTCATCAATCAACATTACTTATACACTTTTTTGCACTTAATGGATACTCTTGTTTAATATTAAAAAAGGGCTTTTTATGTTCACCGAACACTGGATTTTGCACCTATCTCATTATATCACTTCCATATGATTGATTTTTTTTTTTTCTACATTTTTTTTCAATGATATATTTTGTTCATAATTTATTCACTGCATGTTTAGTTGTTTTCATGCCACATTATGTACCATATGATTATTCATGATTGCACTATTAGGATTTAGCGCCGCTTCTTATTTATATTTATACTAATGAAAAACTGATGAATACTTGATCCATTTTGACATAACTGAACTGATGAACGCGCCTGACAAGTCGCGGTAGTGTGAACCGGGACTAAAGCTCACAACAGTCAAACAAAATAGTGGTTAAAGACCTACATACAGTACAAGAAGTTCATAAAATTTCAGACATATCACAAATATTTTTGACAGGTTATTTACTAATATTTTTGACAGGTACCCTTCCCCATACGCCATCCCTCTGAAGTTACGTCCCCCCCCCCCCCCCCTCCGCCGAACCTATGAGAATGCGCAGTAGGTTATCGGCTGTGAAGCTGAGCTTCATTGCTGGTTTCCCTTAGAGTGAATGGTGGCGGCAGCACCCGGCAGCCAATCCAAAAATTGTCTAGGGTGCTGACATCGTGGGCTCCCTGGACAGTTAAGTGTCTAAATATTAAAAGTCAGCAGCTATAGTATTTGTAGCTGCTGACTTTTAATTTTTTTTTTTCCACAGCTAGAACACTGCTTTAAGCACTGCATTTCATTTTAAATATTCTGCTAATTGTCACCTACACTTTATGCTAGCTGCAGTCTGCAACCCAAGCACAGGGAAATTATTTTTCTTTATATGTTTCTCATCACCCTTTCTAGGGTTCCATAAACAACTACCCTTGATAAATTTCTAGTGATGTTTTTATAGCGGTAGTAAACCACTGGGTATTTTATTTATTTTTTTAAACCTGAAGGGCAATGTCATAATGTGCTAGTATGCATTGCATATTTTCGGAAACTTGCTTGAAAACAAAGCTTACCTAAAAACAAAGGTACCTCCATCTTCATCTGGTCTTCCTTTTTGGGCTCGCAGACTCCGGCTATGTGATTGGTCGGGGCCACAATGATGTCACTCCCATGACACAGTGTGACGGAACCTCTTGGCTCCCTGATTAGGTGCTTCCTACCGCCAAACAGTGCCCCCTGCCCTCCAAACCCTTACAGCAGACCGAGAGCTAATACCAGCCATTTACTCCAATCATCGTACACAGACAAGAATTTGGAGTAAATTCCAAAGGAATAACTGTTTGTTTATTAAAACTCAGACACATACTTTATACCCCACAGGAGGACATTTCCCTCTTGATCATTTTACCCTAACAATGCAAACTATAAACAGGAATATAAATACCATGACTAAGGACCAGCCAACATACACTTAATGCTAATCTACATCTAGCAACGAATAGCTGACAGGGATTTAATTAACATTCGCTGATAACCTAGTCATTTAAACAAGTTTAGGTGCCAGACCTTTCTTTGATTAATCATGGATCCCACCTTCTCTCAGACTTTCCGGCAACAGTCTGAGACAAACTTCTACAGTCTGAAAAAGTGGAATTAATTTATCTTCATAGATTTCTTGAGGGTGATTGTTAAAAAATATTTCTGTCCAAAGTGAAGAAGCCTCTCCAACCCAGTCTGCAGGAGGGCCACAATATTCCTTCTGACAATTAACTTCTACAAGATGAATATTACACCTTTCCATCCACTCCAGACGGTAAGGTTCATTGTCCTTCTTCAGAGAAGTGACCCAAGCCTCGCTATCAGCATCCAGCGTTGTTGTCCATTATAGAATGATCTGCTCTCTCCTTGGGTCATAATCAGTGGGTAG
The DNA here is from genome assembly GCF_965119305.1 of Pelophylax lessonae. Lineage (NCBI taxonomy): Eukaryota > Metazoa > Chordata > Amphibia > Anura > Ranidae > Pelophylax > Pelophylax lessonae. Next base: position 148,104,124 of record NC_138770.1, on the reverse strand, counting down.
GACACTTGCCCTTAGTACACACCAAAGAAAATGGTATGGAGGTTAAGTTCAAAAGAAGGGGAGTAATGAGTTGGATAACCCTCATCTCTCTACTGAGGAAGGGGACATAAGAGGAAGAGGAAGCATAAGAGGAAGGGGACCCCCTAAATGGGACTATAGTGGGTGAATATTAAAGAATAGCGCACACATGCAAAAGAAATGACTATCAAATATGGAGACAATCCATAAATAAAAATGGGGATTTAGTCCCACCATATGGCCATATCGTGCTCAAGTCCACCACTGCGTCAAAGTACCCCATTATCAGTGGGTCCTACACTATCCATAAAAAAGGGGTGAATCCAGCCTCTCTAACCCTTGGAGACAACACTCCTTGCTGGGAAAGATGTGCTAATGCACTACAAAGGACTCCTCCTCCTGTATCTACTTGATGGTGGACTCTGATAGAGTACAGGTGTGTGTGGGGGGTGGGATGCTCAACCTCAGAAGTCTGGTCAGACCGAATACATAATAAACAAGCAAGAAATTGGGGGAGCAAACCCTGGAGCAAAAATTGGGGGAGCACGATATGGCCATATGGTGGGACTAAATCCCCATTTTTATTTATGGATTGTCTTCATATTTGATAGTCATTTCTTTTGCATGTGTGCGCTATTCTTTTTTAATATACATGTTGCTTGGTCCATAGCTGCACCAGCTTTAGATATACATGTTCAGGGTTTGCTCCCCCAATTTTTTGCTTGTTTATTATAGTGGGTGAATAACTCATAAATGTGTCAAAAAAATATAATTTATTTCATAATGCAAAATATAAAGTATGTACAATTTACAAACATAATCAAGTACAAAAAATGACTTTAAAATCTGAATAATGGCGACTAGACAGAACTATCATGTGACGGACGTGACATGGAGGAACCTTGGGTTTGGTCCTGGAGACCCTACGCATTTCAAAAAGTCTCTTCCTCAGGGGGTCTTAGACCATAGTTCCATTACAAATAATCTGCCACCAGTGGAGCTTTTAAACAGGAAAGTGGATGCGGTGATTGTTCCGTGACTCGTTTTTTTGTGCGAATTTTCATATGAGCCCCCTCCTTGGGGACTTCTTTTCTTTTTTTCCTCCGTGTTTAATTCGTGTGGGCAAGTCAGACCTTTTGTTATTCTGAAGAAATCATTGTTTGTTCCTCTGTGCTTCTGTCATCCACTTTCCTCTTTAAAAACTCCACTGGTGGCAGATTATTTGTAATGGAACTATGGTCTAACATTATTCAGATTTTAAAGTAATTTTTTGTACTTGATTATGTTTGTAAATTGTACATACTTTATATTTTGCATTATGAAATAAATTATATTTTTTTGACACATTTATGAGTTATTCACCCATTATAGTCCTCACCAAAGGCTCTGACCTGGTTGGGTCTGTCACACACGGGTGGCCGTTATTTCAGAGCGCATGTGCCGGTGAGGTCACCAGTTGCATGTACAATAAATATCCCCTAAACGGTGCACGTTTAGGGGATATTTACAGTACCTAAAGGTAAGCCCTATTATAGGCATACCTATAGGTAAACCTCATGCATGGGAGTTCACTCCCACTTTAATTCCTTGTGATAGTGAAAGCATGTTCAGCCAAGTCAGATTTTACTTTACTGTATAAGTGACAGATCCTTTACCTCTAGTCAGCTGAGATTTTTACTGCTTATGCCTTTGCTAATAAGACTAATTTATGTTTATTGGAGATTGAGAAAACTGGCTTCTGTTCCGTTGGTTCCTTTCCAGATTTCCAGCCATCTGCTGGTAAACGGCAGCTTTTTCCTTTACAAATATTTGCCCAACCTAAGCGATCAACAGTACGAGCCTTGCCTTTCTTTTAATACGTTTGGATTGAGTTTATTTTAGTCAGATCGTGTTCCTTCATGACATGGATTATTGTTGACTTTACATATTTGCTTTCCGCTATAACAACCCTCTTGCTGTATACCCAGCTGATATAGGTCAGTTCTTCCTGGAGGGTCTGCCCATACCTGAGCAAAGCCTGTCATTAATGATGATTGACACAAATGCCAGCTTTACTCACAACCGTGTGGTTCTGCATTGGGGATGTCCTCAATGGAGGCATTAAAATCCATCGAAAGCCCTTAGTGTTTTCCGTTCAGAGTGATAAACCGACATTTTCTATGCGTGTGTTGGAAGCAGGCAGTGATTGCATGAATTTAGCTTTGGAGTGCAGGGCACATGTCTTCACACCAACAGGGGAACCATCTGTAATGGGTGGATGGGTAGGGCTTAGCCAACCTCTTGTAGCTGCTGTTTATTTCTAGCAGTTTGTGATCTCCACTGATTACACAAGTCCATTGCAGCATAGAAATCATCATTTAAGGCTTTCATGGTTTACACTGATTTGATAGAGTAAAATAGAAATGTAGAGAAGCTGTCTTTATTTTAGGATCAATAATGTTCTGAAAACATCATAGCGATATCCCTCATTGTTTGTGTTCTTTGCAACGGAATTGTGTTGGATCCAATTTAGCTTTGTAAAACTCTGTTCCCGTTGATCTCTTTAACACTTCCCATATGCCTGCTGTCTAGTTTTCCCCTTGAAGTTGCAGTAAAAGTAGATTAAATGCTCCCATAAAATAGGCAGAATTGTAAGAAGTTGACATATGGCAGGAAATGTTTTTTCTGGAGTTTGTTCATTTGCAGCCAGGTTGTGCCTGGTACTACGCAAAGGAATCCTGTCTGCCCATTTCTTATTTCGTTTAGGCTCTCTGCAACATTGTCCAGTCTAATAACAGGCTGTCTGTCCTCCAGGTGACCTCCCGGAGCTCAGGGTTCTAGTGTTTTATGGTTCTACCTTTCAGCTGCACACACACACCTTGACCCTCCAGCATAGGTATATCGATGGATTTCGGCGATCTAGGCTTGGTTTTTTTATAAGAATTCTCCCCTTCCTGAACAGATTACAAATCTCAACTACAGGCAGTCCCCAGATTATGAACAAGATATGTTCTGTAGGTTTGTTCTTAAGTTCAATGTGTAGGTAAGTTGGTAATTTTTTTAAGTGTAACTCCACCCAAAAAACTATTTTTAGGTTTTGGATAGCATAGGGAAGGGTCAACTGGCCATGTGGTGATGTGGGATTGCTGACAGGTCTGCCGGACAGTAGGTGGCACCATGCAGTGTGCAGTAAGATGGCCACCCGGTAGTTTCCAGGACCAGCGTTGCGTCATGCTGCCTCCGTTCTTAAGAATGAGTCGGATGTTTGTAACTCATCAACTGCCTGTAACAGATTTCACATTACAACCATTTCAATATTTTACAAAGATTGGAACGGTATTTACACATGTGCATTGGTCTCAGAAAACCGATCAGGATGACAGTCCAATCCGAGATCAGAATGGAAACTTCAGCAGGTTCTTTGCCTATTTATCATTTTCAAATCCCAGCGTCCCCTTATTGTAAAAATATAAAAAATGGTCTTGTTTCATCTTTCCAGTCTTTTTTTTCTTTTACAGTGAAAAGGCTCTACAGACCATTAAACGCCGGTTCATACCACAGTTTCAACATTCCTGAGGCATTTCTGCATGTGCGTTTTGATACGTTCCAGTGTTATTCTTATGCGTTCCATTGCAATATTTTCCCCTATCTTTTTTTCTTCATCTTGATGGAGGCGATGTGCGTTTTTGCACTGGAACGCATCTGGCATGAACCACCCCTCAAACACTAGTAAAAATTTTTTTATTTAAACTATCAAAGGCAATAAAAAATCCCAAGTGCACTTAAAAAAGCATATTAGTATTTTTGTTTCCCTATGTATCCTTTTGTCTCCTCTATGCCCAGAAGCTAACAACGCTCCTTACAATCTGAGTGTACAATCTCCTTTACGTAGTGCAAGGACTTCTCTTATTTTCTTCAAATTCATTGAATAGATTAAGTAGATGCTCATATTACATAGTTTTGGTGGATCTTAAGTTGATTGTAAAGGGAGTGTATAGTCCGATTGTAATGTGTATGGTGACCCCAGCTAGTCCTACGTTGGTATCAATGATGCGCTCAGGCATGTTCAGACACCAAACCCGCCTCAGCTGTCCCGTTGGGAAGATATCAAAACCAATAGTCAATCAAAGGCATTCCCTGCCCCACAGCCACATGTATACAGTACATGCCCTTTACATACGTGTAGCCGCAGGGGTGGGAATTGTCTTTGCTATTGGCTATTGGTTTTAACAGCTTCCCGAAGGGATAGCTAAGACTGGATTTAACACTTGTCCAAACATACCTGAGCTCATTCCTAGTTGAGATGTACATTTTTTTTTTTTTTTTGTCCCCCCCCTCCTAATATTCGGAAATCTGTCGTCCTTTTAAAATGTAAAATCTGATCGGCTGCCCTTATCAAGAGATCGATCCCTTTTTAATATCTGCTGACACTTTGATCCCACTTGCATTGTTATTGTGTGTTACCGCATGCTTTTTGTGAATTGATGTGTGTATTACCTTAAAGCGGAACTTCACCCAACTTTCCTCTCCCCTCCCCCCTCTTCTTTAACAATTGACACCTTTTTCTGAGAGCGAGGGAAGCGTCCCCCCGCCACTCCTTTGCTCACAGCTTTAATCCTAGTGCATATGGGCCGAATATCAGGTGGCATCAGCTGGTTCAATAGAAACCAGCTGACATTCGGCCCGTGTGTACAGCAGCTGGTCTGACAGTTCAGCTGGCTTTAGTCAAAGGGGCATGATTGGAAGAGGTCTGCTGATCGACACCCAATCAGCACTCTCAGTCAATGGCTGCGTGCACTGACCGGTGTGTCCTGATAGGGGGCGCAGTGGGGCGCATCCCCCTGTGAGAACATAATAGCCGCTGGGTTGAATGAAGTAAAACACTCAGTGTGTACCAGGCTTTATGGGACACATATCACAGGTCCCAGAAGACAGCGGGACCATTCACAAAGTCCAGCACGGCTCACTCATGCACAGTTGGAAGCAGGCTGTGAAGCCTGCAAGGATGCCAGTGCCTGGACCCGAAGCCCATTGAAGAATCCGCTCGGGTAAGGAAAGCGCTGGATCCCTGGACAGGTAAGTGTCCTTATATTATGTCAGCTGCTGTAGTATTTGTAGCTGCTGACTTTTAATTTTTATGGGGGAAGACTAAGCGCCGGTTCACATTACCGCGACGCTACTTCCCGGGGCGACCTCCGAGATCGCGGTGCGAGCAGCGCGCCGCGACCTTGGAGCGGCCGCCACGGACTTCATAACATTGAAGTCTATGGCGGTCGCCTCCTGGTTGCCCCAAAGAAGCTCCGGACCCTTTTTCTATGTCGGAGCGATTTGTGTCGCTCCTATTAGAACGGGTCCGCAGCTTCCCTATGGGAGGCGACCTGCGGCGACCTGTGAGGCGACCAGGTCGCCTCACAGGTCGCCCTAGTGTGAACCGAGCCTAAAGCTCCTCTTTAGGGAAGCCTATTTATTTTGAATGGGCTGCCAGCACACATCAGCGTGCAAATAAACAGGCTTGTACTATGTTGTCAACACGGTGTACCATTAAAGACGGAGTATTAAACGTGTGCATTGCAGAACCCTATACAGAAGAGCAGGTGTATATATTTCTCTACTGTATATATGCATTGGGGTGCTATTCAGAATGAGCTAGAATGCGTAAATACCCGTTTGCTCCAGTAATGTGCATTAAAACTCACATTACTACATTGCACGTGTATGCTAATGCAACCTTAGTGTTCTCAATCAGCTGGGATACCTCAGGCATAACTAGATTTAGGTCATGTACAGACATGCAAAGTTTGATGATAGGAAGAGATGAGGCTACATTATATTAAAAAAAAAAATGCAGGCAGTCCCCAGGTTACAAACAAGATAGGGACTGGAGGTTTGTTCTTAAGTCTAATTTGTTTCTAAGTCGGAACAGGTACATATTTTAAGTGTAGCCCCAGCCAAAAGAATAATTTTTACGTTTTTTGGATAGCATAGGAAAGGGTTAACACCCTTGTACCATTTGTTTTGCTGTCTGTACCCTCATTCAGAAAATTTCACCTCACTTTCTGTCCCTATGACAACTGGATTTTGAAAATGTTGTGGTGTTGTGGAAACCAGGATTAGTGATAAAGCTTCAGTGGAGACATCTTTTTCCCATGAGAACTCTTCCAGGAGTGAATTTCCCTTCCTAGGGGGAGATTTCTCCTCACTTTCTGTTGTCTCCCTCCGTTTGTAAGTAGGAGTTGTTTGTAAGTCGGATATTTGTAACCTGGGGACCGCCTGTAAATAGGTTACTACTATAAAGGAACCGTTCACAATTATTTTATTTTTTTGTGTGTGTGGAGGTCAAAAACAACCATAAAAATTTGTCAAGTTTAATACATAGCAGTGACCCAGCCTACCTGCCCAGGGTTTAGGTTTCTAAAGCTGGATACACACTATAAGATTTTCTGAAGTCTTTTTTTCCTTCAGATTTCCCTTTTCTATGTAGTGCAAGGGCCTGCCAGGTTGCATACAAATTGAAAGTGTTTAGGTTTGACCTCATATTCTATGGTTTTGGAAAGTCTAAAGGAAAAAGTCTTCAGGAAATCTTAGTGTGTATGGCCCATAACTCGAGTAAAACTTGATTTCAGGCCAAATTCTTGAGGAAACCTGATGCATTGGGAACACCTATTTCAAAGCCAGTGATTCTGCATGCCAAACTTTCCCAGCACAGTCCCACCTGAGTGTCCCACCCATCTAATTATTTGCTTGGCCAATGTTCCATTATTTCACAATGGTAAATATGACTTTTTGAAGCAGGCAGGTAGGTCTGAACCAGTTGTCCTTGGAGACCTAATTAAAGCTCTATTCAGTCTGGCAATGGGAAATGATGGTAAATTTTGTATAAAAATGTAGCTTGATTTAGGCACATATTTGTTATTTTCTGTATTTATTTTTTTGTTAGCAGCTCACTAAGTATTTTTGCTTGATAATTTTCCTGTTAAAAAAAATGATAAACTAATGCTGGTCTTACACCCGCAGAATTTAATTTTGACAAAGTATAAAAATTGCTCATCTGACCATTCGGTGGTATCTTCGTGGACTCCACTAATGTGAACACATTTTCATACCAGTGCCATTTTCAAGGTCTCCTATTTATGAATGTTCTATGTTTGTAAATGTTCTTCTTTTGGAATAACTTTGACAATTTGCAAATAAGACTGGTTACAAATTGTCTTATTCAAGAGCGAATTCAACGATTAGAAATTTAATTTATTCCCATTGGATTTTTGAAAAAAATGTTTTATTTTTTTTGCTGTGGTCGAAATGGATTGAGTCGCTCCATTTTTATAGTGATTCTAAAGGCAAAATTGTTTGTTCTTAAAATGTAAAAGATTTTATAGTTGCATGCTCTGTGCAATGATATTGCACAAAGCTGTCACTTACCTGTTCTTTGGCATTCCCCCGTCTTTTCTCTCCTCCTTTTTGTGGGTGCCCCCATAGCAAGCCGCGTTGCTGGCAAGCTCCTGAGCTGGACTGTGTGCGCCCTATGGCCCGGCCAGTGTAAACGGACCTGTCACCCGCTCTTCTACTCTGATCAGCGGACAGATTCCCTGCTGATCAAAAGGGAAGGTGCCCATGTGAAAGCGGCCTAACTCAGCAGGAGTGATACCCCTATCCTCCTGGATAAGGAAACAGAGCAGGATTCTTCTGGGTTGGATTTCTCAGGTTTAGATAAAGTAAAGCTGTGAAATGGCTTTAAACCTTCTTCCAATATTCATAGGAATTCAGCTGTAAATAAATATATCTCAAACCCTTAAGTGGTTTCCTACCACAGAGCTAATTGAAAGTGTCTTATTGATTATCTTTCTGTGCTAAAAACTATTTATAGTCTATAATTACACTGCTGACCACGGCAGACTGGTTGCCTCCTCCATTAAAATACATTAACGTTTTAGTCTACCTAAAAATGAAGTTTTTCTTTTTGTTAGACTAAAATCGCCTATCTGTTTTTACTCTGAGGAATGCAGGATGGCTGGATCTCTTCTGTACACTTGCTGTGAGCGGTCCCATTGCCCCTGTTGGATTATTAATTTATTACATATCCTAGATAATGCAGCAGGACTGAGAACACCCATTGGCCCTTTGGAGTAGCATGTGTAGGAGCAGATAAGGAAACCATAATAGGGAGATCTCACTGCCAAGTGGGTGACTTAAGCTGGCCATATGCCAGTACAATTTGGTACGGGAATTCTGAAAAACCATTCATCAGAGCATCTTTTCTTGTCATTATTGAGTCAACTAGTATCGTTTGAAAGCCTTTAAAGTGGAAGAAAGTCTAAAGCCTCGTACACACACCACAAATTTTTTTTTTTTTGGTTGAACGAAAAAAAAAACTGAAAGCTAAGGTTGTATAGCCCCTGTAATAACAATCCGATGTTAGTACAGCCATCTCCCTTGCCTTTCTATTGTGTTCTGACAGGGGGACGGCTCCCCCACCAGAACACTGACCAGCATTCGCAGCCATTGGCCTTCTTTGGTAATGACTTTTTGACAGAAGCTGCTGGCCGAACCGGCTGCTCGCTGCTGTACACATGGGCTGAATGTTGGCAGGTTTCTATTGAACCGATCGATGCTGCTCAACAGTCAGCCCGCGTGTACTACTATTTTCTTAAAAATGTCCCCCCCCCCCCTACCTATCCTTTCTACCGTGTGTGTGTATGTATGTATGTATATATATATTAGTGATGCACCGAAATGAAATTCTTGGCCGAAGCCGAATAATAATGAAATGCTTGGCCGAAGGCCGAATACCGAACGCGGTGTTTCGCATTTTTTCCATTTATTTTGCCAATTTTTTCACCAATAAAAATGCATAGAAGTGCCCATAGCAATACACATAAATGTGCGGAAATGTAATGAAATGCAGGTGCATTTGTGTTGTCCTCTGTTAATGTAATGGGCCCTGAGCCTAGATTAACATTGATGCAGTCTTGGATTTGCAGTGATTTCTGTGCACTTAGTATTAGTAGTTCCCCATACTGCTTTACAATCACACTCCAGTCAGTGACTGTCTATGCTGCCTAGAAGAGGTGCACAAACTGCACAAATCCCAAAAATGGCTGGGCATAATGGCAAATTATTTGGCAGATAAGACATAACAGGAAAATGAATAATAGGTGTCATCATAGTATGAATCGCTATCGAGTCATCATAAACTAACTCACCGGCGGTCCGGTGTCACTGTGTCTTGCCGTGGTGCTGTCACGTGGTGCCTGAAGCTGCTCCGCCGAGTCCGACTCCGCCGCTCTCGTGCGCTGGCTCCGCCTCCGCCCCACAAGCCCGCCCACCCACACTGCTCCAAACCAACTGGCAGCCGCTCGCCTCGGCTCGGCCAGTAGCAGACAGTGCGGGTTTTTTGGCTATTTTCGGACGAATAATTTCGGCCGCCGAACATTCGGTGCATCCCTAATAAATAAATAAATAAATAAATAAATAAATATATTATATATATAAAGTGTGTGTGTGTGTGTGTGTGTGTGTGAAAAAGATCTGTATACTTGCCTATTATTTTAACCTGGTCCAGTCAGGTAATTTTGCAGCTCCAGCATCCCTGTGTTAGTGAGCCATTGCTGCAGGGGAGAGGAGGGTACACTGGCAATGGCTGGGTTATGGTAACTTATGGATGATGTCACTGTTATTGAATGCTTCTTTACCCATTGGGGCTGAAGCTGCAGGATCACGTGACTGGAACGTGTAAAAATTGGTAAGCACCACCGATCCTTTTTTTTTCTTCTTTTGTACAGGGTCTGCAGTATAGGTAGGAAGAGAGACCAGTTTTTTTTTATTATTTTTTTTATTTTAAGTATAGCAAGGAAGGTCAAAGAAGATGTGGGAATCCCTCCCGTTGAGCTTCTGCTTTCTCCTGACAAGGAGGGGATTGAAGAAGAACACAGTGATTATTTCTAGCAGCATGTTTGTTACTTAAAAAAAAAAAAAAAAAAAAAAAACGAATCCCTTTATGACAATGCCAGCCGGATGGAATTCAGTCACTTGTTTTTGAAGCGTTTACTATGTTCCCTTTCCCTTGCGAAAAAAAACTAAAAATCCGAGGCAGCATTTGGGCATCATCACTTAACATGGTGAAATGCGTGTGAAACTTGTCTTGACATGGGATAACACTGTAGACTCATTAACCTGCATTTGTCTTTCTGCCTCATCCCGCAGCCAATGTGAAAGAGGCCTTAGTCAGGACCTTATCCTTGATTTACATTTTTGGGTCTTCGTTACAGGTACCTTTGTTTGTATTCACTGACCTATAGAAAGCTGTGCTGTCAGATATTTAGATGCTCCTTCCTGCAATTCCATTAAACTGTGTGAGACTAGATGCAGAAATATATATATATATATATATATATATATATATACATACATACATACATACATACATACATACATACATACATGCTATATTACTAACAGTATTGGGACACCTGCCTTTACACGCACATTAACTTTAATGGCATCCCAGTCTTAGCATGCAAGGTTCAATATTGAGTTGGCCCACTCTTTGCAGCTATATGAGTCTCAACTCTTCTGGGAAGGTTGTCCACAAGGTTTAGGAGTGTCCCTATGGGAATGTTTAACCATTCTTCCAGAAACAAATTTGTGAGGCACTGATGTCAGCGAGAAGGCCTGGTTTGAGTCTGCGCTCTAATTTATCCCAAAGGTTGAGGTCAGGACTCTGTGCTGGCCAGTCAAGTTCCTCCACCCCAAACTCGCTCATGAATATCTTTCTGGACCTTAGTCCCTAGAAGAGGTTCCTGTACTACTTCAACGCGACTTCTATCCGGCGTATGCCCATAGACTTTAGTCTATGGAAGTCAAACTCTCTTGCTTTAAAATGGTATCTAGTCGTATAAAAGTAGTACTCAAATTGCATCAAGTTGCCAGGAAATCGCCTGGCAAAGTCACTTTGTAAGTCGCACGACTTTCAGGTCACAGTAGTGTGAATCAAGCCTTAGGGTAGTTTTACACCACAAAGAACGTCATTGCATGTGTGTCGAACGTCTGTGCATTTTTGCGTGTATCCTGCGATCTGTTTTTAAACACTGTGCTTTTTCCCCCCCTACTTTTTTACACTCTTCTTTACTTTTACCCATTGCATGGCACAATAGGTTTGCGATGTGATGCAGTGTGTCATAACGCAATGTTAGCTAATGCTGCCTGCCTCATAATGGGTAAACTGTGGTGTAAACAAGTCATTGGACTTCCTGATGGTCATCATAGTTGACTCCACTATTCCTGATTCCCAATAAATGGCCTTATGTTCCAGAAGCACCATGTGGCAGGGGGCAGAGCTGGTGATCTCTGCTACCAGGTAGTGTTTGTATACAAATAATTGATAACCTCGAAAATATAGTTAAATAATATTTTAAGGTAAACTAATATTGATCGTTCTAGTCACCTTTCAGAATTCATCACCGTTGCATCACATTTTAGGCAATTTGGTGGAAGTGATGTAAGCTTACTGGTGTTTTTTGCCATGGGGTTCGCTGGTAACTTGGGTAACACTTGGCAATGCAACAAATACTAATATAACATTTCCGGGTATGTAGACTTTTAAAAAACTGGATTTTATCAATATTCTGTTTGTCTTCAAAACGTATTGATTGTTTAATGTGCTCTGTAGGGGCTTTGCTAATGGTTTGGCTTTTCTTTTTGTCACAGGCCCTTGATGTCGATCGCACGGTTCTCTACAAGATGAAGAAGTCAGTAAAAGCCATTAACGCATCTGGTCTTGGTACGTGTTTTTGTTCCCACCTGCCTACTTTTTCTTCACAGTAACTGTTGATATTTTTAAGCACGGAGCTTTTGACGTACTTAGAATTTCACACATCTTAGTGTTGGGTCCCTGGGTAGCTTCAAACATCGAATAGACGGCAAGATGTGTTTGTCACCACTTTCAATCTGTGTTGCAGTACAGTAACATTTATATTGTATGCTTGTCCCTTGTTTCAACTAACACCTATAAAACATTCGATTTTTTTTAACTCTGTTCTTTCAGATATTCAATGGTTACTAGTGGAATTTGTATTGTGTGAATGAAGGCAGCACTTAAAAATTATTATTTTTACATAGAACTGTCACCTCCTTTTTCATCAGCGTTATGGAAATGAAATGTCGGAATGGAGGATGAAGGGCAGAAATGATGAAATCGATTTACAGTTTACTGTGGTTTGGCTGAATTTGATAATGTACAGTGAAATCAAGATTCTCCTGAATAGGAAAAATTCCCTGGTCTATAGAGTGACACAGTTTATTAATTCTGATTGCTGAGATTTCTTTATTGCACTATTTTGTGTGGATGGTGCTTTTTTGACTTTTATTTTCTGTTTTCTGTATGTAACCATATAGTCATTAAAGGAATGGGTTACAAAGTAGAATTGTGTGATTATGCTCTGATTTATGCCATTTGTTGACTATTGGGCTGGCATTAGACGGGTAGACCAGGCAGTCTCTCAGGATTTGTCCCCCCAATCTCCTGTCTGATGGGATGTGGTTCTGCTTTTATTTTGTGATTATAGTTCATCTAGACTTCCCCAGTCTTTGGAGGGGCAGCAAGGTGTGACATATCCAGATAGGCTATGATGAGAGTCTAGATTAAAACCTTGTGCAGGCCCACTGCTAAGCGCACGAGACTGTAGGTTTTGAACTTTGATGTGGTCGTGGATGTCCTCTCCTTGTGGTATAATTCTCAAGAATTGCAGCAGAAACTGTGTCTGAAGTTTCTGTCCATCCACCCAAGAAACAGAGATGGAGAAGGTGGACAGATTTTTGAATCCGCAAGGAGGCCAGCAGTAATTGAATGCTGATGGCCTGGAACTGCAGATCTTCCTGTTTGCCTGTTGGGTAACAGTCTGAAGATTCACGGGTGGGAGCTTTTGAGATTCTTATTGGGTATGATGGGTATTTAATGGGGTGCATCACATGTGAAGTAATTAGTAAACATATAGTTCAGCTGTATTATAATTTCGTAGACCTGAGGGCACCCAGCTCCTACAAAAAAAGTGCAAGTCTCTTGAAGGAGGTTCACCCAAGCAGCTGGTCAGTCATATTCTAATTTGGAGACACTTGCAACTCAAAAGTTTCAAGGTATTGATTTGAAGCGTTTGTCTATTTAATCACCTAAATATCTTGCTCTAGCCAAAATGTCTCTTTACATAAGTAAGGACTGAATACTGTTGTGGCTGGAACGTAAGTTACAGAAAATATCAGCAAACTTGCCAAAAATAGCAATCTGTGTGTCAGCTGAAAATTGCCTAATCTGCAACACCCATTAATCTGGTTGCCATTGTTTTTCTGCACTGGTGTGCACCTGGCCACATGCTGCCCAGTACTAGCAGTCCTTCTGAAGAATGTTCTGTTCAATGCGACCACTGAAACATATGGTCACTTGAAAGGCTGTGGATGAATGCCAGGCCCCCGATAGCTAAGGGTTGTAGGTGTCTACACCTGCAGTCTGTCCAGTTATCCAAGAGTTTATTGGTTTCTGTTATTACCAGTGTATTGCCTTTGTCTTACGAACCCCCGAAATTCAAAGAGGCATTAAGCCAGATATTTAGTCTGACTTTTATCATTTTATAACCTTTATCTTTTTTTCTAAATTAAATATTTGAGAGTTTTCATATAAACCTATTGGTATCATATGTAATACATGGAAGCCGCCAGTTTTTAATGCCAGTTTTAGAAGGTTAGTAAGTATTTTGCAAAATACATATTCAAGAAAAATTGATATGGAACAGAATAAATGTCCCATTTATACATAGGGATGTTATGGTATTCTTTCTTGCTGTAGGGAATATCTTCTTTTACAGTTGGTATGTTCATAGCTGTTCTGTAAAAGTACCATCAGAGGAGGTCTAGTGTGAGGCCATCTTTAGCCTAATAAAATATCCCAGAGAGTACAGCAGATGTGGTTGTTTTCAGGCTCACCGATTGAAACGCCATTTAGCTGCCTATTAATGCAGTTGGCCATGGAGAAGGAGGAAAGGGCAAACATTCAGTTTTTGTGTGAAAAACCACAACTGTCCAGTTCTGTGCTTAACCCAGTTTAGTTTGTCTTTTCTATTAAACCACAATTTCAATTCCTATGGTGAAGGTAGAAAGCACTAAATTAATGACTTAATGAGGGTCTCAGGCTCAAAGCAGGGACCACCTGTTCTAGACCTTCTAGGAGTCACTACCCCAGTTGCTCAAAAACTAAAGGTTTGAACTTAAAAACACAACAGTGTGTGCCCTAAATGATAAATTTAACTGTTCGCAAACTAAATTTAAAATACTGCATACATGCCTGCTAATAGCTAGCTGTTGTAAAACTGGCATGCCTCTAGGAGACCTCTCTATAGGCTTTATTATGGTCCTTATTGGGCATCTCAAAGCCATTTAAACGCAATACCCATTTTAGTCTAGCTCTGCTTGACCTGAAACTGCTGTTTCCATACAACCCAACACTCAAACTGTACACATCCCGTAATCTAATTCTGGTTAATATAAAGTTACATTCGTAACAAGAGCCTACCCGAATGAATGAGTAAATTCAGATTAATACAGTACCAAACATGGCTACGCTTTAATGACAAGAGGCAGATGAGACACGTTACATTTTACTAAGGAGAATATGCAGAAGATCAATATCATGTTTGATATCTATCACATTGTGTTTTTTTTCTGTTCAGTATTGGGATTTTTACTCATGCGTGCACAAATGATGCATTCTCCCAAGTGCAGAAGTTATGCATCAAGCTATGCACTTCTATGGCTGTGTGTACTCATCACATGCAGCTCCCTTGTGCCTGCATACATTGAATGGCATGTAGCTTTAAACTTCTTTAGTATCTATTTTGTATATGCTTGAAATTATATTCTTTCACCATTTATTTTTCTTTCTTTGAAACTTTATTTAAAATTTGCTAAGCTGACTCTCAAAATGCTTAAAAAAAAAGTAATTTTAAAGAATCCTTGCCTTTAAAAAATGCTACCATATTTCAAGCTCTATCTGTCCAGTGAAAGGCCAACTGGCAGATGCTGTGAACAGTGCTTGTTTCCGGACTTTCAGTGAGACACCTATAAATATGTCCCCTGAAAAATCTCTGCAAAGTGTGCAATTGGTAAAGGATATTATGATAAACCTTAAATTTTATTATGTGTGTTCCACCTCTTGCTCATCTCTTCTCCCCTTTTACTGCTGGAGGCTTGCAGTGAGAGCCATTGGCTCCTGCTGCTGTCAATGAAATCCTTTGAGGGGGAGGGGGACGCTGAGCTGCACTGTATGTCAGTAGAGGCACAGCCCGGCTCAGGATCGAGCTTGCACAAGTGCCCTCATAGCAAGGAGTTTGCTATGGGGCAATCGGAGAAGAGGAAGAACCAAGACCGCTGGTGGGGGACCTCAGAAGAAGGATCACACAGAGCAGGTGAGTATGACATGTTTATTATTGTTGGGTGAAAAACCCTTTGCAATCAATTTAACCAGTCAAAGACAGCTGAGTAGTGCGGCTCTTGTTCTTGAACGATGTCCTATGATGGCGCTCCAGAACGCCTGCTCTCACGCGCCCACGGGGGCACGCAGCAATTGTGTTCACTGTGTTCTCTTTACCCAATGTAATTGCCTGTGTCCAATCACAGCTGGTCACATGTAAGCAGGTAAATGCGGAAGTTCTGTTTTTTTTTTTCTGCGCTCCTCGCCTCACACGGTCAGTGTATGGCGAGGAGAGCCGATCAGAGGCATTTCCTCGAAGGGATAACCAGGACAGGTTATCAGGGCACTTATCATCTGTGCCCTGATTACAGTAAAGCTCCATCAGGGACACCAACCTGTGCCTATCAGTGACACCAATTTTTGCCCATCAGTGATCCCAATCAGTGCCCATTAGTGATGCCAGTCAGTGCCACCTATTGGGGCCCATCAGTGCCACCTATCTGTACCTACCAGTGTGGCATATCCGTGCAGCCTATCAGTGCCGCCTCATCAGCGCACATCAATGAAGGAGAAAAATAACTTATTTACATAATTTACTGACAAAATCTAAGAAATACTTTTTCTTCTAAATTCCACCAAGATATGGAGCACTAGATAACTGTGGTCCTACATAAGCAGTTTTCGGTGGCATTCGGTCAGTATATGGGGAATGAGAGCCTATAACATTTGTTGAATTTTCAGCTAGCAGGCTGACAATGTCAACTTTTAACTTTAGGGCAGACATGACTGCGTTGGTTCAGTGCTAATTTAATAGTATGGTGATGTATTTACACTATATGAGTGCTGCGTGGAAAAAATAAATATTTTGCTGACCCAAGAGTATCCTCCTCACCACTTCCTGTAGTCTGTCTATTGGCGGGTGAATTTCCTGGGTTTCGATCTTTTTTTTTTTTTTATTTTTATCTTGTATGCTATTCGCCCCCTCTCAAAATGCTCTGGTCCCCTACCTGCACCTCGCCTCACACCTGCATCAATTGCCTGTCAAAAGCATCATTTTCACATTCTGTATAGTTGTATTTTCTACAATAAATGTATGATTTTTTTTTTTTTTTTGGGACAGTAAAATGTATGTGATTTAAGGAAGTGAAGGCAATGTGGTTTACCACACACTTACTTGTATGTAAGAGAGGTTAACAGGATCATAAACCAACACGGCTAACCACAGGTGAATATAGGCCTCATTTCCTGCTTCCCACATCATCCATTATGAAGTGACTGGTGACATCAACAAGGGCCTTGTACAAATTGGGTGCGTCATTATGTATTTAGTGTGATACTAGAGAGTGGTCATAAACCCTGGACAGAAGTTTAATTTGTGAAATTTAAAGAATATTAAAACATACACTTCACAAAAATGTGCAACTAAGTAAATATCCCTAACCAATGATGCATTAACTTAAAGCAGGCAGCAACCTAGACCTATCTTATTTTTATCTGTAACCGCTTTTCATCTAGGACAGTTTTGTAATTTATTTACAGGACATTTATATATTTTCTGAAAGCAGATAATGTGGTAGTTGCAGGTTTTTTTTTTTTTTATTTGCATGAGGTTTGCAATACTGTTAAGCAAACACAAATTTTTTTCAGTAAAAACCACTATAATGAATTGTATTTATTTTTTGGTAAAAATGGGGTAGCGTAGAGGAAAATAGATACCAAACATTTCAAACCTTTAAATTGCATGTTCCTATGAAATAGAAAAAAACGACAGCTATGTATTAAAAGCCTTTACAGGTTTTCAGTGCAATGGTTTTGTGTAGAGCAGCCCTAATCCTCCTCTTTTTGGGTCCCCTTCTGGCGGTCCCGGCCTCTCCCCCTGCCAAGTCTGTCCAATCGCAAACCTCTTGCTGCGGGGGGCACTCGAGCAGGCTCGCGCCTAAGCTGCACTCTGTGTTTCCATTCACACACAAAGTGTGGCTAGGAGGAACCTGCCCCCACTCTCTCCTCATTGGCTCACTGGCTGTGATTGGCAGTAGCGAGAGTCAGTGGCTCCTGCTGCTGTCTGAGCCAATAAGGAGAGAGAGACCTGGGAAAGCCACTGCTCTCATGCACGTCGATGGATTGCAGTGGGGCTCAGGTAAGTATAAGAGGGGGCTCGGGGGGGAGCGGCACCCAGAATTTTTTTTTTTTTTTTTTTTTTACTTTAATGCATAGAATTTAGAACCACTCTAACAGTTTGGTTGGAAATATTCTCTAAAAACCTATAGTTCATGTTAAACCAGTATTGTTTTTAGTACAGGTTCCCTAATCCTAAGTATTTTTGGCATATGTGCACTACTTGCCTGCATACGCAATTTCGCATAAACACTTTACAAACAAATCCCTGTTATTTTTTTGGGCATCAGAATAGTGAGCCACACACCAGTTGCCAGCCCAGTTGCCATGTGTGGAAAAATGGCTTCAGCTTGTTCCCTCCCAAGCCATGCCCCACTGATGCATTTTAACCCCCAATGGACGTAGTGATATACAGTACTCAGTCACTAAGCTTGTGGGAGGGTGAGAATGTGGCTTTGAAGGAGACAAGCTGAAGCAATTTTTCCACACATGGTGATTATGCTGGCAACTGGTGTGTGGTTACCTGTTCTCTTTTTAATGCATGCTGAACAAAGCATTGTTGGGCACTTAATATCTCCCTTCCCCCAAACTTAGTATCTCAATGCCAAATTATTTTTCCTTTGACTGCGAAACAAACGCAATATCCTACCTTGGCATCAAACTCCCATCTACACTTTTTGAACCTATACTCCAGCAACTATCTCCCGCTGTTGAAATCCATTCAACAGGACTTGCAGAAATGGTAATCCAGACCCTTTTCATGGTTTGGAAGAGCAGCCATTATAAAAATGAACATCCTACATAGTCTTATATCCCCTTCAGGCAATCCCAATAAGAATACCGATGGCCTTTTTCTCCTCCTATAACAGCGCGTGCACCCAGTTTATATGACGATCTAAATGCCCCAGGCACAGCTATGACAAACTTATCACCCCCAAATTGAAGGGTGGCATGGGCCTTCCTGATGTACATAGATACTACTGGGCTTGTAAACTTACTAGGATAGTGGACTGGCGTGTCCACTCACAATACGAAGCCTGGGAAGAATTGGAGGGATCTTTCTCTAATACACCACTAAAACACCTCCCTTGGATCAAGCCCCAATACTACCCACCAGAGATTAAAACGCACCCCTAATAAACCCCACACTCACTGCTTTCCAGATGACTTGTAGAAAATTGAATCTCTCGTCCTCTCTCACCTTGATCATGCATAACCCTGCTTTTCCCCCCTGGCCTCGCAGGTGCCCTCCTAATCTATAATGCCCTTTTTTACCTGGTTATCAGAGCAAATTCTTTCATGGTATACATACCTGCAATTAAGACCCTTTCTAACCAGTACCAAACCTCTCCGTTTGGCATAGAGAACATACCGCATTTGAAGCACTTTGGACCAGGACTGCACTCCAAAGACTCCTAATCTCTGATCTATACGCAATTATGTTCCCTTCTTGCGATCCTAAACTGAATAAAACTAGTCAACTATGGGAAAATTAACTATCTTTGAACCTTACCTCAGAGGAATGGGAATATCATATATATATATATATATATATATATATATATGTATATATATATATATATATATATATATATATATATAATAAAGATAGATAGATATATTCTCTCTGTTTTATATGTGATATCTTTTTATATTCTTGCATGTTTTCATATGTTGTATGCCGCTGATATGGCTACATAAAGCATGTAATAATATACTTGTGCTTAATAGGTAATAATATGATTGTGCCTATTAGGTTTTTTCCAGCTTATTAGTATACGGACTTTGTAGTAATACATTGTCTGTTTATTGTGAAGCGCAAATTTCCTGTATGTGGTTTTGCTTCCTGGGTCCGTTCGGGTAGTTCCTGGATGGATCATTTCTGGAAGCTGTAGTATATATTGCATGCTTACTGGTGCCGGCCACGCCTTTGACAACGTCCCTTGATAATGAAACGCATCAGTCACGTCACGACGCACGCACACGCCGCGGCCATTTTGATATGCTTTTCACTTATTGCTGATATATTCACATTTACAAGGTGTTGACTAACGTTTCTGCTTAGAAGAATAGCTTCAAGATTTGCTCAAGATGATACAGGACACCTGACAAACTGCATACATGTTTTCCAGTCGTCTCACCACTATGTTGGTTCTATAACAAAGAAACCGGATCTCTCTTTCACATTTGGTGGTAGTGCCCAAAAATACAACCTTGTTGGTTAGAGGTACACCGCCTAATAACGATCATTACAACTTATACTCCTGATTATACCCCGGTACAATACCTCCTACATCATACCACTCTACCTTAAACACAATACAAAAAGTCTTTACTCCTACACCTTGTTAATGCCGCAAAAATGTGCATTCCTGTACATTGGAAAGACAAAAACCCTCCAACCATTTCAGAATGGATCCAACGCGTTAAAAAAAAGTAGCAGAAATGGAGGACCTTATTCACCAGATCAGAGAAACCCCTTCCAAATTTTACAAAATCTTGGCGTTCTGGCTGAATTTCGTGGATTCCTTGAACTCCTTCCAAACCTCCATTTCTCAACACCCCAATACTCCTATTCTTTGGGGGAGAAGGAAGGACATTACCCCTTACTCTTTCTTACTTTCTTCCTCTTTCTCTGCTCTTAAGCATTTTTCTTTCTTCTGTATTCTTAGTTTCCCACCCCCCCCCCCCCCCCCTCGACCCATACTTACCTTTTATCCTCTCTTGCTCCCTATCCCAAACCTTTTGCCCTCTTGCTCCTCCATCTCCTACCTCCTATTCCTATAACCCGCTTCACTACAGGTCACGGGGGGCCTTGATTATTCAAGCACATTCCATGGTTATCCATATAACCTTGTTAGTGCCTCCCCATATTCACAGGGCATTTCCAAATAATTTTGCCTGGCACATAAATATCCTACAAAAGACTTAGTTCCATCAGCTCGATTGTCTACAACTAGTGTTTCACTAATAATGTGTCCTTTGAGATAATGGTGGTTTATCTCTATGCCCATGTCATGGACACTCCACAAACACTACTAGGATACTATATACCGTGTTATGACGCTAAGCCATTCTATTTTTTTGTTATACTCTTTGACTCAAGTGGCTGCGCCCGCAACTGGTTTCCCTATTTCTTGTATTTTCAAAACTAATACATTTTCTGGAGTAAAAAACAAAGCACTGTTAGGTGCCAGCACCCAGCAGCATTGAAGCCACTGGGTTGTTGCTTATTCATGCTTGGAGCTGCGCTCTAAATTATTTCTTAGGGTCACCCTGTGTTTTTTTTTTTTAAAAGTAAAATTCAACTCATTCCTAGAACTTTCAGCAGCTGATTTATTCACTTAGTGCTCTTTCACACAGGCTGTCCGATCAGGTCTGCCTGTCAGTTTTGATCGGTCTCTCCAGTCTCCCCTATGGAGTGGTGGATGTCAGCGGTGACCGTCCGCAAATTCCAGACAGATTATGGTCCTATTTTCCATCTGTCTGGCGGATCGGATTAGATATCATCGATGAAAATGGATAGGCGGTCTGTTTTCACCCAATTTTCCCATAGGGGAGAGCAGGACTGTGTTCGTCTCTGCTCTGCACAGAGAGCGGAGACTGACCTGTCATCCACTTGCTCGGCGGGGATCAGTGGAGCGATCCCCCGCTAAGCAAGCAGATTTCGTTCCCAGGAGGCGCCTGTGTGAAAGGGCCCTTATGGATTGTGCAGCTACTTTATTTTTTAATCCTTGCCTATGTGATGTTGCTGTTTAAGCTAATGCCATGACTGCTGTCCCAGGTTTCTGTTTCCGGGTGGCTCCTTTCTCTTGCAACATCCTATGGAGCGACCCTTGCATGAGATTATAGTTTTGTTGTCCTTCACTGTGTGCTTCAATAGAAACAAACAGCCCTGTAGCCTAGGATGGCAAGCCACTTCCCTGCTCTTCCCTTTTCCTCCCCTCTCCCTTCTCCAATCTAACAGACTGACTGAAGACTGCACTGTCCCACTGTTAACTGTTTTCTAAATGGTCAGAGAAATTGCACTGAGGTAGCAGGAGCCATCAGCATTGAATCTTAACTGCAAGTGCTGGGCTAAGAATGTTACCAAATAATAGTTTTTTTTTTTACTCAAAAATATTGTTCAATATGTCAAGCTAAAAAACACTGAGGATTTGATACTACTTTAATAGTATAATATGAATCTGCTTCAAATATCATGTGTTTGCTAAACCTTGATACTTTTGGTCTGGAAAATCTCATATGACGGTTTTATAGGACCCTAATGACACTTGTAAATATACTGTATATGGGGAGGATTCTTGTGCTATTAGGGTGCTTGAAATAGAAAGGCCTCCAAATATTTGACGCAGAATCTCAGGGTGGTGTTGCAAAGCCAACTGTGAGATCATTGTTTGATGACTTTGTCTGAAATTCAAAAAGCTTTTTGCTTCGGTTAATATTAGTCTGAAACCGCTACCATTGATGGGTTGATTGATGATTACCAAATCTGATTTGGATAAATTCATTATGTACACGAAGGCCTCTTTGTAACCCAAATGTTTACCTCCTGATGTACCTTTTTAGAAACCCCTCAACATATTGATTAGGAATTTCAAAAAGTGATGAAGGCTCCGGTAGGCAGGCTATGTCTGACGAATTTGACCCTGGCAAAAAAGTTTATAGTTGAGGAAGATGTTGAAGAAAGGAAGATCAAAGCTAAAATTTAAAAGGAACGTTGCAGGAACAGAATGTTGAAATTGGAAATCAGACACTGAAGGATGAGAGAAATGACAAACTCTTGGAATGAGACCAGGGCCCACCATGGGCTTTAGAATCGGTGGTGAAGGGTTTCCCCCCACATATGTGTTTACAATACTTGATGTGTGGACATGCATTACCTATTTGCTATTGATCCTCATTGAACATCCACTTACCATAAGAAAAGTGGCTAATCCCTTTTTTGCCACCATTGCATGTTAACACGGAGCAAGTGTTGTTTTGTACATATGCTTAATGGATGTGTGTTGGGGAAGGGGGCCATTTAGAAATGAATTTGGAAGTCCTAAAACACATGCACAATGCATATGTAAATCTAGCCAATATAGTAAATTCTACATTTACTTTACAGCCGTAGGTACTCCCGAACCTTTCAGAAGTCCCATCTAAAGGTACAGTACATACAGGCGCATCTAAAAAAAAATTGGAATATCATCAAAAAGTAAATTTACTTCAGTAATTCAATTCAAAAAGTGAAACCCATAGAATATATAGATTTGTTACACACAACGTGATATATTTCAATCCTTTTTTTTTAATTTTGATTATTATGCCTTACTGCCAGCAAAATCCCAACATTCAGTATCTCAGAAAATCTGAATATTACATAAGACCTATAAAAAAAAAAAAAACGAATTGGCTTAGTGAAAAGTTTGTCCATGTACAGAATAGTATTTACTCTATACTTGGTCGGGGCTCCTTTTGCATGAATTGCCTCAATGTGGCCTGGCATAAAGGCGATCAGCCTGTGGCACTGCTGAGGTGTTATTGTAGCCCGGGTTTCTTTGATGTTGGCTTTCAGCTCCTCTGCATTGTTGGGTCTGGTGTCTCATCTTCCTCTTGACCATATCCCACAGATTCTCTATGGGTTTTAGGTCAGAGGAGTTTGCTGACCAATCAAGTACCATAATGCTATGATCATTACTTTGGTAGTGT
This sequence comes from Pelophylax lessonae, assembly GCF_965119305.1. NCBI lineage: Eukaryota > Metazoa > Chordata > Amphibia > Anura > Ranidae > Pelophylax > Pelophylax lessonae. Next base: position 148,080,864 of record NC_138770.1, on the reverse strand, counting down.
GGGCAGGTGGCAAGTCCTGATGGAAAATTAAATTGGCATCTCCATAAAGCTGGTCAGCAGAGGGAAGCATGAAGTGCTGTAGAATTCCCTGGTAGAGGGCTGCGCTGACTTTGGACTTGATAAAACACAGTGGACCAACATCAGCAGATAACATAACTCCCCAAATCATCACTGACTGTGGAAACTTCACACTGGACCTCATACAACTTGGAATTTGTTCCTCTCCACTCTTACTCCACACCATGGGACCTTGATTTCCAAATAAAATGCAAAATTTACTTTATCCGAAAAGAGGACTTTGGACCACTGAGCAACAATCCAGTCCTTTTTCTCCTTAGCACAGGTAAGTCGCTTCTGACATTGTCTCCGGTTCAGGAGTGGCTTGACACAAGGAATGCAATAGTTGTGGCCTGTGTGTGTGTGTGTGTGTGTGTGTGTGTGGGGGGGGGGGGGGTGGCGGCAGCTCTTGAAGCACTGACACCAGCCGTAGTCCATTCCTTATGCATCTCCCCCAAATTCTTGAATGGCCTTTTGCTTCACAATCCTCTCAAGACTATGGTTATCCCTGTTGCTTGTGCACCTTTTTCTACCACGCTTTTTTCTTTCACTCAACTTTCCATTAATATGCTTGAATACAGCACTTTGTGAGCAGCCAGCTTCTTTAGCAATGACCTTTTGTGACTTCCCCTCCTTGTGAAGGGTGTCAGTGTCTTCCGGACAACTGCCAAATCAGCAGTCTTCCCCGTGTGTGTGTGATAACTCTCTCTATAATGAGTTTCACTTTTTGAATTGAATTACTGAAATGAATGAACTTTTTGATTATATTCTTCTTTTTTTGAGATTCAACTGTATATTACTGGGTATGAAAATGGGTTCCAACAACTGTTGTTGAAGTTGTCCATGTGATGGACTTGGCAGAATGATTTGAACACTACCACCACCATGAAAACCTAGGATTTTGCAGTGTCCTGACAAAGCTATTGTATTAAATAGTGAAGATGACTGTAAAGGAGTCAACTGCACCACACCCCCAAAAAATTAAAAAATTGGATAGATACAAATGGTATGGTTTTTAGGGTGGCAATGCGACTCAATACACTTTGTATAAAAAATTATTCAGTTTTTATTGGTATAAAATGTTAAAAGCAATATTTAAAACAAAGCTTTTACGTGTATTTCAGGCAGAAAATCCAGTTTTATTCAACATGTTTCACTATAAAAATAGCTTCAGGAGATATATTTCTGTATGCTGCACATGCAAATTAACAAAAAAAAAAACAAAAAACATCTAATTATTCTTTACAAAAGATCCATAACGAAATCACATTACAAGATATTTGTCAAGAAATATATAATTCTATACATAAATTTGAACAATGGTGCTCACAAAAGTAAAGACAATTACTTAGCCTAAACGGTTAGCATTTACCTTTTTATAATGTCTCCTATAAACGTGTATCCTCCTTGCAACACTGTAAGGTGCTGCTTCTGTGCTCTATTGATGCCCCTCCCCTCCTGCGTCCAATAATGCTAATGGAGGTGCGGACGCTGTATACGGTCCACTGCGCATGCGCAAGATGGCACCGAGCATTGACATCGCGCATGCGCTGTGAGCTCACTGACACCATATTGGAAAGTCCCGGTCGCCCTATTCTGGCAGCATATTGCGCTGCTTAGGTCTGAAAAATTAGAATTCGAGATGGAACAGCATAGGGGGCCAAAAAAGGGACACTTAATGTGCACAGTGAAAGGCCAGGCATGTAGCCCAGCTCATATGAACATACCATGTCCTGGGCACCCGTATGGTCACTCATCCATCCCTTGGCATAAAGCAAATAATAATATATAGGAACCAAAAACCTTAAATGCCATCTAGTGGTCAAAGATTATCCTTACTGGGGACCTTTATAGAAATTCAAGCAACAGTGTACACTGTGAAGTGCCTGTAAAATGTAATCATAGGAGTCTATGACTAATGATCACAGCCTCACCAAACCAGCAGCTGTGAAAAGTAAGGCAAGCATCTGACTTGTTGCAAAGTACAATTCTTTACAACTTTGCAATTTTTTGATTTATTGAAATTCTGTATATCTTTTCTTCAGCTCCATGATTCCGATTATAAACCAAAACAAGAGAATTCTTCAAAAACCTGGTTCTACGACTGTAAGCCAATCACTCCTCTTTTTCTTCATTTCCTCAAAATGATCTCTTGGGGAAATTTGCATATGTATTGGAATCATTTGCATACCAAATGCCTCCTCTTTGTGCACAAGGACTACGTTCACATGCATGCACAATGTATCTGGGTGAAATTGTCCTATATAGAGAAGTGTTTCAGTACTGGCCTACTACAGCATATTTTCTCTTCTGTAGGTTAGTAGTATGAGGAACATAACCTTTAAAAGCAAAACTACTCCCGAAAAAAAAAAAAAAAAAAAAAACCTACAAAAATGAAGCAAATGAAAATCTATTAGACCAGCAATATTTGAAATAGTTACTTTTAATGCTGATATTATAACTACCTGATATCAGTTTTATATTACTTTGACTGAATCGCCTATAATGAGCCAGATAGACGATATTGCTTGTACAACACTGCTAGTCTTGACATGCTTTCAGACACCAGTAGCTGAAGGCAAAGCTACATAATTGCTTTACAGAATGCAGAAAGCACAGGAAGGACTTCCGCTCTTTTACAGTCCAGTGAGCAGGCAAGGAACAAAGTGCGAGGAGTGTCCAGAATATAATGAGAATGAAGTTCCTACACTCGTGAAGGACTTAGTGAAGGGAAACGCTGGCCAAGGTCACGTTGAGTGGGTTGCCAGGTATATGTTAGAACACTGATCAGTTGCATTCCAGCCCTGCAAGAGTTGACATTCTTTTTTGTGACACCCTGTTCACGTGCCTCGTGTTAAGAAAAATGCTAGCGAGTTTGGAACAGCGGTACAAGATACAATTTTGTGTGAAATTGGGTAAAAATGCATCAGAATTTTGGTAATGGTGAGGAAAGCTCTTGGAGAAGCTGCGCTGTCATCTGCACAAGTGTGCCAATGACACAAGGCCTTCAAAGAAGGACAAGGTGTTAAAGATGAACAACGATCAGGACGCTTCTCTTCGTCAAAAAACAGAATGTGGATGCAGGGAGGTCTGTCCTCAACCGTGACTGATGGCTCATTATCAGAATGATTGCAGAGGAAACTGGATTTACCAAGTCAATTGTTAATGAAATTGAGACTCAGGATTTAAACATTCGAAAGGTGTGAGCAAAACTTGAAATAAATTACAAGGGAAAGAGGAAAATACCCCTCGTCTGTGAGCAAAACTTGTTCTAAAGAACTTGTCATCTGATCAAAGGACCACCATTACCTCGTTTGCCTAGACCTGTTGGCCCATTTGAAAAGTGAGCCTGCTTTTTTATTTTTTTATTTTTTTTAATCGAGTTATCACGGGAAATGCAGCTTGAAGGAGGGAATCAAAAGTCAAACTATGCAGGCTCTGAATGGCATTCCCACTTGAAGACTTCTAGGGATGCTATGAAGCATGGAAACATTGGGAGCGTTGTGTACATTCGTAGTTTGAAGATGACCTTGTTCAGTTGTAACGTAACTTTTTTCAATACCTTTTTTTTTTTTTTTAATTTTTAAATATTCTCATTAATTATAGGACACACCTCGTAAGATGCATTGCGAAGTAACACTGTCACCATCATGGCTTTATGGTGGGGATCTATATATTGCAAAAGCAGCCTAACAGAATTAAATACATTTAAGCATGCACAGAACTTGCTTACATGTTTTATACATTAGCAGTTTTAATGGCGAATGGTAATGTTTAGATGGTTTCATAAACTGGGCGCTTACCAGGTGGTTATCACAGGCAGTGTCCACTCACCAGGAAGAATGACACAGATTCTGCTGCTAGCAGTTTGTCAAAATCACCAGCAGCAGGTTCTCTGAGAAGCTGCCTATTTTGACCCTATAGAATCCCTCCCTATGTAACTGAGGCAGAGAGATGTTGTTTCCATTGCTAGCGAGTTACCAGTGTTTAGGCCAGTGACCGAGCGATTGTGGCTACAGGGGGATTCCATAATGACACACAGGTTACCTTTTTAGTGATCTTGCCACTGGTGATTTAAAATGTCTCTAGCAGCAGTTTCGTTCGTGTGTCTATACCTATAGCTGGCCATACATGGTTAACTTTTCATTTGAAAGTTCTTCCTAAATTCTTAATTTTTTGTCAGACCAATTGATGCCATCATTGAGTCGTCAAATTTATTTTGAGGGCTCTTAAAAATCTCAGGCGCATTAAAAAAGTTTTTTTATTGCTAATTAAAAAATGAGGAAACAAAACCATTCTTTTTTTTGCCTATTTAGAAGAATTTTCATTTACAGTGCACATACAGTATCTCAAAGTTAGTACACCCCTCACATTTTTGTAAATATTTTATTAAATCTTTTCATGTGACAACACTGAAGAAATGACACTGCTACAATGTAAAGTAGTGAGTGTACTGCTTGTATAACAGTGCAAATTTGCTGTCCCCTCAAAATAACTCCACACACAGCCATTAATGTCTAAACTGCTGGCAACGAAAGTGAGTACACCACTATGGGGAAATGTCCAAATTGGGCCCAATTAGCCATTTTCCCTCGTTAGTGTTAATAGGTCTCAGGTGTGACCTCAGGTGTGTTAAATATGGTGATATTGCTCTCACTCTCATACTGGTCACTGGAAGTTCAACATGGCACCTCATGTCAAAGAACCTTATGAGGATCTGAAAAAAAGAATTGTCGCTCTACATAAAGATGGCCTAGGCTAAAGGAAGATTGTGAAGACCCTCAAACTGAGCTGCAGCACATTGGCCAAAACCATACAGTGGTTTACCAGGACAGGTTCTACTCAGAACAGGCCTCGCCATGGTCGACCAAAGAAGTTGAGTGCCCGTGCTCAGCGTCCTATCCAGAGATTGTCTTTGGGAAATAGACGTATAAGTGCTGCCAGCATTGCTGCAGAGGTTGTGGGGGTGGGGGGGGGGGGTCAGGTCAGCTTGTCAGTGCTCAGACCATACGCCGCACTCTGCATCAAATTGGTCTGCATGGCTGTCATCCCAGAAGGAAGCCTCTTCTAAAGATGATGCACAAGAAAGCCTGCAAACAGTTTGCTGAAGACAAGCAGACTAAGGACATAGATTACTGGGACTTATTTGGTTTAGCATGTGTGGTGGCAACCAGGTGAGGAGTACAAAGACAAGTGTGTTTTTTTTTTTTTTACAAATATCTGAAAAGTGTGGCATGCATATGTATTCAGCCCCTCTGAATTAATGCTTTATAGAACCAACTGTCGCTGCAATTACAGCTTCAAGTCTTATTTGGGTATGTCAACTTTGCACACCTTGAGTAAAATTTTTACTCTTTTTTTTTTTTTTTTTTTTTTTGCAAAAAAGCTCAAGCTGTGTCAGATTGGATGGAGTGCATCTGTGAACAGCAATTATCAAGTATTGCCACAGATTCTCAATTGGATTGCGGGCTGGTCTTTGACTGGGCCTATCTAACACATGAATATGCTTTGATCTATACCTTTCCATTGTAGCTCTGGCTGTATGTTTAGGGTCGTTGCCCTGCTGAAAGGTGAGAACCTCTGCCCCAGTCAAGTCTTTTGCAGACTAACATGTTTTCTTATAAGATTGCCCTGTATTTGGCTCCATCCATCTTCCCATCAACTCTGACCAGCTTCCTTGTCCCTGCTGAAGAAAGTCATCCCCACAACATGATGCTGCCACCACCATGTTTCACGGTGTGTATAGTGTGTTCATGGCGAAGTGCAGTGTTTCTGCCACACAGTGTTTTGCTTTTAGGCCAAATGTTCAAATTTGGTCTCATCTGACTAGAACACCTTTTTCCACACGTTTGCTGTGTCCCCCACATTACTTCTCGCAAACTGCAAACGAGACTTCTTATGGCTTTCTCTCAACAATGGCTTTCTTCTTGCCACTCTTCCAGATTTGTGGCGTGCACGACTAATGGTTATCCTGTGGACAGATTCAGCTGTGGATCTCTGCAGCTCCTTCAGAGTTACCATGGGCCTCTTGGCTGCTTCTCTGATGTCTTGGTAGGTTTGCAGTTGTGTCATACTCTTTCCATTTTCGGATGATGGATTGAACCTCTGCACTGCTGAACAGTGAGATGTTCAAAGCTTGGGATATTTTTTTTTATAACCTAACCCTGCTTTAAAGTTCTCCACAACTTTACCCCTGACCTGTCTGGTGTGTTCTTTTGTTTTCATGATGCTGTTGGTTATCTAAGGTTCTCTAACAAACCTCTGGGGGCTGCACAAAACAGCTGTATTTAAACTGAGATTAAATTTCACATAGGTGGACTCTATTTGCTAATTAGGTGACTTATGAAGGAAATTGGTTCCACTACATATTAGTTTAGGGTATCAGAGTAAAGGGGGCTGAATACAAATGCACACCACACTTTTCAGATATTTATTTGTAAACAATTTAGAAAATCATTTTTCCTCACTTAACAATTATGTGCCACTTTATGTTGGGCCACGTATATTTTCTGGTTCTTACATGACAAAATGTGGAAAATTTCAAGGGGTATGAAAACTTGTTCAAGGCACTGTTTCTGTAATAAATACTACCACTTCTGACCACCACAACAGTTTAAATGGGTAGTTGGGATCAGATCAACCGCTGGTTTTTACGTCCTCACCGACTGTCCATGTGACAGAGGCCATATAGTACTTCAACAACAACCTCCTGTATGCCAGTGTGGTGCTTTACAGCTTGATGTGCTGTCTGCTTCTCTGGCCTACAAATATAGCACAGGTAGGCCTACCCCCCCCCCCCCCCCCAGGACTGTGGGTATCCTTTCATGCAATCCTTATCGATCTACAGCTGTCACATGACCTAGCTCTTTCCCAGCCTGTCTGCGGGAAAACATAAGCAGGAAAAGCTTCTCTTCCTCTGCTGTTAAAATGTCAGGTTTCTGTGATTTTGAAAAATGAGACAGATAAATTATTTCAAAACTTTTTCCAGCATTAATGTGACCTATAAACTGTACAACTGAATTGAAAAACAAACTGAAATCTTTAAGATTAGGGGGAAGTAAAACTAAAAAACGAAAATGTGGTTGCATAAGTGTGCACACCCTCCGATTAACTGGGGATGTAGCGGTGTTCAGAATTAAGCAATCACATTCAAACTCATGTTAAATAGGAGTCAGTACACACTTGCCATCATTTGTAAGTGCCTCTGATTAACCCTAAATAAAGTTTGGCTGTTCTAGTAGGTCTTTCCTGACATTTCCTTAGTCTCATCCTACAGGAAAAGCCATGGTCCGCAGAGAGCTTCCAAAGCATCAGAGGGATCTCATTGTTAAAAGTTTTAAATAAAAAAAAATGCAATTATTTAATGTAATTATTTCATACACACTTACCACAAGGGGAGTGAATAGTGCAAGCAACTTAAACACACAGTATTTCACATAGTAGCTCACCTATAGTAGGATCATCTATTATTGTTAAAAGGTATCAGTCAGTAAAAGAGTACAAAATAATTTCCAAGGCATTAGATATACCATGGAACAGACAGGCATTATCAAGCAGAGAAGATATGGCACAACAGGGACATTACCAAGAACTGGACACCCCCCCCAAAAGTGATGAAAAGACGGGAAGAAAACTGGTCAGGGAGGCTACCAGGAGGCCTACAGCAACATTAAAGAAGTTGCAGGTAACTCTGGCAAGTACTGGCTGTGTGGTACATGTGATGACAATCTCCCGTATTCTTCATATGTCTGGGCTATGGGGTAGAGTAGCAAGACGGAAGCCTTTTATTACGAAGAAAAACATCCAAGCCCGGCTAAACTTTGCAAAAACACATCTGAAGTCTCCCAGAAGCATGTGGGAAAATGTTCTGGTCTGATGAAACCAAGGTTAAACTTTTTGGCCATAATTCCAAAAGATAGGTTTGGCGCAAAAACACTGCACATCACCAAAAAACACCATACCCACAGTGAAGCATGGTGGTGGCAGCATCATGCTTTGTGCCTGTTTTTCTTCAGATGGAACAGGAGCCTTAGTCAAGGTAGAGGGATATTATTTTTGTTTTTTACTTTTACTTCCCTCCACCTAAAAGATTTCAGTTTGTTGTTCAACTGAGTTGTACAGTTTATAGGTCACAAAGGTGGAAAAAGTTCTCAAATGATTTATCTTTGTCTCCTTTTTTTTACATCACAGAAACCTGATATTTTAACCACTTGCCGACCGCCGCACGACTATTTACTGCGGCGGTCAGCCCCTCACAGGCAGAGTGACGTAGTACTACGTCGCTAGCCTGTGAGGGTCTAGGGAGCGAGCGCGCGCCCCCGCTCCCGAGTGGCCACGGACCCCCCCCCCCCTGCGCGCGTGTGACCGGCAGACCCGATCGTCCGCCAGTCACTCGCGATCGTCGGTGGAGAGGGAGAAAGGCAGGTGGCTAATGTAAACAAGCCGCCTGTCATTCTCCCCGGTGTATGAATGGTGATCATACGGTTCTACTATGTAGAACCGTTGATCACTGTTCATACATCTCAAGCCACAGCCAATCACAGTTAGAATCACGCCCCTAGGGACACACATAGCCCCTCCCAAAAAAAAGTTAACCCCTTCACTGCCAGTGTAATTTACAGTAACAGTGCATATAGCACTGATTACTGTAGAAATGTCACTGGTAACCCCAAAAGTGTCAAAAATGTCAATCAAGGGTCCGATCTGTCCGTTGCAGTACCGCAAAAAAAAAGCAGATCGCCGCCATTGCGCGTAAAAAAAAAAAAAAAAAAAAAAAAAACAAAAATGACAAAAATCTTTCCCTTTGTTAGTAAACGCGATAACTTTTGTGCAAACCAAACAAAATACGCTTTTTGCGGTTTTTTTTCTTTTTTTTTTAACAAACATATGTAGCATAAAACAAATTGGCCGAAAATGTTAAAAATTTTTGATTTTTACATTTTTTTTGGGGGGAATTTCATATAAAAAAATGTGAAAAATATTGTTATTTTTGCAAAATTGACGCTCTTTTTTTGTTTATAGCGCATGATCAAAAATTCGCACAGGTGATCAAATACCACCAAAAGAAAGCTCTGTTTGTGGGAAAAAAAGGACGTCAAATTCGTTTAGGTACAGCGTCACACGACTGCACAATTGTCCGTTAAAGTCACGCAGTGCCGAATCGCAAAATAGGCCCTGGTCAGGAAGGGGGTAAAATCTTCCGGGGCTTAAGTGGTTAACAGGGGTGTGTAGACTTTTTATATCCACTGTAATACACCATTTAATAATAGTTAGTTAGTTTTTTTTTTTTTTAATGTGGGTTTAGTAATACTTTAATCACACAACGTCAGATCACCATAGAGTTAAATGTAAGCTGTTGCATATGTCCTAGCATGCGACTGATCATCCGGTATCAAGATGTGTCTTCAGAGATACATTCCTATACATTCCTATACATTGATGTGCCTGTGTGCATGTACCTTTTTTAGCAAAGTCAGAAGCAGACAGAATAAAAATTGAACGTCCAAGCCTTTGGCTAAAGTTCACTCAGGCTGAGAAACCAGGGCGTTTGCATTCATGTATTGAAGTCCTTTATCACAGTGTTAAAGGTAAGACAGGTTTTGAAATGGTTAACCGCACAGATCCATTATCTAGATCACGTCAGGGGCAATTGATGCAAGCTAGGAAAAAATCAGTCACGTGGCAGAGGGTTCACGTAATCTACAGAGTTAACAGAAGTCACCTTTAGAGAACATATGATATGTGGTTTGCAGCAAAATCAATTAGAAGAGGCTTTGATTTACTGGAGTGTTCATATTTGACAGGAGCCTTTGATCCTGGGCTGAGGAGGACAAGCCTCTTGCCCCCTATAATGCTGAGGTGGAGATGGTGCTGGAGTATTCTATCAGGATTTCACAGCTCCAATTTTTAGCCTCGCTCAGCAATTACATAAAAAAGCACTCGGAGGAATTGTCAGAGGTGTAAATTCCTGGTCTGAGAGCAAAATTTGTTGATTCTGGGTTCTGTAATGACTCTGATCTCTGGTATATGAAAATAAACGTTTCCTGGTTTGCTAATACAACTTGGGGCCAAAGGGCCAGACCTTGTATTGTGACAGTTCATAAGGCTAAAATGCTAAAGCTTCAAACAACACTTTTAGTAATTTTCTGGGAAATGGTTTAACAAGAACTTGGATTGTGGAAGTGATAGCCAAAATCGCAGCAGAGAACAAAGGATTAGCCACCAGTAATACATAGCGTCCTCCCGCAGCTCACCTGTTCTCCATTGCTGACCTACCATACCTTGGTCCGTTCTGAGTCTCTCAGTAGAGATTCATCTTGGTAGAGGCAGGGCTTTACTTCCTCATGGCAGAGCTACCCACCTGATGACTGATGATATGATGACTGTTGGAGGAAGATTTAAGAATCAGAGGCAGAGAAAGCACAGATCCATGAAGTAGAAGCAGGGACACCCCTAGGCTAATGTTAACAACACACATGCAGATCAGAAAATGCTTGCTAGTTGCATGTGTTCCCCGACCCACAGGCAAAATGTGTGCTTGTTAGCAGATGCGCATGTTGAAATGAACTCCTAATGGCAAAACCCACACATCGGGAAATCCGGCACATTTTTGGGTGTGCAAAACTACATGGTGCTGCAGCATCATGCAGCTTTGTGTGCCCCGTGTTTTGAAAAAAAGAGTTGGGGGCTTATTCAAATGAATGGGCTGCGATGCCTGTGCATGTGTGAACCTACTCTTATACTGTAAGTTAGTGGTTGTAAACATACAAGGGGTGAGGGGCCCTGAAATGTGGCTCCTGACAGTTCCAAAGGGCCTCGCATAATGTTAAGTATACAACAGAAGACTATAAGAGACTTAAGACATACTACTGGAGATGATCAGGGACTGCAGACATGGAACATCGATGCTTGAAATGTGAATAGACCTAGAGATAGTCAGAGGAAGGGGACATGCTACATTGTATACTAGAGATGACTGTCATTACAAAGAATTGCTCCCCTACTGACTGCTGGGTCTTGCAAAGGGCTGCATAGAAAGTACCAAATGTGGCTTTTCAGGTAGCAGGCTAAGCACAAGGGCTGTAGGTCCTCAAATAGAGCTTCCCTCCTAGCACAGTAAGGACATCACCAAATCACACTCCAAATCTCATAAGACTGGCAGTCAGAGGCAGCAGTGCCTAGATGATCTCACACTGCAGATATTTAGTTATGAGACTAGGCACAAGAAGTGCACCGCTATTTCCTGGTGGTGATCCAAGCAAGAAGTGTGTGTGTATATATATCATTTTTTAATTTTTTTTTTTTTTTTTTTTTCTGCTTAGGCACAATTAACATTTCTAGTTGTTCCCTCTAACAAAGCTAATCTTCGCTATTTGAGTTCAGGTCTACTTTAGGCCCCTTTCACACTTGTGCGACCTAAAATAGCGCATTTTTACTGTGATTTTTGCCACGATTTTGACGTGATTTTACCGCGATTTTGACTTGAAGCAATGCCTATGTCTATGAACCTCAAAATGCCAAGTCAGACCAAAGTAGTGCACGGACTATTTTTAAAATTGTTGCGACCTGAAGTCGCACATATATGAACGGTACATATTTAAAGATCATGGAGTACGAATTGTTCTGCGACTTTGAAGTCCCAAGTCGCAGGCCAAGTCGCACAAGTTTGAAAGGGGTTTTAAAGTGGCTCTAAAGGCTTAAAGGTTTTGTTACCTTACCGTGTAAAAACCTTCTTTGTCCTACTCGCCCCACCCCCAGCCTTCCGTATACTTACCTGAGCCAGATTTTAATCCAGCGATGGGCACGAGAGCAGCGGCTCTCTCCCTCCTCATAGGCTCAGACAGCAGTGGGAGCCTTTGTCAATCACAGCCAGTGAGGAGTGAGCAAGGAGCGGGGCCGAACTGTCCTCTGTGTGTCTATAAACTCAGAGTCGGCTCTTGAGCATGCCTGCATGAATGCCCCCATCGCAAGTAAGGGGCACTATGGGGGCACTCGGAGGTTAAGCTGAGATTGCCGGGGGGGGGGGGGGGGACTTGAGAAGAGAAGGATCTGGGCTACTCTGGGCAGAACCATTACACAGAGCTGGTAAGTATAACATATTTGTTATTAGAAAAAAAAAGAAAATAAGAAAATTTTACATCCTCTTTAAGCAGTCCTTAAAATAACTAATAAAACAAAAGTCTGTATTAAGGCTAGAGATGTTATTTTTTTTTCTTTAAGCTGTGCTATGTGCAACTGTGTGTGGTTCTTCATCTTAAATTCTCATCACACCTACATGCCAGTGGAAATTTCACAATTTAGAGTTGCATCCACATTTTGGCATCCCTTGAAAAGCCAGAGATATTATCTTTGATTATCTGCTTCTTGGGTTATTTTTAAAGAACTCCACCTGTTGGCACCAGTATGATGTTAAAGTTTGCTATGGACTGGTACGAAAATGTATTCCGTAGTGCCAATAAACCATTCCCACAATGTCAGCATTTGCCTTTAATGGTGGTGTGTAGCACCTCGTTATGTGGTGATGTTTTGGGTTAGTGTAGCACCAGTAGGAATTGCTTAGTAATTTTACTGGTGGTGAGGGAGTTTCTTTTGGGTGATGTAAATGGAGGACTATAGATGAAAGTTCTAACTGTTTCGTGGTTACGGCAATGGAGGAAGTGGTGGGGAAACATTTAGTCAGTAGAACGAGTTCATCTATATTTCAAGAGGTAGGACACAATCCGTGCAATTTAAAGAATTATGGACTCATAAGCAGCAGGCTCATGCTGTTCTCACCTTCCAGCTTGATAATCCCGTTATATTTAATACCACATGGGACAACGCACACTGGATTCAGTTGTGAACAGCTTAGAAACACCTGCTGTGTGTTTACCTTAAAGGGCTGGCGGGCTGCCAAGATTTTGGTGCAATAGAAAGTATCAGGAAAAGGGCTTTATTGCTTCTGCTGTAAACCCATAATGCATTTCTCCAAAATGCCCTGTAGCTACAGAGGTGGATTGAGGCTGTTTTTAAAGTAATTTACCTGCTTGTTCAGAATATGCAAAGAGTGGGTCCTTAAAGTCCGTGCCACTTTTCTAAATGTCGAAAACAGAGCAGATCCTGCTCCTAATTAAATGTGGATACAAGTCCCTTTATTAATTGGGAACGGTATGCTCTTTTTTTTTTTTCTATGCTGTGTCTGTTCCAGACACTGCATAGAGACCAAGAGAACTGGAGCTGATTTGCTACAGTACCTTCTGCCTGCACTCTGATGGATAAATCAGTAACAGGTCTACCTGCTTTGTTAATTTGGCGTATGGGACTCATGACCGTTTTCTGTGGCCTTAAAGTAGCACGGTTATGTTTAATTTCTCCCTGTGTGTAATCTGGACACAGGTAAACTTTAATGTGCATGCTCAGATTGGCCAAATATTAAGGTTTATGCATATGAAAATGCAACACCTTGTGTCTGCCTATTTTGGGAGCGTGGGGTAGGGTGAAGAAAATCCCACCCTGCCTGATCCCACTTCCTGTCTGATCCCACCTCCTATCTGGAGACGTTGGTGAGTGTGTTACAGCATACAATCCTTGCCTGATCTAGCTGACATATCTGTAAACGTCTCCATTTTTTTTATTACGGTTAGATCCCTGGGAGTTAGTGTGTTAAGTAGTAGCAGAGTCCTTCTTTAGAAATCTATATACATATATATATCTTCATTCAGTAGATGGGATTTCACAAGGTATTTTAAGAAAAATGCGCTGATTTGCTAGGAGCGCAGGGTGCTCTGCTCCCCCGCAACTGTCTAGACAGTTCACTCCTAATCTGTCATTATCTTCTGCTCCAGGCATCCTTCTGCTTACCACTCTCATCCAGTTTCATATAAATCTGTATATTGAATCCTCTCCAACAGTCCTGACCTCCATCCTGCCTTATTACATTATACATCTTACAGGTGACACAATCTGATGTCATTCTATGGTACATCATTTCGCACATTGAACTGCCAGCACTTAGTTTCCTGCATGTGCCCTCATGCCAAACCTCCTAAGCTGCCCCAGATAATTGCCTTATTAAAATGCTTACTCTACTGACTGTTCTTACTGTACAGTATCGGCTCAGAGCTCTGTGCAAATCAACACTGTAAACCAGTGGCCTCTGAAAACATCAGATCATTTTCTTAAATCCGAAGCTGCCTTACTCCTAATTGTTTTATTAAGCTTGGCCAGATCACGGATGAGGATTTGGCATAATTGGAAAAGTCAACGTAGTGTGAATGCAAGAGGCATGACTGGGACTCAGAGGTGCTGATGTGCATAAGATAAGCAGGTTAGATTTGCATTTGTAGATAGGATATGTTAAACATTATGATATGCAGCATTGCTAACATTCATTATGGATGTTTTGGTGTATGACACAGTTCAAACAAGCACTTTATTTTAAAACTCAAGGCAAAATCCTACTCTGTTGGTGCTTTGTCAACTGATGACATTTTCCCTCCCTTGTCCCCAATAACTGGTTGTGACAGGAAAACTATTATGTCTTAGGGGTTTTATTTAATTTTAATGTTCATATATTTTTACATTGATTTGAGATACACAGGTGCATCTCATAAAATTAGAATATCATCAAAAAGTTAATCTAATTCAGTAATTTTAATTAAAAAAGTGAAACTTCTATATTTACAGTGGGTACGGAAAGTATTCAGACCCCCTTAAATTTTTCACTCTTTGTTATATTGCAGCCATTTGCTAAAATAATTTAAGTTCATTCTTCTTCCTCATGAATGTACACATAGCACCCCATACTGACAGAAAAACACAGAATTGTTGACATTGTTGCAGATTTATTAAAAAAGAAAAACTGAAATATCACATGGTCCTAAGTATTCAGACCCTTTGCTGTGAGTCTGTGACACTCATATATTTAACTCAGGTGCTTTCCATTTCTTCTGATCATCCTTGAGATGGTTCTACACCTTCATTTGAGTCCAGCTGTGTTTGATTATACTGATTGGACTTGATTAGGAAAGCCACACACCTGTCTATATAAGACCTTCCAGATCACAATGCATGTCAGAGCAAATGAGAATCATGAGGTCAAAGGAACTGCCTGAAGAGCTCAGAGACAGAATTGTGGCAAGGCACAGATCTGGCCAAGGTTACAAAAAGATTTCTGCTGCACTTAAGGTTCCTAAGAGCACAGTGGCCTCCATAATCCTCAAATGGAAGACGTTTGGGACGACCAGAACCCTTCCTAGAGCTGGCCGTCCGGCCAAACTGAGCTATCGGGGGAGGAGAGCCTTGGTGAGAGAGGTAAAGAAGAACCCAAAGATCACTGTGGCTGAGCTCCAGAGATGCAGTCAGGAGATGGGAGAAAGTTGTAGAAAGTCAACCATCACTGCAGCCCTCCACCAGTCGGGGCTTTATGGCAGAGTGGCCCGACGGAAGCCTCTCCTCAGTGTAAGACACATGAAAGCCCGCATGGAGTTTGCTAAAAAAACACCTGAAGGACTCCAAGATGGTGAGAAATAAGATTCTCTGGTCTAATGAGACCAAAATAGAACTTTTTGGCCTTAATTCTAAGCGGTATGTGTGGAGAAAACCAGGCACTGCTCATCACCTGTCCAATACAGTCCCAACAGTGAAGCATGGTGGTGGCAGCATCATGCTGTGGGGGTGTTTTTCAGCTGCAGGGACAGGACGACTGGTTGCAATCGAGGGAAAGATGAATGCGGCCAAGTACAGGGATATCCTGGACAAAAACCTTCTCCAGAGTGCTCTGGACCTCAGACTGGGCCGAAGGTTTACCTTCCAACAAGGCAATGACCCTAAGCACACAGCTAAAATAAGGAAGGAGTGGCTTCACAACAACTCCGTGACTGTTCTTGAATGGCCCAGCCAGATCCCTGACTTAAACCCAATTGAGCATCTCTGGAGAGACCTAAAAATGGCTGTCCACCAACGTTTACCATCCAACCTGACAGAACTGGAGAGGATCTGCAAGGAGGAATGGCAGAGGATCCCCAAATCCAGGTGTGAAAGACTTGTTGCATCTTTCCCAAAAAGACTCCTGGCTGTATTAGATCAAAAGGGGGCTTCTACTAAATACTGAGCAAAGGGTCTGAATACTTAGGACCATGTGATATTTCAGTTTTTCTTTTTTAATAAATCTGCAACAATGTCAACAATTCTGTGTTTTTCTGTCAGTATGGGGTGCTATGTGTACATTCATGAGGAAGAAGAATGAACTTAAATGATTTTAGCAAATGGCTGCAATATAACAAAGAGTGAAAAATTTAAGGGGGGCTGAATACTTTCCGTACCCACTGTATATAGATGCGTTACACACAGAGTGATATATTTCAAGAATTTCTTTCTTTTAATTTAGATAATTATGGCTTACAGCTAGTGAAAACCCAAAATTCAGTATCTCAGAAAATTTAAATATTACATTAGAACAATAAAAAAAAAAAAATTAATAATTTTTATTATAGAAATGTAGGCTTACTGAAAAGTATGTCCATGTGCAGTAATAGTATACACTCAATACTTGGTTGGGCTCCTTTGAATTACTGCATCAATGTGGCGTATCATGGAGACGATCAGCCTGTGGCACTGCTGAGGTGTTATAGAAGCCCAGGTTGCTTTGATAGCAGCCTTCAGCTCATCTGCATTGTTGGGTTTGGTGTCTCATCTTCCTCTTGACACCACCCCAGATTATCTATGGGGTTTAGGTCAGGTTAGTTTGCTGGCCAATCAAGCGCAGTGATACCATGATTCATTAAACCAGGTATTGGTACTTTTGGCAGGGTGGGCAGGTGCCAAGTCCTGATGGAAAATGAAATCAGCATCTCCAAAAAAACTTGTCAGCAGAGGGAAGCATGAAGTGCTTTAGAATTTTAGTAGAGGGCTACGCTGACTTTAGAATTGATAAAACACAGTGGACCAACACTAGTAGAGGACATGGCTCCCCAAATCAATTTTTAAAGAGCTCTGCCTATTGGCACCAGTATGATGTAAAATGTTCTATGGACTGGTACGAAAATGTAATCTGTAGTGCCAATAAACCATTCCTACAATGTCTGCATTAGCCACTGATGGAGGTCTGTGGCCAGGCACTGTAGGACATCATTATATAGTAATGTTTTAGGTTAGTGTAGCGCCAGTAAGAATCGGTCAGTCATTTTACTGGTGGTGAGGGAGTTCCTTTTTGATGTAAATGGAGGACTATAGATGAAAGTTCTAACTGGTTTCACGGTTAAGGCAAGGAAGGAGGTGGTGGGGGAACATTTAGTTAGTAGAAAAAGTTCATTAATATTTCAAGAGGTGGGACACAATCCTTGCTTTTGAAAAAGCTACATGTTGCAGAGCAGCTTTAACGTGTTTCTTTATAACACGTTTTCAAATGCAAATATGTGAATGAGGCTTCTCCATTATAGAGAGGCAGCTGATGGGAAGCACGCCTGGCTGGACTGTAATGCACTTATTCAGTAAGATGGATGACTCCTACATACTTATGAGCAGTTAGAAGTAGGGGCCCTTTGCAGCATGCTAGCAGGACACAGGCTTTACTATTTAGGATGTTGCTGCTTTCAAAATGAAAACATATTGCATGGTTGTCCAAACTATGGCCCTCCAGCTGTTCAGGAACTACAATTCCCATCATGCCTAGTTATGTCTGTGAATGTCAGAGCTTTACAATGCCTCATGGGACGTGTAGTTCCGCAACAGCAGGAGGGCCGTAGTTTGGACACCCCTGACATATTGTAAGGATCTTGTTACAATAACGACTCTCCAGTGACTGGAGCGCAAGAATGTTCGGGCATGTTGCTCCTTCACTGGTTGCCATCGCTCCCTCTCTGACAAAAAGCTGCTAACTAACAGGCCATACTGTATGTTATGCAATTTTCTTTTCTTCCACCACAGGTGCAAGGAAAGAAAATTGCTTCATTCCTCCATCAACACAGTCAGTGTTGATGAAAGAATCCCTCCTGCAACGCTATTGAGTTCTCCTTGCGGGAATCGTTCTCTGCCAGCAAAACAAAATGATCAATGTTGCCGGCTATAGCTGGCGGCACTAAACGTTTGGGAAAAACTAGACAGGCTGGTTGTATGCAAGTCTATCAATAAATCAACTTCTGTACAACCAGGGTGCCCATACATGGATCCAAATTTGGCCGGTTCATGGTCAACAAGCTTCATTTTTATCCATGTGTAGTCGGCTTAAGTCAACTCTAAGAGAGCGATGCCCCACTCATCCATCTGGGGGAGGAACATATACAATCAAATGAGCGTTTCACTGTCCTGGATAGCGATTCTGCCATTGGCGATTTCTGGCCAGCGACAGGATTAGAACCAAAGATTTTGAACACCTTTTAATTTGATGCATCTGAATAGTATTTGTCCGATTTAACCCTAAAGTTCACTTTGGTTTTAAAATTTATAATTATTTTCTTTTAATGGATCCTACATTCATTGCCCCTGTTATTTCTTCCTGCACTTGTTCTCTCCTGGGACCCTGGAGACATGCTTATTTCACTACTACTCCACGTTAAAAATAGCATGGCCTCGCCAATCACGATTATTTATTCAAGCGCTTACGTGTGTCAGAGATGTGTCATACCCAGACAGCAGACTGAGCGATGCGAGTTCATAAATTAATCATATACTTCATGGGCAATTTAAGATGCTGGCATGACACTCGTCACTTAAAACTATGCTGGTATCTTTAAATATTAAATAAGGATTTGTCTAAGTGACCGTGTAATAAAATCATAAAGCATTTTTTTTTTTTATAAAAGTAGTGCACGTGCATTTGGTTTTCTCGTAGTCCCCCAGCAAAGTCCCACAAAGACCTGTTTAGTTTGCTAGTGAAGTCCACCTAATGCAGCTTTCTGTGATGGGGTGGCAACAATGCTGCACTGAATTCAGAGCAGAATTGCCACACTCTTGTGGGCTGTGTATGCTTACACTACAGTGTATTGAATACATGTTGCAAGGGGGGCATGGCTATCAGTTATAACTGCTAATTCACAAGCCTGTAGCTTGTCAATCAGCACCTGACCACACCTAGTCCTGGCCCACTGATTTCTAGATGGACAGCACTGCCTCTCTGCTGCTGCTGGAACCCTCCTTATGTAAGCTGCAGTGCCTTGAAGGGGGGGCGTGTGAGAGACAAATGAAGAAGGATTTGGCTTAAAGCGTAGTAAACTTTAGGAAAAGGAGAGAGAAAAAAAAGTTTTCCTTCTGCAAGCAATATCACAATGTGCTAGTATACACTAAAAACTAGCACATTATGAAAGATTTGCCTTGAAACAAAGCCCTCCAGCGGCACACGGTCACTGCTGCAGAGGCTTCCATCTTTACCTGGTCTAACTTCTGAGTTCACGGGCTGCGGTTGCTTGAATCGCCAAGCCGTGATGACATCACTCCCACTCCCTTGGTAGTCTTGGCACACAGCTCTGAGAGAATGGCACAAGTTTGCCGTTCCTTGAGAACGCATGCGCCAGTGACGTCACTTGCTGTTGCTCACTAGAATATCTGCTAAATGGTTCACATTTTGGAGATATTTATTTTACCTACAGATTAGCTTTATTCTAAGCTTATCTGTAGGTAAAAATCAAAATGCGAGTTTACGATCACTTTAATCAGGGACGGTAAAGGGAGTGTAGTTTACGTTGAGGCTTGTGCAGATAGTTTAGGATAATTCTCTTAAAATAAAATAAGATATATTCAGTGCAGGAAGGGCTTTTTCTCTTACTGGAGATGAGATTTAAATAGTTTTCTCAAACCCATAACAAGCATGATCATACAGGTTCCTCTCGGCATAGAGTATGTTCTCAGGCTGTCTTTGACAGTGTAATCCTGCAATTCAAACCCATACTACTAGACTAACCAGCTACTTCCTGAACTAGGTGTATTCTGATGTTCCTACCACATTCACACAAACAAGGTCTATGAGGGAAAGTTGAAAAGTGAAGAAGTTATGCAGTTTTTTCTACTTATTTTCTCTGCATTTCTACAGTATTTTGTGCTTCGGCATTGCAGGTTTCCTTATACAGCTTAGTACAAGGAAGACATACTTGCACGCTTTGGCAAGAGCTAGGTCTTGCAGCCAAGCTACAGATCCACAAGCCTGCATTCACACTTTGTCATCGCACTGATGTGAACTGGGACTGACATCGCATGTCATTCGGAGCGCACTTCTCTGAAAATCACATGCAATGTCTTTGCGATGCGAATTCAGCCATACAGATTGTATGGCTGAATTTGCATTGGATTTGGACACAACACGCACAGGACTCTTTTCTGGGTCCGCAGCAGAATAAGCTCCAATTCATATTCGAACTGACCGTTCGCACTGCGATATGCAAACTGATCTGGGGGTGTCGTTAACTTTGTATTGACACCCCCAGCGATTCGCTAATGACAGTGTGAACTGCCTGCGATCTGAATGTGATGTGGGAACCCGCAGTGGATTTGCAGGGTTCCCGCATTGTGTGTGTGTGTGTGTGTATGTATATGTATATATATATATATATATATATATATGTGTGTGTATGTGTGTATATATATATATATATATGTGTGTGTGTGTGTGTGAACGCGCTGAGGGATTCATTTACTAAAACTCTGGTGCAGCTCTGCATAGAGACCATAGAGACCAACCAGCTTCCAGTTGTTTTTGTCAAAACCTAATTGAACAAGCTGAAGTTTGAAGCTAATTGGTTACCATGCACAGCTGCACTTGGTTTTGCAGTCACCAGTTTTCATAAATCAGCTCCTTAGTGTTTTGCAAAAATGTGCAAAATTGGACAGTTTTAGGCATGTTTATGAAATGCTTAAAAAATGGGGATGTATTTGCGTTGCCATTCATTGTTATTAGCACCCCAAAAGTGTAAAAAAAATGAAGCTCCACCCTAAAATAGGTGTATGAGCTACTTTGTTGTGCGTAGGGCAGCCCATTCAAATAAACAAAAAAAGTCATCTATGCAATTTTGTATGCCTTCGCGAAACACTAAATGTGAATTATGGCTTAAGAAAACCCATGCCAAGGGGAAAAATGGAGGCTGACATTTGTCTTTATGAAAATGGCAGTTGCCTAGTTGGCACTGGCTTCAGTATTTTCTGAGTCTCTGACTCCGAACAGACGTGCAGATTACAAAGTCAGAGCTCCAAATCCACATTATCCGAGCTTTAAGGATCAGAAAGGAATTGTTTTCTCTGCTGAAACGAGTCATACCATGTTTCATAAGGATTGTTTGCCTTACTCGGGATCATCTTTGGGATATTTTTTCCAACCTAAATGTGTGCCTTTCTAAGATTGGAACATGGGACACCTTTACATCAAAATATACATTCTTGGTATAGTCTTAAATCACATAGTTTTTGTTTTTATTTACGGTAAAAAAAAAAAAAATATATATATATATATATATATATATATATATATATATATATATATATATATATATATATATATATATATATATATATATATATATATATATATACACACACATTGACCCTTTAATTAATCTGCTGAAGTCCTTACTACATGTATATGCAGGTCCTTACGATGGGTAAAGTGTAAATAACTCATGAAATTCTCTTTTTTTTTTTTTTTGCTCCCTCTTGCTCTGTTAAATACACTATTGAAAGTGATGTGTCATATCTCTTCAAGAAGTACCAAAGAATACCTGTTGACCCTACCAGAAATCCAGTGCTGTCCTTTGCAAATCTAGATATAACATTTTAAAGTTAAATTTTAGGCACGTCAGTTTTATATAGTTACATTAATTAAGCTTGGACTAATACCTGGCCGATCCCTGTGAAAGCTGGAAATCCCTGTATTAAAGATGCCTGCTGGCTTCTGGGACCTGCGCTAAGTAACTGTCCTGCTGCTCAATGAACACAGGAGGTCACCAACTCGGCACGGGTGCCATTCAGAGAATATGTTGCATTTTTTTTCAATGAATTCAAAAGGTTCTCTGGTTGGTTGAAGTGAGGATTATGTCACCACCCTGCCTCTCCCTCTCATCCAGTCAGCGAATGCTTTGCATTCTTTAACAAAAATCCCAAGTGGAGTGAATGGTGCCTGTGCAAAGATGGAAACCTCCTGTGTAAAGTAAAGAGCAGGGCAGCATTTAGCATGGGACCCAGAAGCTAGTTGGAATCACTGTAGTAATGGTGCATACTACAGTGATTTCCAGCTTCCACAAGGATTAGCCAGGCGCATGCATACTTACATTGTTCCAAGCAAGCTTGTAAAAATTGCCAACCCTAAAGTTTTTTTTATCAGTATGATGATGATGATTAAATCTTTAGACCAATAAAGGGAGTGCAGCCTGCCTGCTCCATAAGTTGGTTTTCCATCCATATGTTGTTGGTAAAACTACTTTTACCAATGGAAACTTTTTTTTTTTTTTTTTTTGCTAGGAAATACCTTATTTTCTAATTTATTCATCCTCTACTCACTTCCGGGTCCGGCCGCCGATCGGCGATTACGTCATTCAGCGATTCGCAAGGGCTGCTGGGATGTATTTCATGGAATGAAATCTTGCATTATTACACAGGTGTTCTGAGCTGTACTGTATGTATTGGATTGAGGCCGTGCTCTGCCCCGCATCCGCCCCGCCTCCTCTCAGTGAGCGAGGACTGAAAACATTATATCCTCACTGAGCTCACTGAGAGGAGGCGGGGCAGAGCACAGCCTCAATCCAATACATACAGTACAGCTCAGGACACCTGTGTAATAATGCGAGATTTCATCCCGTGAGATACATCCCAGCAGCCCTTTGCGAATCGCCGAATGACGTAATCACCGATCAGCGGCCGGACCCGGAAGTGAGGAGAGGATGAATAAAGAAGAAAATAAGGTATTTCCTAGCAAAAAAAAAAAAAAGTTTCCATCGGTAAAAGTAGTTTTAAAGGGGATTACATACATCTATGTAATCCAAGTTATTAAAAATGGGTGGAACTCCACTTTAATAATACCCTCCCATAGCCCTTCCTCTGTAGTCTTGCAGTAAGCCATTATGCTTTGGCATGCTGCAAAATAGGAATGACACCTTTACACCTGCTTTGCAGACTGAAGAGTGACCTGCATTTAGACCCACCCACATCAACTCCCAGAACTGCTACAAGTGGCTCCCATAGCCTGCCCTGAAACTACAGAGGCTCAAAGCATGATGGGGCATGTAGTATCAGGACTGGTAAAGGAAGCAAACAGGAAGTCAGAGAACTCTGAAATTCAGCAAGGAGAACGAGTGACATTACAGACACACAAACTTGCTTTTTACTGCTAAATAGGGTAAGATACAGATAAAATGAAAGCTGGGCTGTGATTCATTTACATGCACAATGCATCTGTTGTTTTGGGGAGGAAAAGCTGGAGTTCTGCTTTAAGATGGTCATTTTCCCACCCAGCTTAGTCAACTTGGTGGGACACCTATCGCTCACATTTTGGCTAATTCAGTTGGAATTGTCCAGAATTTGAGCTTTCTGTTACTGGCCTAAAGTGTTACTAAACCCAGGACCCTCCATTCACTACACAGTGCATCCAGGAAGTATTCACAGCGCTTCACTTTTTCCACATTTTGTTACGTTACAGCCTTATTCCAAAATAAGTTAAATTCATTATTTTCCTTAAAATTCTAGAAACAATACCCCGTAATGACAACATGAAAGGTTTGTTTGAAATCTTTGCAAGTTTATTACTAATAAAAACAAATACCATGTACATAAGTATTCACAGCCTTTGCTCAATACTTATTTGAAGCACCTTTGGCACCAATTACAGACTCATGTCTTTTTTTGAGTATGATGCTAGAAGGTTGGTGCACCTATTTTTGGGCAGTTTCTCCAATTCTTTTTTGCAAGACCTATGAAGCTCCATCAGGTTTGATGGAGAGTGTCAGTGCACAGACATTTTCAGATCTCTCCATAGATGTTCAATCGGTTTCAAGTCTGGGCTCTGGCTGGGCCACTCAAGGACATTCAAAGAGTTGTCCCATAGCCACTCCTTTGTTATCTTGGCTGTGTGCTTAGGGTCCTTGTCCTGTTGGAAGATGAACTTTTGCCCCAGTCTGAGGTCCAGAGCCCTCTAGGGCAGGTTTTCATCAAGGATGTCTCTTTACATTTCTGCATTCATCTTTCCCTTGATCCTAACTAGTCTCCCAGTTCCTGCCACTGAAAAAACATCCCCACAGCATGATGCTGCCACCACCATGCTTCACTGTAGGGATGGTATTGGCCAGGTGATGAGCAGTGCCTGGTTTCCTCCAGACATGATACTTGCCATTCAGGCCAACGAGTTCAGTCTTTGTTTCATCAAACCAGAGAATTTTATTTCTCATGATCTAAGAGTCCTTCAGGTGCTTTTTGGCAAACTGCAGGCGGGCTGTCATGTGCTTTTTCCTGAGGAGTGGCTTCTGTCTGGCCACTCTACCATACAGGCCTGATTTGTTGAGTGCTGCAGAGATGGTTGTTCTTCTGGAAGGTTCTCCTCTCTCTACAGTGAAACGCTAGAGCTCTGTCAGAGTGACCATCGGGACTAAGGCCCCTCTCCCCGATCGCTCAGTTTGGCCAGGCGGCTCGCTCTAGGAAAAGTCCTGGTGGTTCAAAACTTTTCCCAGTTATGGATGATGGAGGACCTCGTGCTCATTAGGACCTTCAATGCTGCAGACATTTTTCTGTACCCTTCCCTTAGATCTGTGCCTCGATACAATCCTGTCTCAAAGGTCTACAGAAAATTCCCTGGACTTCATGGCTTAGTTTGTGCTCGGACATGCTTTACCTGTGGGACCTTATACACTGTAGACAGGTCTGTGCCTTTCCAAATCATGTCCAATCAACTGAATTTACCACAGGTGGACTTCGATCAAGTTGTAGAAACCTCTCAAGGATGAGCGGCGGAAACAGAATGCACCTGAGCTCAATTTTGAGTGTCATGGTAAAGGCTGGGAATACTAGGGATCGATTGATTATCGGGGGGGGGGGGGGGGGGCGTCTATCATCGGATGCCGATATTCCCTGTTTTTGGAAGTATCGGTCAGAAAACTTGCCGATATGACCGATATAGTGCGCCGAGCACACGTCATTGCGTATGTTGCGCCATGTGCCTCCGCACACTGGGCCTGCACGCTCTGGCTTCTTAGGCCACCCCCCTCTCGTTTTGGACAGTGCACGCCACGGAGGACACGCCAGCCAGCAGCCACCCACCCACAGCCCCTGTGCCAACCAGCCAGCCACAGCAGAGTCCCTTCACTGTGTCCCTGTGCTGATCACATGCCCCCCCCCCCCCCTAAAAAAAAAAAAAAAAAAAAAAAAACCTCCTGTAGCAATACACACTGAACTGAGAATGTGCAGAATGCCTCCTAGGGCTCTGTGCTATCAGTAGATGGATTGGCGACAGTGGATAAAGGAGAGGATCAGAGAAGACCAGATCAAACCGCCTTTTAACGCAACGCAGAGGATTAACCCCTCAGGTTCCACAGTATAACAAGCATGCTTTATTGCAAATACAGGCTAATTTTAATGTTGTGGGTTAAGTAACACTTGAACTCTCTGGGGCTTCTGATGTACAAGTTGATGGATGTATTGCACCTACGACTGGCAAGAATGGCCCAAGCAGGGCAGGGCCAAGCATAATTTTCCTTTACATTTTGTTGGAGGCTGTTTTTAAGCATTCAAAGTAATTGTGATGGTCTGAGTTTTCTACCTACATGATACAAAAATGGAGATTGTAGAACAGAATATTCTGGCTATCAAGGCTTTCCAAATGCTCCATCAGATATCTTTAGTGTTTTAAAACCTGATGCTATATTAATAGGTTTAGTGGCATAACCAATTTTTTACATTTCATATACACCAATTGTTAAATCATATTTCTGCCAGCAATAAAAAAAATGTAAAGATCTAGAGCAGGGCTAGGAAACCTTTTAAGAAGTAGAGATCTACCTGAACAACAGAAAAAGATCAAAAATCACCGGTGTTCAGTGCTTTTTTTTTTTTTTTTACTAACTTATTCGTACGATAAGCTTAGGAAAATATAATAAAATATTTCCGTAAAATATAAACATGGCCTACATTAAAAGTGGGCTGTGTCCGTCTACAGAGTATAGAGTAGTGAACAGGGTCAGTAGGGCAGTGGACGGTGTCAGTCAGTAGTTGATTTTCTAGCAGCCCTGTTGAGAGGTTTTGGTAAAATATCAGGGGTTTAAACAGACCCCTGATGTCTCACATTTGAGGAAAAGAAATGAGATTGAGAATATATTCTTCAACCTCTATCTTCGCAGCCTCAGCTGCACAGAGTGGATGAACAGAAATAGCTCTGTACAGAGCTTCCTGTTAAATCACAAACTGAAGCATAGTAAACATAATGAGTGAGGAAAGCACACAGGGGGCCTGGGCAGCAGAAAAGCGGAACCTGGACAGGAGTGCCAGCAGGGATGGCATTCACAGGAACCAATCCCCTTTCCTCTGGCAGCAGCTTAATGCTGGTGGGTGGAAGAGGAGGAGAAGCTGCGTTTTAGCTTCTGCAGGAGGAAAGAGGATTGGTTCCTGTAAATGTCTCCTTTGCACCTGTAAAGGTTTCAGGGGTCGGCAAGGAAGGGACACAATCTACTCCTCAACAACCAGCAATCGACAGGTTGATAGTGATTGACGTGTTGTCGAGTTCTGATCTAGAGTATTCTGAAGTCTTAACATTTGGTACGAAAAGTAACCAGTGATAGTGAGTGTAATTTATTTCTGTATCTCTTTTGGAATACATAATGTATGAACTCCATCTCTAAGAACTTGAACGTCATGCTAGTAAAATTTTTTTAAATAAAACAAGGTAAATAGTGATGTGAAATACACTGATTGAATCATTGTTCTTCTCTTCTTCTGCAGTGTGTCACCTAGTCTATGCAAAAATGGTGTCCGGGTCTCAGCCTTTTTAACACTGAGGAACCCTTAAAATACCTTTCAGGTCCAAGGGAACCCTTAGCCAATAAGTACTGTATCCGCAGCCCAGGGTGCATTGGTCATTAGTGTGGATATTAAGTTGAGATATAAGCATAAATAAAAGAAAAAGAAATGTGGTATATTGACACCAAGAGCTGAAGAAATAAGATACTAAAAATTGTAGTGAAGTGTCCCGTTACATTTGTGATCTAAAATGCCTCCTTTACAGTGGTGGTCAGGGGTGTATTGCCAGTTTACTTGGGTGTTCAGTGGAGAAGGACCTCTTACATTGGTAATGGGTGGAAAACTGACCCGGTATATTGATCATTGGCAGAAGGGCCCCCCTTACAATGATGGTCAATAGGAGAATGGACGCTTTACACTGGTGGTCAGTGAGAATAATTCTTACATTGGTGGTAATTGGAAATGCTTCTTACTTTAGCAGTCCTTAAAAACAGACCACCTACTACAGATGACCTTAGGATCAGTGGATACTATCTTGACTTTGATTACTGTACTATTATAAGCATAAATGTATCCGGAGACAGTTATCTGACCATCTCAGCCACATGTTTTGTAGTAGGCTTTTGTATTACTTGGAAATACTTAATGTTACCTAAATGGTGGTCAGTAGGATTAATATCCCCTTACCAATACAGAAACTTAAACTAAACTTGTATCAGTGACTCCTCCCGGGCAGCTTACTCTGGCAGTGACTTGGGTTCATACTTGGATGGGGTGGACTTCCCCGTATTGGAGGTAGAAGACAGGCAATTGTTGGAGGCAGATGTCACATTGGAAGAGGTGCAGGAGGCCCTCGGCCTCTTGCAGTCTGGTTAAACCCCTGGAGTGGATGGTCTCCCCACGGAAGTGTACACGGTATATCGAGATATTTTGGCCCCCCGTTTGGTCACCCTGTTTGGGCACAGCTTCTCCCACGGCTCTCTTCCGCCCTCTATGATGGAGGCGGTCATTGTACTAGTTCCCAAACCTGGGAAGGATCCGGAGGACTGTGCTTCTTACAGGCCAATTTTGCTAATTAACGTTGATGCCAAGATTTTAGCAAAGGTGCTGGCACGCAGGCTCGCTGGGGTGCTTGATGTGCTGGTGCAGGCTGACCAAACGGGTTTTATGCCAGGGAAGTGGACTGATATCAACCTGCGCCGACTCTTTCTCAACCTAGTGGCTGCCCATGCTAATAGTGGTCAACGAGTCATAGCCTCTCTCGATGCCGAGAAGACTTTTGACTCTGTGGAATGGAGGTTTCTGTGGGCGACGCTGCAGCGCTTTGGCTTTGGTCCTAAATTTCTGACCTGGCTACAGATGCTGTATCGCTCGCCGGTAGCAAGGGTCCGCACTTCGGGGGGGCTTTCCGAATCCTTCCCACTGCAGCGGGGCACCCGGCAAGGCTGCCCGCTTTCGCCCTCCTTATTTGCGTTTGGCACTGGAACCCCTAGCCATTTTGATCCGGAGCTCGCCTTCCGTTGTGGGTCTGCGGGTGGGCCCCCTGGAGGAGAAAATATCTCTGTATGCAGATGACGCTCTTCTATACCTGCAGGATGCTGACTCCTCCTTGCGGGCTGCCCTGGGGATCTTCGACGAGTTTGGCCGCTTCTCTGATATTGGGATCAACTGCTCCAAGTCGGTCCTGTTTCCCTTGGACGGGGGGACCAGGGCGGGTGCTGCTGTGACCCCTCTGCGGTGGGTAGATCAATTCCGCTATCTAGGTGTGGAGGTACGTAGGGATCCGGCCACCTATAGAGCGTTGACCCTCGACCACCTTGTCACCCATCTTCGAGAGCGCTGTGCACTGTGGGCCTCTCTCCCGCTCAATCTCATGGGGAGAATTAACCTGCTCAAAATGATATTTTTGCCCAAGTTTCTGTATTTTTTTAGGAATTGTCCGACCTGGCTGCCTCTTTCTTTTTTTAAGCTCATTGATGGCCTTGTGAGCTCCTTTGTTTGGGCTGGGAGATCTCCCCGCTTGGCAAAGACTACCCTGTGCCTTCCTACTAACTGTGGAGGTTTGGCCATGCCTGATTATCGGACTTACTACTGGGCGGTGGTGCTGGTTACTGTGGGCTGGTGGTATGCGCAATCGAGGGGAAATGCGGCTGTTTGCTTGGAGGCGGCTTTGATTGGCTCCCTGCAGGGCCTTAGCAACTTGGTGTACAGGGGGCTGCCGGCTTGCACGCCGGCTCTCCTGCCCACTAGGGTTACCTTGCGGGTATGGTTGGCAGCGCGTCAGCGATTTCTGAGCTCTACCACGTGGTCCCCTGTATGCCCCTTATGGGGGAACCCCAACCTGCCACATTTGTGGTCCTTGCAAGATCCTCAGATATGGGCTAGGTATGAGGTGCGGACTCTCCGGGATGTCTGCCCGGCGAGTTCCGTCCTCCCTTTTGCTGATCTCCGTAGGACGAGGGGTCTGCCGAGATGGATGTACTTTCGATACCTCCAGCTGAGGCATGCTCTCTGGGCCCAGTTTCCTGAGGGGTTGACCCTGGAGATGGACCCAGTTGAGGAATTATTGGCTCATGAGGTAGTAGCCAAACCGCTCTCATCCCTTTATCTCACGCTGTAGTGCACTCACTCTCCCCGTATGGACAAGCTCTGGGATCTAGAGAGGAATGGGAGGATTGCTTTGAGACCGGTACTAAATTAATGATATCTGCCAGGGACAGACTGATTCAGACCAAATTCTTGCACAGAATCTATTACACCCCCCAGAGACTACATAGGATCTTTCCCCAGAGATCTCCGAAGTGCCCGCGCTGTCTGACCTTGGAAGGGACTTTCTTACATATGGTTTGGGAATGCCCTGTAATAGCGCAGTACTGGTTGCAGGTCTTTGATGTTATTAATCACAGACTGGGTTTGGCTCTCCTGGTCTCGCCAGCGCTGGCCCTGCTGGGTATTGTGGACGATGATCAGAGACCTAGACCCACGAAACTGCTCTTCGGTTATCTGCTGTACTATGCTAAGAGGGAAATAATTTTGAAATGGATTGCCCCCCCCCCCCTCGGTACTCTCCTGGGAACGCTCCATTGATGCTGTCCTACCACTGTATAAATTAATCTATATGTTGCGAAATTGTCCTAAGAAGTTTGACAGGGTCTGGCAGCCCTGGCTGGCACCTATGAGTTAGGTGTGGTTGCTGGCTCTGGTTCTGCTTGGGGTGTTCCCGGGTGGAGGGAGGGCTGAATGTTTTTCTCTCCTACATGAATGTCTTGTATTGCTGCGAATTATTTGCTCAATACTGTATTTCCTGTTGATCTGTTCTGTATTTGTTATATTTGTACATGTGTCTTTCCACTTTATTCAATAAAGGAACCGTTTGAATTGTAAAAAAAAAAAAAAAAAAAAAAAAACTTGTATCAGTGATTGCTTGTGAGAGTTAGAAATTGCTCCTAGCTTAAGGAACCCCTAGCTACCTCTGGGGGAGCCCTAGGGTTTTCCGAAACCCTGTTCAAGAAGCTGTTCTATTATTGGTGAATTGGCACTGTTTAGCATTGCTGGAAGGTTGCTAAAGATTTGGACAGGGCAGGTAGTATTTATTTTCTTATGATTTTATGTTCGTATACTATAAGTTGTCTTTTGGACTTAAAGCAAAGCCCTGCTTCTGTAAAAGATTGAAAAGTAGCCCTTACGCAAAGTGCATTTCATTCCAAAATCTACTTTATCTGGATCCCCATTATATTCTTACATCGACCCATAAACTGCTGCATAGAGCCTCATAGTAGACTTTGAAATGTTTTATGTGTCCTTGCTAAAGTCCTTTGTTAAATGAATTCTTATGTTGCTTCCCTTTAGCCCACGTTGAGAATGAAGAACAGTATACACAAGCACTGGAAAAATTTGGAAGCAATTGTGTCTGCCGAGATGACCCGGACTTGGGGACAGCTTTCCTGAAATTCTCTGTCTTCACTAAGGAACTGACTGCACTTTTTAAAAACCTGGTAAGCTAGATATTTTTCATTGTCTGTGATTGTGGAATGATACTGTTCTTGCTGTGAGTCATAAAATAAGGTTGGAGGTACAGTTTGTTTACAGAGTGCTATGTATTTATATCTCACGGGTCCAAAATCAATGAAAATAAATAGAATAACTAACAATTTTTTGGGGATGTATGTTATCAGCCTGATATAAATTTTTTATTGCATGTTTTAGTTACTTTGTTTCATCACCTTTTGCAGCACCGTGGTTGTGCCTTATTGCTTTTTTTTCCCCCAGTGCAGGTCTTTGGACAGAGCTCTGGTATTGGACCAATACTTAAAACAATATACTGTACATATTGAGTAGCTTTTAGGCCTCATTCACATGGCATTTTAGCATCCGCTGTTGCAAGATTCCAGTGTATTCTTATGGCTGGATTCATAGGTGGAAGTGGATAGTTGCATCTGCTCATAAAAGCAATGAAAGCCTGATAACAGGCACAGCTGTATGCAGGTGTACATATGCAATGGCACATGGAGGTCAGGGATGGATGATCAGTCATTGCACAACTATCCACATCCATCTGTAAATCCAGCCATAAGAATACATTGAATTATTCCTGTAGCTAGCAATAAACTCTGAATCTGTTTGGCCTTGCTGTAACAATTTTTTTTTTTTTGCATCTACCTTCAGATTGTACTGTATTGTTCAGATATCCACTAGGTAAAGGATCTGCAGAGCTGTAAAGTCAGTAGACACTATATAAAAGATTCCCATTAACTGAATCTGTAATGAAGCACGAGTCCCAGAGATGTCTGATCATATCTTTATTGGAACACCCATCAATTGAAACTAAAGGTGCTCTGATAGGCAAATACTCAATTAATTTATGACATTTTGGCACTTGGCCTTCCATCTTTAGTCTTTCACTCCTCAATATTTGCCAGCTAGTAACTTGGGTGGTCTTTGACCAATTGTGTTGCACGGCAGGGAATGGTCCAATATGTCAATTCCTTTGCTGAAGTTATATGCTTAGTACAGCTTCCTGGGCTTTGTTACTCTTGGGCTGCTGTATAAGATAGCTGAAGATGTATGCAGTCATTTCTGAATGACTGCTTTTGAAGTGAACCTGTCTGCTCATTTTAGCGTTAGAAAAAGAAAGTGCTCTTCGGTACACCAGCTAAGAAATGTACTTCTATGTGAAAACTTGACTTTTGTTTTAAGCCCTGATGACCCACTGCCCATTGAGTGATTCTTGCTTCCCAATAATGGCATTCTTGTTGGACAGTTGGTAAGCAGGTGGGCTAAACTTTTTTAGCACAACCTAGGACTAGAGTGAATGGAGTTTAAATTGTCACATGGCACAACTTTCGTAACCTTTTAACCATGTATGAATAGAAAACCACCTAAGAGGCCAAGTCAGTAAATACTCTGGGCATTGCCACATTGACCGTTCCTTGGGTAAATTGCATATAATGGATGTTAAAGGAGAAGTGTGAAATTTAAAAAAGTAAACTTGCATACTCGCGTACATGCTGCAGCTGTCCCAGGTCTGCACCAAAACCAGAGCTGAGTAATCACATGATCGCTCTCTGCTCCTCCAAAAGTAAGTGCACTTCTGTGACCCGCAAGAGAAGTATGCCTAGAAAAGCTTTGGCCATACTTCTTTTTTTTTTTTTTTAAATAATTTGGCGACTCTTTATGGGAAGCCACTGACCCAAATCAAAAACCACCAATGTAAAAACAGGCACTGAGCTAAAGGACTCCGTAAACATTTTCACAGTGGCTGGAGTGTTGTACTGTAGTGACCTGTTCATTGCATGCGACGGTTCCATTGCATCTCCTAGCCAGACCCTAGTCAGAAGAGCATTCCATCTGCAGGCAGAATAAGGCACATGCAGCTCTAGAGGGTGATGCTCTTCCAACACAGCTAGGCCATATTTATAATTTCTGCCCCCCAGGTCAACATTTTTTCAGCTTACCCTTGACTGGTTAGTTTTGAAGTGATTCATGTTAAACATATTTTACTTACCTGCTCTGTGTAATGGTTTTGCACAGAGCCATCCCGATATTCTTTTTTTTTTTTTCCGTTACCCTGCCAGTGGCCCTGGCTATGGGGGCATTAAAGCAGGCTCACTCTGGAACTACACACAACTATTGTAAATGAACATAGTCCATTCAAACACAGAGGGTGGCTCAGCTCCGCCCCCACTCTCTCCTCATTGGCTCACTGCCAGTGGCTCCCCCTGCTGTGTGAGCTAATGAGGAATGAGAAACCTGCGAGAGCAGCTGCTCTTATGTACATCACTTGAGATGGGGCTCAGGAAGGTTTTTGCACCAAAAAGGTTTTTTACCTTAAAGTGGAGCTACAGTCACCCTAATCAGTTTTTCTCTGTCGCTCATTGACAGACGTAGTCTTCTTGATTCACAAGAACTGGGTTATGTTGTCTCCGCAGGAGTAGGACTAGGCAGAAAAGAAAAAACGTTCTGGCTCCACCCTAGGGGCAGTCCCAGAGGGTATATCCTCCCTCTCTCTGCTACAAGGCATCAGTTTTTTTCTGTCTAGTCAGGAGTAAGGACCTAAGTTCCTTGCTGGGATCTCTGGTCCTGGCAAGATTTTTCTTTTTAGAAAAAATATATTTTTTAGGTAGTTTTTCTCCAGTGTTTTTTCCTGTGAGATCTTCAAGCAAATACGCTGGACTGGGCGACACTAGTGGTCACCCCAGCCGGCCTACGAGCGCGCGCAGACCATTGCATTGCGCTTGGTCGGCCGCGACACATAAAAGTAAGTATGCGGGGCCGGGCGACGGGCTGGATGTTGAGATCCAGTGGTCACCCCGGTTTCTGCCTACGAGCGCGTGCAGACCAGAGCTCCGCGCTGGGTCGGCCGCGACGGAGTCCCATTGGAGGGACTGACCTTGCGAGTTAAAGTCTCGCTTGGACGCCAGGAACCAGAGAGTCGAGGCGTCCGGAGTGGTCCACAACCCCCCACCCCGGTGGAGAGGGTATTGTGAAGAGAGGGTGCCTGTCGGTTCGGTATGGTGAGTAAACGTTCCCTTTTTTCCTCGTTATGAGGCAGTATGAATTATGGGCCCCTCCATACATGGTCAGTATCTGTCTGACACTAAAAGTCCCCCTTGTAAATACAGCATGTGTTTGGTGGGAAGTGGACTTGGTTTGAGAGCTAACACTCTACCCAGCAGACTGTAGTATTACAGCAGACATAGGAGGTATAATCCTACCTTAATTGTAGTGTACCTCCTGCAGATCGATAAACCGCCATTTAGCAGAGATGCAGGTGGATGTGCTGGGAAAAACGATTTCGGCAGTCCGCCGCCATTTTGTCGTAGACCGGGTGCATGAATGTCCTCAGGTCACGCCGGCTGCCATGTTTTTGGAGTCTATTGTCTCCTGTATGGGGGCGGCCATGTTTGATGAGCCCAGCTACCTCGTGGAGAGCTGGGAACGCCGGAAGGCGTACACAGGGGGCGGAGCCACGTCCTTCTACCCGGGAAAACTAACACAGCTCTTTCCAGTCTGTAAAAGACAGACGCTGACTGCAGTTGGTTGGAAACTTCTCTGCATCGGGTGGTGAGCCTTGAGGGTCCCTCTCTCTCTCTGTGGGGATCGAGAAGCAGGTACTCTGAGGGGCGCTATTGCGCTAGGGGGATACACATAAAAAAAAAAAAAAAAGAGGTATTTTTTATTTAAAAAAAAAAAAAAAAAAAAGTTTTTGTTTTTTCTGGCAGAGGTGTCCTGAATTAACATGGACCCTGCCACTCATGTATCTCCACCGGATCCCCTCGAGGTGTCTGCAGGATCCTCCAGCACCCCACTGACGGTTGAATCATTGTCAGCTATTATGGAAACTTTTGTGTCCCGGGTGGAAGTGGCTTGTCAGGGACAGGGCGCAAGAAAGCGACCCCCGCCTAACCCCTTATTATCTGAAACTTCGGATTCAGAATCTGAGCCTATTTCTGCAGTTGCAGGTACTTCATCTGGGATTGGTGTCTCGGGTACTGTCTCTTCAGACAGTGAGGAGGATGTTTCGGCATCAGCCATAGCCCGAGAGGAAGCGTTGGTAAACGCACTCATTGTATCTGTTCAAGAAACCTTAAGATTACAGGGTATTCCGTCGGAAATAGCTGAAACTGAAATCCCCTTTGGGACTAAAAAACGCATCAAAGTAGCGAAGGTTTTTCCATTGCCCAAATGTTTTGGCAATCCAATCAAAGAAGAATGGAGTCTGCCAAAACGCACTTCTGCTATTTCTAAACGCATTAACAGGCGTTATCCGTTTGAGGAAACCCTCATTAAGAAATGGACAGAACCACCTGTGGTGGATTCACCAATTGCTAGATTGAATAAAGCCACGGTTATTCCTTTAGAAGATGCTCCGTCTTTTAAAGATCCAGTGGATCGCAAGATAGAAGCTATGTCTCGCACCATGTTTTCCTTGATTGGATCAGCTTTCAGACCAATAATTGCTATTGGACTGGTTTCGCAGACTGTAACTGAATGGACCAAGTGGTTACGCCGGGACTTAGAAGAAGTCCCTCAGGCGGTATCAGATTTGTTGGAACAAATGATACAGGGGTTACAGTTTGTGTGTGATGCGGCGTTAGACGCCACTCCATTATTGGCGCGAGCATCAGTTTCAGCAGTGGTTCTCAGGCGTACACTGTGGCTAAAAGGTTGGTTAGCCGACCAAGGTTCCAAAAAAGCATTGGCTAATATCCCCTTTTTAGGAGAGCGTCTATTTGGAGCCAACTTAGATGAGATCATTAAGGATCTCACGGGAGGAAAGAGCACCTTTTTACCGCAAAATGTTAAAGGTAAAGGACCTCGTCAAAGACGAGGGCCTTCTTTCTCTGCTCACAAAAAGTTTTTTCGTCCCGCGGGTGAAAAAATTAAGTCCTCCAAAGCTCCTTCAGGAGGCTTCAGGGGACGTTGATCGGGCAAGCAAAAGCCCGCCCCCTCCAGACCTGAAGATAAATCGTCCAAAGCCTGAAGGTGCGCCCCCACCCATAACTGGGGTGGGGGGACGTCTTCGCCGGTTCCCGGATCCATGGCTTTCCAGAATCCCGGACAAGTGGGTTTGCGAAGTCATAAGGTCAGGGTACAAGATCGAGTTTCGATCTCTCCCACCGGCGCGATTCTTCCCTTCCAATATCCGACTATCCCCGGATCGTCTAGAAGATCTGCGGAGAGCAGTCACGGATTTACTACAACAAGGAGTGGTAGTCCACGTTCCTTGGACAGAACGTTTTCAGGGGTTTTATTCAAACCTATTTACAATACCCAGGAAAGAGGGCAAAGTGCGTCCAATTCTGGACTTAAGGGCACTCAATTCCTTTCTCAACATAAGAAAATTCAAGATGGAATCCATTCGCACAGTAGCAGCCTTCCTGCATCCAGGGGATGTCCTAGCGTCCATAGACATCAAGGACGCCTATCTTCACATTCCCATTTTCGCAGGACATCAGCGGTTTCTACGCTTTTCCGTAGAAGAGAACCACTATCAGTTTGTGACGTTACCTTTCGGTCTCGCCACGGCTCCTCGGGTCTTCATGAAGGTGTTGGCCCCAATGTTGGCACTACTGCGCCAAAGAGGCATATCGATTCTAGGTTACCTAGACGATCTCCTGCTTCATGCAGAGTCTCCTCAGACCCTGCTACAAAACATAGAAATTACTATGATTTCTTTACAGGAATTCGGGTGGCTGGTGAACCAGCAAAAGTCATTTCTGGTTCCCACCCAGAGGCTCGAATATCTGGGTCTAATTCTAGACACAGTCAGGACAAGAGTTTTCCTTCCGGTAGGGAAACTCCGGAAGATTCAATCAGCAGTCCAGTTGTTACTATCCAACAGCTGGTCTTCTCTTCGAACTTGCATGAGGGTTCTGGGGTTGATGGTGGCTTCCTTCGAAGCAGTCCCATTTGCCCAGTCCCATAC
Organism: Pelophylax lessonae; assembly: GCF_965119305.1. Lineage (NCBI taxonomy): Eukaryota > Metazoa > Chordata > Amphibia > Anura > Ranidae > Pelophylax > Pelophylax lessonae. Next base: position 148,043,987 of record NC_138770.1, on the reverse strand, counting down.
CCGAATTCTTCAGCAAGAGATTCTTCTCAGATGGAATCGGAATCCGGAATCCCTGGACAATCGGATCCGATTGAGCAAACAGACCAGAGAGTCTCTGGTCTGGTGGCTTCGGTCTCCGATGCTCAGCCAGGGAAAGTCATTTCTGCCAATATATTGGACGATAGTGACCACGGATGCCAGTCTATCCGGATGGGGAGGAATTCTCGGCTAGTTATCTGTCCAGGGACTTTGGTCCCCGGAAGAATCCAGGTTGCCGATAAATGTATTGGAACTTAGAGCGATCAGACTTTGTCTGATTCACTGGACCGAGCAGCTCCAGGGCAGCCCGGTTCGGATCCAGTCGGACAACGCCACGGCCGTGGCTTATGTCAATCACCAGGGGAGCACCAAGAGTGTCCGAGCGGCCAAGGAAGTGGCTTGCATTCTTCGCTGGGCGGAACGATTTGTTCCAGCGATCTCTGCGGTGTTCATTCCGGGGGTGGAAAATTGGCAGGCAGATTATCTCAGCCGTCAGACTCATGATCAGGGGGAATGGTCCCTCCATCCAGAAGTTTTCCACCAGTTGTGCCTACGTTGGGGCACCCCGGATGTGGATCTGTTGGCATCACGATTCAACAGGAAAGTACAGAGATTCGTGGCTCGCTCCCGCGATCCTCTAGCAGAGACCGCAGACGCACTGATCGCCCCGTGGGGGCAATACCAGCTATGTATGCCTTCCCTCCTCTCGGGTTACTGCCAAGACTTCTTCGCAGGATAGAGGAGGAAGGAATTCCACTAATCCTGGTAGCTCCGGACTGGCCTCGCCGAGCTTGGTACGCCGACTTGGTCAGACTGGTGGCGGACGTCCCGTGGAGACTTCCTCTCAGGGAGGACCTACTGTCTCAGGGACCGATCTTCCATCCTGCTTTACGATCGCTGGCTTTAACGGCCTGGCTATTGAGACCCAGGTGCTGAAGGACAAGGGATTGTCAGCTTCAGTTATTCCTACTCTAGTTAAAGCAAGGAAAGCGACTTCCAGAAAGATTTATCATCGCACATGGAAGTCCTACATTGCATGGTGTGAACCTCTGGGGTTCCGTCCAGGGTCTTATTCGGTTAGTCGAATATTAGCTTTTCTGCAACAAGGGGTTGAGCAGAAACTGGCCTTGAGTACTATCAAGGGTCAGGTCTCAGCATTAGCTATCTTCTTTCAGAAGCCTTTGGCTACTCATTCCTTGGTGCGGAATTTCATCCAGGGGGTGCGACATCTGGCTCCGCCAGTGTGCGCGCTGTTACCACCCTGGGATCTTAATTTAGTATTGTCGGTTCTTCAGAAACCTCCCTTTGAAGATATTAGGGAGATTCCTCTACCTACGTTGTCCCAGAAGGTGGCCTTCTTGGTGGCTATTACTTTTGCACGCAGGGTGTCAGAACTGGCCGCTTTATCTTGTCGTTCCCCATATCTGGTGGTTCATAGAGATAAGGTGGTTCTTCGTCCGAACCCATCCTTCCTACCAAAAGTGGTTTCAGAATTTCATCTGAATGAAGAAATTGTATTACCTTCCCTGTGTCCTAAGCCCAGTCATCCTCGGGAGTTTGCTTTACACTCCTTGGATGTGGTCCGGGCGATCAGGGTATACTTGAAAACGACAGACTCGTTTCGCAAGACGGATTCACTTTTTGTGATCCCGGATGGACCCAAAAAGGGGTTGCCTGCATCTGCCGCGACTATTTCCAGATGGATCAGACAGACGGTGGTACAGGCTTATTCTATTAAGGGTCGGGAGCCCCCGTTCCCTGTTAAGGCGCACTCCACTCGGGCACTTAGTGCGTCATGGGCCTTTCGCCATCAGGCGTCAGTGGTCCAGGTGTGCAAGGCGGCTACCTGGTCGTCGGTGCATACCTTTACAAAACATTATAAAGTTGATGTAATGGCATCGTCTGATGCCTCGTTTGGCCGCAAGGTTTTGCAGGCCGCCATTTGAGGAGACCAGTGGTCTACCTCGAGGGTTTTTTTCCGTTGGAATTTTTATTTGAGTCTCATTCTTTGTTTATAATGAGCCTTTAAAACTTCTAGTTTGGCACCGGTTGGGCCTTCTAGATTGGATTTTGATTTCTGTCAATCCCACCCCTCATTTGTGGCACTGCTTCTGGATGTCCCAGTTCTTGTGAATCAAGAAGACTACGTCTGTCAATGAGCGACAGAGAAAATCTGATTTTTGCAAGATCTTACCGTAAAATCCTTTTCTCTTAGCTCATTGACAGACGTAGTACCCGCCCCTCTATCATAGAGTTGGGTTGGGTTAAATTCTCTGTTGCTGCTTTGTGACAGAACTGATGCCTTGTAGCAGAGAGAGGGAGGATATACCCTCTGGGACTGCCCCTAGGGTGGAGCCAGAACGTTTTTTCTTTTCTGCCTAGTCCTACTCCTGCGGAGACAACATAACCCAGTTCTTGTGAATCAAGAAGACTACGTCTGTCAATGAGCTAAGAGAAAAGGATTTTACGGTAAGATCTTACAAAAATCTGATTTTTTTCTAAATGCACCCCCACGATTGGCACAGATTGTAAATTACTGTTTGGATTCTGTTGCAAATGTTCCTGTGTGTATGTTTTTTAATCTGTAAAAAATGAATTGCCTGATCTTGGAAGCAGGCAGAGGCCATCGCAGTTCTTGGCATCTGAAGCCCGCTCGTGTCTATTTCCTGGATTAGGTGCAGCTGGCTACCCAGCATGCACCTCCTGATCTCACGATTGAGCAGTGATGACACTGCGCAGTACAGTTTGCTGATTGCAGGTTGCCATAGCAATGGCGGCGGAAGTTCCCGCCCCGTTGTTATGGGAACCTGTCAGTCAGAAAAGAGTCAGCGATTCCCTTGGACTTCTGGGATCGATGACACCGATATCTAAGGAGCCCAAGAGAATCGCCTGATAACGACAGCGCCTAGGTGGCCGGGACCGGAAGTGCCGCAGACACATTTAAAATAAAGGTATTTAAACATAATTAAAAAAATAGTGAATATCCATTTAGGGCTGCACTGTGGGTGGACATGTGAATAAAAGCAACTTGCAAAAATGGGTGGAACTCCACTTTAATGCATAGAATGCATTAGGCGGTGTTCACCCTAGTGTGAATTGGATGTGTGTTTCCTTGCAACCAATTCGCATGACAGGAGAGTGTGCCCAGCTCTCAATTGAGCCGGTTTACACACCCCTAGGGGGTGGTGGAACAAAAACCCAAAAGATGCAGAGGAGGCAGCAAAAAGAAAAACGGAAGATTAGGGGAAGGAATTTTGAAACGGAGTGATGCAGTGTTCAAACAAGAGGAACTATTTGTTTTAGAAAAGGGGATAAAATATGCACCTACTAAGTCATTCAACAAATTTGAAGCATTTATAGACCTCAATAGGTTCATCAGAAAATTAAGCATTTGTTAGAAAAGGTAGGGGCATTTAAAGAACAATTAACCACAGAATATACACATAGTCATTTGAAAAATAAATATATTTAACCCTAAATCCAGCATGAATCAACACATTGAAGTTTTTAAGAAAATGGTAGAGCAGGAGATCGATCCTATCAAACATAAGAGAGTGAAGAATGGAGATAGGTTCTGGCATGAGATAAAGAAATTGGAGAAAAGGAAAAATATTGTTGTAAGACGAGCAGGCAAATGGGGTAGGGTGTTATTTTGAAAAAATAAGATTATGATGTAGAAATGGAGTGGATCGTAGGCGACATCACCACTTCTCAAAAATTAAAGGGTAACCCCATTAGGGAACTTAGGAAAAAAACTTAAATCATTTTTAAATAAAAGAAATGGGGATAGAATTTTGCATAAACAAGAAGGAAAATACGGTATTTATTGATGGAAGCACCTAAAGTCCCGATTATGTATCAAATACCTAAGGTACATAAGAACAAAACCAAACCGCCGGGGAGACCAATAATTAGTGGAATAGATTCCATCCATTCTACACTGCTCAAACAAATTAAAGGAACACTTTGAAAACACATCATATCTCCATTGATAAAATTATCTTGCTGGATATCTATACTGATATGGCCTGGATAATGTGTTAGGAAAGAGAGGATGTCACATTGTTTGATGGCAATGAAAATGATTAACCTACAGAAGGCTGAATTCAAATACACACCCCGAAAATCAAAGTGAAAAAATGATGCAGCAGGCTAGTCCATTTTGCTGAAATTTCATTGCTGAAACTTAAAATGGTTCTCGGTTTGTATTTCCCCCACGTGCTTGTATGCATGCCTGACAATGTTGGGGCATGCTTCTAATGAGAGGATGGATGGTATCCTGGAGTGTTTCCTCCCAGATCCGGACCAGGGCATCACTGAGCTCCTGAACAGACTGAGGTGCAACCTGGTGGCGTCAGATGGACCAAAACATAATGTCCCAGAGGTTCTTTTGGATTTAGTTAAAACAGCGTAGGGGCCATTTAGTGGTATCCATTCCTGCATCCTTCAGGAAGTTGCTGCATACTCTCGGCACATGAGGCCGGGCATTGTCATGCACCAGGGGGAACCCTGGACCCACTGCACCAGTGTAGGGTCTGACAGTGGGTCCAAGGATTTCATCCTGGTTCCTAATGGCAGTCAGGGTGCCGTTGTCTTGCCTATGGAAGTCTGTGCATCCCACCATGGATATGCCACCCCAGACCATCACTGACCCACCACCAAACCTGTCATGCTAAACAATGCTTCAGGCAGGCAGTATAACGTTCTCCACGGCTTCTCCAGACCCTTTCACATCTGTCACATGTGCTCAGGGTAAATCTGCTCTCCTCTGTGAAAAGCACCGGGCGCAAGTGGCAGACCTGCCAATTCCTTTTGTTCAATGTCAAATTCCAATTGAGCTCCACAGTGCCAGGCAGTGAGCACAGGGTCCGCTAGAGGACATTGGGCCCTCAGGCCACCTTCATGAAATCTGTTTCTGATTCTTTGGTCAGAGACATTCACACCAGTGGCCTGCTGGAGGTCATTTTGTAGGGCTCTGGCAGTGCTCATCCTGTTCCTCTTTGCACAAAGGAGCAGATACCAGTCCTGCTGATGGGTTAAGGTCATTCTATCGCCTCATGCTACCAGTAGTGACACTGACCCTAGCCAAATGCAAAACTAGTGAAAAACAGTCGGAAAAGATGAGTGGGGGAAAAAATTTTATTGGCCTCCACCTGTAAAACCTTTCCTTGTATGGAGGTCATCTCATTGTTGCCCAGCTAGTGCATCAGTTGTTAATTTCATCAACATCAAAGCAGCTAAACTGATTAACAACTCCCCTCTGCTACTTAACTGAGCAGATCAATATTCCAGGAGTTTAATTCACTTGATGCTATACTCTGATTAAAAAGTGTTGCTTTAATTTTTTGAGCAGTGTAGATTGGGGGAATATCTAGATATATTCCTACAACATCTAGCTACCAAAGGAAAAGCTTTTATTAAGGATAATAAGGACATTGTCAACCAATTAAAAAATGTGGATATAAATGTTTCCAGTCTGCTGGTAACCATAAATGAGAAATCGTTCTACACTAATATTAAACAAACGGATGCTCTAACAGCAGTAGCACGGCACTAAAACAGCAGTCAGGGCTTAAATTGAAGCAAAGGAAATTTATACTGGAGGGATTGAGAATAGCAATGGGAAATTATTTCTTTTGACATAAACATCAGTAGTCTAAACCAATAAAGGCAGTAGGCATAGGGAATAAATATGCACCAAGCGTGGGTAATATATTCCTTAATAAATGGGAGGAGGAAGAAATATTTGGTAAACACTGGCCCCAAATATCACTATATAAAAGATTTATAGATGACATTATCCTTATATGGAATGGGGAAAAAAAAGAGAAATTGGATGAATTTATAAAATGTATTAACACGAATAAATCTGAAATAAAATTGACGGTACATATAAATATAGATGTATCAATTACTTGGATTGAATGATATTTAAGAATGAACCACTTACGGACTGCCCGCCGCAGTTTTAAGTTGATACTTTTGCGCTAAATAGCAGGTAGAGATATGCCGGTTTTCAGGAATGCGAAATATCGCGGTATCGCATACACACGGTTTTGTTCTCTTGGTCATTTTTAAAATACTGTATTTCTCTTACGTCCTCCGACAGTCGCCGCCTCTTCATATTCGTCACATATGGGGTATTAGACTTTGCTCCGAAGGAGTAGCTAGGCAACAGAATATGTTAACAATAAAGCTTTAACATATCCCACCCTCAAGGGGTGGTCCCCTCAGTCAATACCCTCCTACTTCCTGCAACCATATCTCAGTTTTAATGTCTAGCTTGTCAGGAGTGGCTGGCTCTCTCTGTGCTGGGACTTTTTGTCCCAGACTCTTTCTTCTTTTTAATATTTTGTTTGAGTTTTCTCTCTACCTTTAATTAGCTGTTATTTTGTCAGCGTTAGTTAGTTCTTCGGACGAAGAGGATCATGCGGACTGGGTCTCGGGCTGATCCCCCTGGTCGCAGGTCGTGGGTCAGTGGCTTCCCAGTCTGCCATCGAGCGTTCAGCCAGGTAACGCTCCTGGCACAGTGAACGACCCATCCCTGTTCGGTGCAGGGATGATTGGTGAGGTGGCTACCTCACCGGACGCTGTGCGGTTTCTGAACCGCCATTGTGTGCGTCTTGAATTGCGACTCTCCCTGCCTCATGTGCAGCGGCTTGTTCGCCTGTGCGGGTTCCCCACGCCATGTGAAGGGCAAACCGTTCAAGGGCCAAGGCTCTCAGAAGAAGCCCTGGTCTGGGAAACAGAAGTCCGGTCAATCCGGACCTGCGGCCCATAACAGTTCGGCCTGAAGGGGCGCCCTCACCCAGTTTTGGGGTGGGGGGACGCTTGCTCGGTTTTCTTCAGCCCTGGTTGGCCCGTGTGAGGGACAGATGGGTTCTGGAAATCGTTCGATCTGGTTACAAGATCGAGTTTCTCTCTCGGCCGGAGAGCAGATTTTTTCCCTCAAATCTTCAACTGTCTCCAGAGCGCCTGCGGGATCTGCACCTGGCGGTGCGGGACCTGAGGGCTCAGGGAGTGGTGGTTCCGGTGCCTCATCGGGACAGATTTCGGGGGTTTTATTCCAATCTGTTCACCGTGCCCAGGAAGGAGGGCAAGGTTCGTCCGATTCTGGACTTGAAAGCTCTGAACCGCTCTGTGCAAGTTCGCAAGTTCCGCATGGAATCCCTGCGCTCGGTGGTGGCTGCCCTGGTTCCGGGGGAATTCATGGCCTCCATCGATTTGAAGGATGCGTACCTTCACATCCCCATATTCGAGGGTCATCAGAAGTACCTTCGATTTGCCATTGCGGAGGATCACTACCAGTTTGTGGCGTTGCCCTTTGGGCTCGCCTCGGCTCCGCGGGTCTTCACCAAGGTGCTTGCACCGGCTCTGGCATTATTGAGAGCCCAGGGCATTTCTGTCCTGGGGTATCTGGACGACATTCTGGTTCGGTCTGCGACCAGACAGGGTCTGGAGAAGGACCTGTCTGTCACAATGCAAACTCTGCAGGAGTTCGGTTGGACGATAAATGTTCCAAAGTCGACACTGAGTCCGTCGGTTCGTCTCCCCTATCTGGGAATGATACTGGACTCGGTGCAGGCGAAGGTCTTCCTGCCGGAAGACAAACTCAGGACTCTTCAGGGGGAAGTCAGGTCCCTCAGGGACGTTCCACACTCGTCTCTGCGGACGGGTATGAGATGTCTGGGATTGATGGTCTCGGCCTTCGAGGCGATTCCTTTCGCGCAGTTTCACACGCGGGGTCTCCAAGCGGAGATCCTGTCCAGGTGGGACGGGCGACCTCAATCTCTGGATCTTCAGATCTCGTTGAGTCATCGCACCAGGGAAAACCTTCTGTGGTGGCTCCAGTCCCCGTTGGTGTCCGGGGGCAAGTCGTTTCGTCCGATCTCGTGGACGATAATCACCACGGATGCCAGCCTGTCGGGCTGGGGTGGTGTTCTGGGCGTTCTGTCCGCCCAGGGGACCTGGTCGGAGGGGGAGTCTTCCCTTCCGATCAACATTCTGGAATTGCGTGCGATAAGGCTCTGTCTTCATCGCTGGATGGACCGGTTGCAGGGCTGCCCGGTTCGGGTGCAGACGGACAATGCCACGGCGGTGGCCTACATCAACCACCAAGGGGGCACCAGGAGTGCCCGAGCGGCTCGAGAAGTGGCCGACATTCTGTCTTGGGCCGAGGCTCATGTCCCGGCGATAACGGCGGTTCACATTCCGGGAGTGGAGAACTGGCAGGCGGACTATCTGAGTCGCCAGACCCTGGATCAGGGGGAATGGTCTCTCCACCCGGCTGTCTTCCAGATGTTGTGCGCGAAGTGGGGTCTTCCAGATGTGGACCTGTTCGCGTCTCGCCTCAACTACAAGGTGAAGAGGTTCGTGGCAAGGACGCGCGACCCTCGGGCAGACGCGTCGGACGCGTTAGTGGCCCCGTGGCATCAGTACAGGCTGATGTACGCGTTTCCACCGATTCAGTTGCTGTCCAGGTTCCTTCGCAGGTTGCACTCGGAACGCAGCACGGTGATTCTTGTGGCACCGGACTGGCCTCGCCGGTCCTGGTACGCAGACCTCGTGAATCTGGCGGTCGACGCTCCTTGGCGTCTGCCTCTTCGAGACGATCTACTGTCTCAAGGACCGATTTACCATCCTGCTTTACAGTCGCTGGCTTTGACGGCCTGGCTGTTGAGACCGAGGTCCTGAAGGAGAAGGGTCTCTCTCCAGAGGTCGTTCATACTTTGATCAACGCGAGGAAGTCTTCCTCGGGGAAGGTTTATTACCGTACTTGGAAGGCCTATTTTGCCTGGTGTGAGTCCAGGGGGTTTTCACCCCGCACGTACTCTGTTTCCCGTGTGCTGTCTTTCCTTCAGACGGGTGTCGATCAGCGTTTGGCGCTGGCTACGATTAAGGGTCAGGTGTCGGCGCTGGCCGTTCTGTTTCAACGTCCCGTGGCTTCCAACTCCTTGGTTGGCACTTTTATTCAGGGTGTGCAGCATCTGGTTCCTCCTAGGAGGGATCCTTTGCCCCCTTGGGACTTGAATCTAGTTCTATCTGTGTTACAACGTGCTCCTTTTGAACAGATCAGGGAAATCTCGTTGTCTATGTTGTCCAAAAAGGTCGCCTTTTTGGTGGCGATCACTTCGGCTCGTAGAGTGTCGGAACTGGCGGCTTTGTCCTGCAAGTCTCCGTACCTGGTTGTTCATTTGGATAAGGTGGTCTTGCGACCTAATCCTTCTTTTCTACCGAAACGAGTTTCGGAATTCCATCTTAACGAGGATATTGTTTTGCCTTCGTTGTGCACGAAGCCTAAACATCCGAAGGAGGTGAGATTGCACTCTCTGGATGTTGTTCGGGCGATAAGGGTTTACCTTAAATCGACTGGGTCTTTTCGTAAGACTGACTCCTTGTTTGTTCTTCCAGAGGGTCCTCGGAAGGGCATGGCGGCTTCCGCCTCTACCATTGCCAAATGGATCAGGCAGACCATTGAACAGGCCTATGCCTTGCAGGGGAAGGTTCCCCCTGTGCCTGTGAAGGCGCACTCTACTAGATCTCTGAATACGTCTTGGGCCTGCCGTCATGGGGCTTCTGTAGCCCAGGTGTGTAAGGCGGCGACTTGGTCGACCGTACACACTTTCACAAAATTCTACAAAGTAGATGTTCGGGCATCGGCGGATGCTTCCTTTGGCCGCAAGGTTCTTAGTGCGGCTGTTCCATAGGGTCCCTTGTTGGGGACTCCTGGCTGTTGGGATAGTTTTTTGTATCCCCTGGTTTTTTTGTCTTTTCCTGGGTTGTTGCTCCTGTTGAGCACTTATTTTTGCTGTTGCCCAGCTGGTTTCCTTCCTTTGGTAAGGTTCCTTTCTTTGATGTGGAGACTGCGTTGCCTTTCGGCGCGGATGCGTTTCCCACCCCTCATGTTTGCACTGCTTTGGGACGTCCCCATATGTGACGAATATGAAGAGGCGGCGACTGTCGGAGGACGTAAGAGAAAACGGAATTTTTGTAAAATCTTACCTGTAAAATTCCTTTCTCTGAGTCCTCCGACAGTCGCCGCCCCCGCCCCTCTTTTGGGGTTTGAATGTATACTCTACTGCTATTCCACTAAAACTGAGATATGGTTGCAGGAAGTAGGAGGGTATTGACTGAGGGGACCACCCCTTGAGGGTGGGATATGTTAAAGCTTTATTGTTAACATATTCTGTTGCCTAGCTACTCCTTCGGAGCAAAGTCTAATACCCCATATGTGACGAATATGAAGAGGCGGCGACTGTCGGAGGACTCAGAGAAAGGAATTTTACAGGTAAGATTTTACAAAAATTCCGTTTTTTCTGTTCTCCAAGTTTCCATACACTTCCGGGCTGCCCCCGCGTCTCCCCGCGGTGTCCGGACTCCCGGTTTAGCTGTCCTTTACTAGAACGGAGCCACTACTTCCTGTATAGGTCCGGCTCACAGGCTGAGTGATATCAGATGCACTCCGCCTCTGACAGGAGGAGCCATACACAGGAAGCAGAGGCTTTGCTCTATACTGCAACCGCATGCTTCCTCCCGGGCTTGGCCACAGACACAGTGCTTACTACAAGAAAATCTCCACTACCTACCTACTATTAACATATACTATCACTGTTTGTGTGTGTGTGTGTATATGTGTATGTATGTGTGTATAATATATATCTATATATCTATATCTATATCTATATCTATATCTATATCTATATATATATATATATATATATATATATATATATATATATATATATATATATATATATATATATATATAATAAAAAATATATAAAATATGCACAAGCATAGCAGCCCACATTACATTATTATACAGTCATCAAGCAGTGTCTGGCCTACCTGATGGCTGGTCCTGGCGCTCGGCTCCGATCCGATGGCCTGGTCATTAAGGGGGCAAATCCTTGCGGTCCAGAAGTGGTTAAACTTGCAGGAGGACCAGTGTAAGCAATACTTTACTATTGCTTTAGGCCTGGTTCACATGTATGTAGGTTGGCGGCCCGCATTTGCACAGGCATAGTTTTCGGCTGAAAAAAGGTGCATGCAGAATTTTAAAAAATGCAGACTTACCCGCAGTTCCTGCACACGCAAACTGTGTTTTTTAAATGTTGTGCTCACGTATATAAAAATGCAGAAAGCTTTCCAGAGCAGGAACTGCAGGTAAGTCGCATGGTGCAAAAGCAGGATGGATTTCAAGGCCACTGCATTTTTTTTAAAATGCTGCATGCACCTTTTTTTTGCGGAAAACGAGGGCATAGCAGCCCATTAAAATCAGTGGGCTGATATGCCTGTGCAAATGTGGGCCACCAACCCGCATACATGTGAACCAGGCCTAAAGCAATAGTAAATAATTTAAAAAAAAAAATCCTCCTGCCTATTTCTATTACAAGGGATGTTTACATTCCTTGAAATAGGAATAAAAGTTATCAAATTTTTTTTTTTTCGTAAGGGACAGTGTAAAAATAAAAGGGAAAATAAAAATAAATAAGAAAAAAAAAAAAGTAAGGCTCCCTGTCCCTCCGGATGCGTATGCAAGTCGCACCCTCATATGTAAATGGTGTTCAAACCACACATGTGAGGTATCACCGCGATTGTTAGAGCGAGTGCAATAATTCTAGCCCTAGACCTCCTCTAACTCTAAGCTGGTAACCTGTAGAAATTTTTAAAGTGTCACCTATGGATTTTTAAGTAATGTTTGTCGCCTTTCCAGGAACGTGTGCAATTTTGAAGCATGACATGTTGGGTATCTATTTACTCGGTATAACCTTATATTTCACATTATAGAAATAAATTGGGCTAAATTTACGGTTTCCTTTTTTTAAATACAGTGAAATGTATTTTATCCCAAAAAAATTGGGTTTGAAAGACCTTGCGCAAATACCGCATGACAAAAAATATTGCAATGACCGCCATTTTATTCTCCAGAGTCTTTGCTAAAAAATCTATATAATGTTAGGGGGTTCTAAGTATTTTTCTAGCAAAAAATACTGTTTTTTTAACATGTAAACAACAAGTGTCAGAAATAGGCCTAGTCCTTGTGGTAAATACCCGTACATATTTTAAGGACATGGATAGAAATTGGTATATCCCATATAACCGCTGTCATCATCCACAATGGAAAAGAGCCATACCTAAGGGGCAATTCATCTGGATACGGAGGAATTGCAACCAAATAGAGGATTATTGGGCCCAAACAGATATATTGATAGAGAAATTTGTTTATAAAGGTTATAAGAGGTATATGTTGGAACACATGGGGGATAAAAGTAGAGAGTCCATGCTGATTGATAAAACCAAGAAAGTCTAGAGAAATCAATGAAGTGGCTTTTGTTATAGGGTTTAATATGGAATATATGGAACTGAAAAAACTATAAGAAAGTATTGGCTGATTATATGTAAAGATCCACATCTTTTTCATTTGGTGCATTCAACGTGACACAAGTGTTGCAAATGCTTCAAAAATTTGACGCATTACATTAACATGGAATTAATTCCAGAAAAGGGGCGCAGCAGTTTTGATTCCCCCCCCACTGTGTGTCTCTTGCAACCCATTGTAGTAGTCAGTGGTTTCAAATCCCTCTAGTGCTGGTATCTTGACTCCTAATGGTTTGGCTTTCCAGTGTCCCCTCGTCCGAGCATTGTGTCTTCTCTGCTTGGATTGTGTTTGTCATGAATCTACCCTGCTGGTTGTTCTGTGCCCACAGTGTAATAAAGAAGAGTGATGCTGTCCACAATAATGAACTAGACACAACTCACTTTAATGCGCTCATCATGCAGCGTGCTTATTGAATGTGTACACTCACTCTGTACTCCATTTAAATGACACCGCATGGGAGCTGTCCAGCATGGCGTTTGCTTTCATCATTTTGTCTGACACAGATTGTTAAGCATTGAAAAATAGAAACAAATAGTTCTCCGATCTGTCCTCGAGTCCGATGAAAAATCATAAGAGAAAAGCCTTTTCATGGAGCAGTGGAGAGAATGGTTTTCATACTGTCACTGCTTTTTGTTATTCAAAGCTTCTATTGCTAGTCCTTACGTGTGGCTGCCTTCAGCCAATACTCACCGAATAGGAATATATATTTTTAAGGACACAATCAAATTTATTTTGGCTGCCTCATTAAGGTTTATTCGATTTTTGAAGATTAGAACAGCTTTATTCAGTTTATATGTTTATTTCCCTCCTTTTGTAGAACGCTGACATTTTACTTCCCGAATACATAGATTACTTTACTTTATGCTTTATATATTGGCACAGTAAACCGGTTCGCGTCTTTTTTTTTTTTTTTTTTTGTGTTTGTTTTTATCATGTGACTGATCAGAATGTCAAGTATTCGTCCTGCATTTACTGTCCTCTTCTTTCTTGGGTTTAAAATATTTGATCTTGCAACATAACCTTGTTCTAGAAATGCTAGCTGCAGATAAGAAAGTTTGAGGCCATCGTCAGACTTTTGTAGTATATTACGCACGCCCTTTGAGTTCTGCTGTCCTTTGCATCGAAGTGACGCTAAACTCTATATAAAAAAAATATTTTTAAGCATGTATTCTTAAAGGGGAGCTCCAGGCTGACTTTTATTATTAGGGCACCTCTCTTTCCAGAAATCCAGTGGTGTCCTCACCTGAGCCGATTTTTTTAAATTGGCTTTTCGGTGCTGGCACTGGCATCTTCACAAAGGGAAACGGGCAGTGAAGCCATATGGCTTCACAGCTAGTCCACTACTGCGCATGCGCAAAGCACGCTGCGCTGTGTGAATGGGCCGGCTGCGGGGGCCTGAATTTCTGGCTCATTTCACTGTGGCGAACTGGGTCTAAAGTGGGAGCGGGTACCTGCCAAGACCAGGTACACGTTCCCCCCTAACCCCCCCCCCCCCAAAAGGTGAAAATGTTGCAGCGGAGGGGGAAGGAGGCAGACAAGCAGAGCTACCCCTTTACGGTTGAGCTCCACTTTTAAGTACATTCTGTTGCTCTCAGCTACCTCCAAATCTCCGATATTTCTTTTTTTTTTTTTGCTGCTGTGATCCAATTTCCTATTGGCTACTGGCTATGCTCCTTCTCCATGGTCCCAATGTATGTAGGAATGTAGCCATTGTCTCTTGCTCTCTCCCAAGATGGACTAGTGATTATAGATTGTGGGATGTATAGTGTGCTTAGAGCAGTGCCTGTGACTGCAACTAATTATAGAAAGTGTAGTGCTATAAAAAAAATTATAAAATGCAAAAAATATTTTTGACATATACAATGCGTGAGAAATAAAATTAAAATTTAAACTGTGCATGTAAAGTCCACATAAGAAAAGAACAGATATCCACGTGACCAAATATCCACCTGACCAGATCTTTCAGTGCAACTTTTTCTTATGCAAACGCAACAAATAGTATCACTAACATATACAATGTGTGAGCAATAAAATTCAACTTTAAACTGAGCACATAAAGACCACATGCAACCAGATCTTTAGTGCACTTCTTTCTTATAATTAGTGAACCACAACCACAAGTGTGAATGCTTCTACCCTCATGCAGTAGTATAGTACGCTTACCAAAAATACCCACCATTTAGAAAAGCTAGGGCAAAGGACCCTTAATTGTATTGGCAGGCTCCTCCAGCAATTGGAATCAGCCCAAATCATCTTCAAATGCTCCAAACGTTCCAAGGGAAATGGAATACAGCTTACTCCAGTCCAATGTTTTATATAGGGGTTCAAAACATAAGAAACATCCCCAAAGTATAAATTCAATTAAAAACTCATCCTTTTATTTTAAATTGCACTAACAATGGTTCACATTGTTGCACAGCAATGTATTGAAATGCAACTCCGTTTTCCCACATCAAAGATGGCTACTAGACAAGTTCCCAAACTTCACCCAACCGGTTTCGTCACACATGACGTCATCAGGGGTTTCAGGAACACACATTAGCTGCTATCTTTTATACTAGAACACAAAAAGAGGATCAATGCCAACTCAAACCTCATTGGAGGGATCAGGAAATAAACCCATATTATAATGACGAAAAGGGACAAATCATTCTAGATTATAAACCTGGCCTCGTCCATTGTCGTAACTACAGGAAACTGTTATACAAAGTAAAGTGCCCCCTAGTGACAGCAACTAACATGCACTGCACGCTCCAAACCGATGGAAGTGAAAAGGGAAAAGGAGAGGTTTAGGAACTCATAGAGGACAAGGACAAAAAAGCACAGTAAGAAACCATTTCATTAAAAAAAAAAAAAAAGCTACACCACCCCCGCTGTCACATTTGGCACTTTTTCAGGGGGGGAGTGGGCATCTAGTTTTGACAACCCCCCTTCTTTTCCCCTGCAGCCGGCCCATTCAGAGTGCAGCCACAATTCATGCATGCGCAGTAGGCTTGTGACGGTATCAGATTTTCATGCTGCGATTAATTGATTAAGGTTTTGCCACGGTATACGGTATTATCACGGTATTCTATTATTAAATTTAAATTATTAAATTTCCACCTCACTTCAATTTCATTGCTGAATTTAGGGGCTTTGGTTCACTTATGCACATTATTATATAGTCTGTCAGTACAGACTCTGTGAACCAGGCCTAAAATAGGTCATCAAGCAGGGTCTGGCCTAACTGGTGATAACTGGTCCTGGCGCTCGGCTCTGATCCGATGGCCTGGTCATTAAGAGGGCAAATCCTTGTGGTCAAGAAGTGGTTAAACCTGAAGGAGGTGTTGTTTATAAATTACTTTACTATTGCTTTAGGCCTGGTTCACATGTATGCGGGTTGGTGGTTCACATGTATGCGGGTTGGTGGTTCACATGTATGCGGGTTGGCGGCCCACATTTGCACAGGCATAGCAGCCCATTGATTTGAACGGGCTGCTATGCCCTCATTTTCCGCAGAAAAAAGGTGCATGCAGCATTTTTTTAAAATGCAGTGGCCTTGAAATCCATCCTGCTTTTGCACCATGCGACTAACCTGCAGTTCCTGCTCTGGCAAGCTTTCTGCATTTTTTGTATACGTGGGCACGGCATTTAAAAACAGTTTGCGTGTGCAGCAACGGCAGGTAAGTCGCATGGTGCAAAAGAAGGATGGATTTCATGGCCACTGCATTTTTTTAAATTCTGCATGCACCTTTTTTCAGCTGAAAACGCAGGCATAGCAGCCCAAGCCCATTCACATCAATGGGCTGCTATGCCTGTGCAAATGTGGGCCCCCAACCCGCATACATGTGAACCACCAACCCGCATACATGTGAACCAGGCCTAAAGCAATAGTAAAGTCATTAATAGATAAAAACACCGGTCCTCCTGCAGGTTTAACCACTTCAGGATCGCAAGGATTTGCCCCTTTAAAGACCAGGCCCATCGGATCAGAGCGCCAGGACCAGTCATCACCAGGTAGGCCAGACACTGCTTGATGGCTATATAATAATGTAATGTGGGCTGCTATGCGTGTGTGTGTGTGTGTGTGTGTGTGTGTATATATATATATATATATATATATATATATATATAATATATATATATATATATATATATATATATATATATATATATATTAGAGCTGCACGGTTCTGGCCAAAATGAGAATCACGATTTTTTTAGCTTGGAATAAAGATCCTCTGTGTAACAAAAAAAAAAAATTGGGATAACTTTACTGTTACGTTTTTTTTTTTTTTTTTTATTCATTAAAGTCTATTAATTGCGTTTGAAAGACTGCTGCGCAAATACAGTGTGACATAAAATATTACAACAATCGCCATTTTTTTCTGTAGGGTCTCTGCTAAAAAAATATATAAAATGTTTGGGGGTTCTAAGTACTTTTCTAGCAAAAAAAACTGATTTTAACTTGCAAGCAACAAATGTCAGAAAAAGATCCAGTCTTTAAGAGGTTAAACTTCCTTTCTCCCTGGCAGAGGGAAGGAAAAGATACAATGTAATCATTTTTGTTTATAGTTACTGGGAGACTTAATGCTGAAAGGCTTAGCTGTGTGAGTAAATGAGTCATCCAGCTCACTGAAATGTATCAATTCACAAGTCAGACCCAGGGCAGAGAAACTCGGTATTTTAAAAATGCCACAATAACAATACCGTGGCTATGCAATACCGCGATATATCGAATTACCGAAAACCGGCATATGTCTAATGCGCAGTAGGAAACCGGCTGTGAAGCCGCAAGGCTTTACTGCCAGTTTCCCTTAGCCAAGATGGCGGCACCAGCACCTAAGAGCCAATTCAAGAATTGGCTCAAGTAGAGAACACTGCTGGATGCCTGGACAGGTAAGTGCCCTAATAGTAAAAGTCAGCAGCTACAGTATTTGTAACTGCTGGCTTTACATTTTTTTTTTTCTGTGGGTGGGGGGAATCCTCTTTAAGAATTATACTGTATGTGTATCGATTTGCTTTTGCAAAATAAGAATATTCTTTAGTTTTACTTTTCTATAAAGCGAAATCACATATTTTCTGAGAATGCACGATGACACAGACTAGAGTCTGAAAAACAGTGTAAAAAAATAATTAAAAAAACAAAAGCAACCATCGCTCACCTTGTGTTTCACTTTCACTTTTTCGAAGCTCAATAGCTGTGGACTGCATAAATATTTATTTCTGTTGGATGGTCTAGCCCCGGTTCACACTTATGCGATGCGGGAAGGCTGCGAATTCGCAGCCTGTTCCCCCATCGCAAACGCACCCCCGGCAGTTCACACTGCCATATGCGATACGCTGGGGGTGTCAATGTAATCTTAACGACACCCCCAGTTTGATCGCATATCGCAGTGCGATCTTGCAGTTCGCACAGGATCGGATCGCACAAGTGTGTACCGCTGTGCGATCCGATCCTGATGCAGCTGCAAAAAAGGGTCCTGTGCGTCTTTACTGCGGGTGCAGTGCGAATTTAGCCATACAAAGTGTATGGCTGAATTTGCACCGCACACCCGATCGCATGTAATGAAGGAGCAGTGCGCTCCGATATTACATGCGATCGCCGCAGCCGCATTAGTGTGAACCGGCACTTAAGGTAGCTAGTACAGGTGCTTAATATGCTATATTACCAAAAGTATTGGGACACCTGCCTTTACACGCACATGAACTTTATTGGCATCCCAGTCTTAGTCCATAGGGTTTAACATTGAGTTGGCCCATCCTTTGCAGCCATAACAGCTTCAACTCTTCTGGGAGGGTTGTCCACAAGGTTTAGGAGTGTTCTATGATCTATGGGAATGTTTGAACATTCTTCCAGAAGCGCATTTGTGAGGTCAGGCACTGATGTTTGAACATTCTCATAGACACACTCCTAAACCTTGCGGACCATCTTCCCAGAAGAGTTGAAGCTGTTATAGCTGCAAAGGGTGGGCCAACTCAATATTGAACCCTACGAACTAAGAATGGGATGCCATTAAAGTTCATGTGCATGTAAAGGCAGGCCTCCCAATACTTTAGGTAATATAGTGTATGTGTCCCTATATACTACATTTGGTTCAGGAGTATGTATTTTAGATGTTTTTTTTTTGCTACAATAAATAAAATAACAAAAAGGCATTTTCCCCCTTAGATTTCTCAAGCATAAATAGAAGAGATCTCCCTGGTGAAGTAACCTTCCCAGGGGGTAGCTGTGAGGCCTGGTTACATGTCCATTGTCTCAGAATATTCATAAAGTGGAATTTAATTAAAGCTAAATCTCTAAATATATCTTTTTTTTTACAAGTGACTGGAAGATGATTTGAGAAGTTGCATGTATCAGGGTTTTTCTATTTTGAGTGGGAGGTCCACTTTTTACGATTTTTCACCCATATAATAAAGGCTGCGTATGGCAATACAGTAACCCTGCAGCCTGATTCTGCAACAATTATTGTACAGAGAAGAATTGTCAAACTTGCTATAAGTTCATATCCCTCACCTGGAACCCCCATTTAATTTTGAGCACTGTATCCTTAGATTGTTCTTTTGTCCTCCCAGCATTCTTCATCCAGAGATGTCTATTAATGTGCTTGTGATGGATGTGGTGTCAGGCCGGCTCAGCAGGGATTCCCAGTAGGGAAGGTGTTCTATATTTTGCTGTCATATGCTCAAACTGCAGCCGGATGAAGGTGTGTTGTTCTAATGAAATATATATGCAGGATTCCCATATTGTTAGGATTTTATATGAATATATACTATGTGGGGCAGCCGATTGGTGAATCTTATCAGATGAATGAATTACTTTGTTCATGTAATGTTACCAGAGCCTGTTATTTGTGTTCAATCACCAGTAACCATCTCTGCATCCTTTGTGTACTAATCATTTTGTATAATTTTGCCATGAAAAGTATGCAGATTTACTCAACCACTTGGACCAGGCCTATTTCTGACACTTGTGGTTTACAAGTTAAAATCAGTATTTTTTGCTAGAAAATTACTTGGAACCCCCAAACATTATATATATATATATATATATATATATATATATATATATATATATATATATATATATATATATATATATATATAATAGCACTACTCCCTTGGGAGCTGCTGGTTACGGATTCCCCTGGGTTACCCATAGCAACAACTTGACAGAATAGCATATTGTAAGTGCTCGGCTCAGTCAGAAAACAGTCCAGGGGTTTTGGTTTTTGTAGATTTATTTGAGAACTGGGATAGGAGAAGGGATGAGTGGGATACTCCAACTGAACAAACTATGCACAATTGCTGGGACTTCTATGTAACACGGAGTGCGGCAAGGCCGCTGCTTCACCTTGCCACTTTAGTGAAGAAGAATTAACTGAACTGTACTGCACTGTGAATCACTCTTCAGGGTCCTACTTGGCATCCCCTTTATCCCTATTCTTCAGGGTTCTACACGGCACCCCCTTTACTCTCACACTCTGTGTGAGCTGGCCCCTTTATCCTCTGACTTCACTGGAGTGGTCCCCCTTCCTGGGCATACCCTTTGGCAAGTCCCCTGGTACTCACGGGCACTGTTTTTCCCAGAAGACTCTTCCAGCAGCTCCACTGTCAGCTACACTGGATCCTCTGCAGCTCAGCTCCACACCTGGTTCACTAGGCGGACTGCCTAAGACCACTTTCCTTATACAGGAGGAGAGACAGCCGCCTGCCTCCTCCTGGGACTCTGCTTCCCACCAAAGACGCCCTGTCACATGTTCCCCTGGCTTTTGCAGTGCATCCTGGAATTGCTCATAAGAATGCCCTCCCACTGGGACTCACAAAAGCCAATGTGTCACTGGCTGGGTTTCCTCCACTGTCCAACAAGCTTCCTTATTGGATACAGTGGGGACACTCCCTCAGACCCAGTGAATCACACTTGGGAACATGCAACAGGCAACCTAATAGATCAGTCTCCCCTGATAAGCAGAAGGAGCAATAGATGCTTTTACCTAGCACCTACCTAGGGGGGTGCTATATATACCTGCTCCAAAGAAACTGCTAGAAAGGTAGGAAATCTATTTTGTCATTATTTTTAGGTATCTTGTGTTAGCCCTTGTTCACACCGCCGCGACTTTAAATCTGGCATCCCTGCGTGACTTTACTGTGCCGTGCATATGACTTCTTTAACAGAAGTTTTGAAGTCGCACCAAAGTAGTCACACTCATTAGAACAGTCCCATTGCTGTAAATGGAGTGCGACTTGTCATGTGACTTTGAACTTTCAAGTCACATGACAAGTCGCTGCAGTGCGAACCGGGGCTAAATGGAAACACATAAACATATAGTTCGGGGGAGGAAGGGGTTCTCAAATTTGTTCAAAGGTGGAAATACACTTTAAGCTTTTGCAAGCCAAGCTAAAGCCTTTCCTTTCCAGCCTGTAATGCCCAGATCCATGTGGTAATTCCCTGATGTCAGCCCGCCTTGTTCCCTGTGTTGTAATTGGCAAGCAGAGAGGTTACTGACAGGTGCAAACAGCGATTTCCAGCGCTGGGCCGCCCCGCGCAGCATTCCTGTGGTGAAACCTTGGAAGGAGGACGGGGAACGTTGTACAAAATATGTCTGAATGGTATTTGAAGTGGTGAAGTGTGTTTGTTTATGTTAATCGTTCCAGTTTTACATGAGTAGGCAAGATTTAGAGACGTGAAGTGAGTCTGCACCAGAGGGGGGCGATGGGAGGAAAGAATACCAGGATAGTGGCAGCACATACAGATGTGTAAATAGAGAACCTGTATAGGAGGAGTATACAGTATACCTCGTCTACCTGGCAGGCCAAAGCAGAAGCCAATAGTAGTGCTGTGTAAGTCTAAGAAAGGCCCACCACCATAAATCTCCTTCAGTCCTTTAGTTGGCTTAGATGAGCGTTGTCTGTGTGTTTATATGTAAACAACCAATCAGATGAGCGTTGTCTGTGTGTGTGTATATATGTAAACAACCAATCAGATGAGCGTTGTCTGTGTGTGTGTATATATGTAAACAACCAATCAGATGAGCGTTGTCTGTGTGTGTGTATATGTAAACAACCAATCATTCAGAGACATGCTGCTCGTCTGTTTTTAGGCTCCTTGAGCTGACAAGTCTGAGTAGGATCTATGGTGTTCTAGCCTTTCTTTGTAAAAGAGAACCTGTCACTTGTAACCATAAAGGAGCACACAGTGCACGGTTCTTAAAGGGCTTTAGTACCAACCAGTATAACCCCTTCATTGCTGGGCCATTTCAGTGTTGTGATAGTTTGACTGACAGTTACTTTACCACGCAGCACTATGCAGAATAATTTTAAAGCATTTTTTGAGACGGGACTTTTTTTTGGTGGTATTTAATAACCATTTTTTTTTATAAAAAAAAAAAAAAGACCAAAAATTTGGGTTTGTTTAAATCTACTTTAGAGATATTGGTGATTAGTGATACTTTAAAGCAAAACTTCATCTAAAAGGGGGGAGTTTCCCTTTTCCACCTCCCCTCTCGCTTTTGCTATCACCTGTGGAAACAGTTTTTCTTTTTTTTTGTGGTTTTGGCAGGTACTCTCTCCATTTCCACTCAGTTCGTCTACTCTAGGCGATCTAAGTGGAACTTCCTTTGCCCACAGCCTTCTGGGACATGTCACAGGTCCCAGAAGGCTGTGGGGCCATTCACAAAGAGCAGCACGGCTTGCACATGCACAGTGGGAAGTCAGCTGTGAAGCTGCAAGGAGTCGCAGCTATCTAAAAATGCTGGCATCGGGAACCTGAAGACGGGTTAAATACTGGCTTGGATGAGTATGGCGCTGGACTCTTGGACAGGCAAGTGTCCTTTTATTATGTCAGCAGCTACAGCCCTTAAAGACCCTTCCATCTTCACCTTGAGTGCCGGTTCACACTTCTGCGATGCGGGAACGCTGCGAATATGCAGCGTGTTCCCGCATCGCATCCGCACATCTGGCAGTTCACACTGCCATATGCAATATGCAGGGGGTGTCAATTAAAAGTTAACGACACCCCCAGTTGCGATCGTATATCGCAGTGCGATCTGCAAGTACGCACAGAATCCGATCGCACAAGTGTGAACCACTATGCGATCCGATTCTACTGCGGCTCAAAAAAAGCCTCATGTGCGTGTTTGGTGCGGATACAGTGCGAATTCAGCCATACAAAGTGTATGGCTGAACTCTCATCCGCACATCAGATTGCATGTAATTAGGAGCAGTGCGCTCCGAATTACATGCGATCTCCGCAAACGTGGAAGTGTGAACCGGCACTAAGACACGGTTCACACTACTCCGACTAGGGACACGACTTGTGCGACCTCAAGTCGCCCCAAGATGCTTGTCATTACAAATTCAAATGCCAATGAATGAGAGCGTCTTAATATGCACTACTGAAGTCGCTCCGACTTCAGAAAAGGTTCCTGTACTACTTCAAGGCGACCTCTATCTGACTTGTGCACATAGACTTCAATGGGAGTCGCCTCTAAGTCGGATCCTTATCTATTTTCAAGCGTCTGTGATCAGACTTTCCAGGAAGAAGAAAAATATTACCCAGGCATTCCCCACAGACAAAGTCGCCTATCATTTAAGTCTCTTCAAAAGTCACGCTAAAGTCACGCTAAAAAGTCGCTCCTTCATGGGGCGACTTTCTGGTCGCGGTAGTGTGAACCGGCTCTTAGGTCCTCTTTACACCTCAGTGTTTTTCAGCTCGTAAAATGCTCCTCAAAATGCCCAACAAGCAAAATTCCATTCATTTCATAGGCCCCTGTTCACATCTGAGCGTTTTGTCGCCTGAAGCAAAACACCTGAAGCTCAAAGTACATGAGCTTCTTTTATGGCAGATTACAAGCGTTTTTGTTAGATGTCAATGTCTGCCTTCAAACGCCTGAAAAAAGCCCCAAAAAAATGCCTGAAAACGATACGCTCAGGTGTGAATGGAGCCTAATAGGTTGAAGCAATGACAAGGTACAGAGCCACTCTAATTGGGTCTATACATTATGGCCATGATCTGAGTTATCCAATGACAGCTCAGAGCAAAGCTATTTATGAGTATAATCTGCAGTCCAGAATTATGCGTCTACCTTTCTGCCGCTTTACTACAATATGCTGGTATGTAGGGGTAAAGCAAAAACCTTTGGCATGTTTTCTCAGGAAGAACAGAGACCATGGGAATTCTCGGGACACTTTAGGGCTGACTAATGAAAACCATAATTAGGTTATATAACTTCTTTTGCTCGCTGACCTGCACAGGAATGTGCTTGCTTTCTAAAATCTTGCTATTGATTTAATGTTTTTTTTTTAATTTTATTTCGTACCTTTCCTCTTTTTCAACCTTGATTTAGAGTAATCAAAAACCCTGTACTTAATGGAAAAATAGGTATTGAAAGCGTATTTAAAGAGGCTCTGTCACCAGAGTGTAAATCTGTGTAATAAAATTTGGTTAGCAGTACTTTCTGCAGCACTTGGGTACTGATCTGTTTTTTTTCTTATCCAAGTCCTGCTGCTTATTATTTTGGAGTAACCTCGAAAGCTGGCCACACATTGATTGATATTTGATCAGTTCAGCTGGGATCAGAAGTCAGTAGTTTGATTTAGGCCCCTTTTTCACACTCCGTCCGTCGGACGTTACGTTTTTCTCAGCGGAGATCGATCCGCCGATCCCCGCTGAGCAGGAGGATGACAGCCGTTCTCCGCACTGTGTGCGGAGACACAGCTGTCAGTTCCCCATGCATCTCTATGGGGGAAATCGGATAGGAACGGACTGTCGGTCCGTTCTCATCCGATCCGCTGGACGGATTGAAAATAGGGTTTCCATCCGTCCAGATTTGACGGATCGGATGTCAGCGGACATGTCTTCGCTGACATCCGATGCCCTATAGGGATGCATGGGGGGACCGTTCAGATCCGCCAAAAAAACTGACAGGTGGATCTGAACGGTCTGCCTGTGTGAAAGAGCCCTTACTTCTGTTGAAGGGACATGTTAGGAAAGTTTCCTCTATGCAGCCAATCAGTATAAATGAAGACCTATTTCCCCACCTGGGATCCCACGGGTGATGCATACAGCTGCTTATAGAGGTCAATGGCTATATGTAGTATACACATGTAGGGGTTGTAACATATGCATGCTTATGCAAGTACTCGCATACAGGCGTTCAAAGGTGCGCACAATCATTGACTTCTATAGGCAACTGTAGATAGTACCTGTGGGCTTCCTAGAATGTAGATAGTACCTGTGGGCTTCCTAGAAGGGAAATACACCATGTGAGGGCCAGATACAGCAATATGCATGAGCCCTTCATTCTCAGCTGCAGCTAGGTGTGTTTTTGCTACGTTTATTTGTGTTCTTGGTGCGTTGTACTGTGTTCCAGTACAGTAAATTGAAAAAAAAAAATGTAGCATGTTCTACTTTTTTATTTTCTGGAAATGTAACGCACTTGAAACTGACTGAAACGGTTTGAACTATGCCATTGGAAACCATATAACCTACTATCCGTGCCTTTCTGATGCAGAAAAATGCACTGCATGTGGTGTAAATCGGCCCTTAGGTTCCATTCACACCTGAGCGTATTGTTTTTTTCCGGTTTTTCTTGCAGGTGTTTGGAGGCAGGCATTGACATTTAACAAAAACACTGGTAATCTACCAAAAAAGAAGCTCATGTACTTTTTTGAGCTTCAGGCGTTTTGCTTTAAGCGACAAAACGCTCATGTGTGAACAGGGGCCATTAAAATGAATGGGATTTTGCTTGTTGGGCATTTTGAGACTTTAGAGATGAGCGTTTTAGGAGCTGAAAAACACTCAGTCCCGGTTCACACTTGTGCGATGCGGGAAGGCTGCGAATTCGCTGCCTGTTCCCGCATCGCAAACGCACATCTGGCAGTTCACACTGCCATATGCGATACGCAGGGGGTGTCAATTAAATGTTAACGACACCCCCAGTTTGATCGCATATTGCACAGGATCGGATCGCACAAGTGTGAACCACTGTGCGATCCGATCCTGATGCGGCTGAAAAAAAGGGTCATGTGCGAGTTTGGTGCGGATACAGTGCAAATTCAGCCTTACAAAGTGTATGGCTGAATTCGCATCCGCACATCCGATCGCATGTAACGAAGGAGCAGTGCGCTCCGAACTACATGCGATCGCCGCACTCGCAATAATGTGAACCGCCCCTCAGGTGTTAACAGGGCTTTAGATTAACCTTCAACCATGGAGTGCAGGGTCCTGCCTGATTGAATATAAATTGAAAGCATTTAGGTTTGACCTCATGTTATATGGTTTTGGTAAACCTAAGGGAAAATTGTACAAGAAAATTGTATAATATATGGCCAGCTTTAGCAAAAATACTGATAAAGAAAATACAGGAACTATGATTCTATATCCTTATGGGGAGAGTTGTCCTCTGTTTTGGTTCGAAGTATAGATAAAAGATGCCCCAGATAAAAATAAAAAATGTGACCATAAGCCTTCATGAATACATGCAACACTTTAAAGTGCAACTTCCCTCTCCCAGTCAACATTGAATATTTTTAATCCTCATGCTGCTAGCATTAGTAAATAGATAGGAACGTATATCATTTACTTGTTTTAAATGTATTTTTACATATCTTTAGCATTAGCCTATTGCATTAGGGTGTGCACCCAGGAGCGCAAACACATGTGTATATCAGCTGAGCAGTGGACCTTGTCAGTAGGACAGTGGATGGTGTCAGTAATTTTTATTTTTATTATTTTGTGCAATTTTATTTTTCTACTATTTTTTACAATATGTATATATTTTTTTAGGAGCCCCGTAGGGGGGCTTCGGTGAAATATCAAGGGTCTCAACAGAGACAGGGACTGAGGACAGAGCTTCTCCAGTCCCTTTCTCTGCAGCCTGCGCTGCATTGGACGAATGGGAAGTGCTTGTTGCTAAGTGGCTTCTTGGTCTTTCACAGATTGAAACATAGTAAACAATTTACTATGCTTCAGTTAAGAATGAACACAGCAGTGATCGGTACAGATCACTCACTGTGTTAATTCATTCATCCATCCCCAAACACCCCCTGCAGCAGCCAGCGGGAGAGGAGAGAAGCTGGTAGCACTGCAGGGGAGAGACGGGGGATGCCAGGGATCAGAGGGAATTGGCACCGCACAGGGTGATTAGGGTGTGCCCAGCACACTCTGTGCACACGCCTATCATCTTCAGTTACTTTCTGGTTTCTTGCCTAGGCAAATTATGTCAAAGCATCCCAGGAGTCTTCAAGAGGAGAGGCGGAGAGGTTTTCTCAGCTAAGCATGCTCTTCTGCATGCATGCCTTAGCTAAGGGCATATGGATTCCAGGAAGTAAATCCTACATGAATCATTTGCCCTTGCTCAAGATGGCCATGGCTAGAAATGCTAGGGGGTGTTTTCTAAAGTGATTTCTCAACAATACAAAGCATAGAGACATGGATGGATGGGGGAATTTGCTTTTGAATAATAAAAAATGAATTAAATAGTGTTTTTGGTTTGTGGTGCTCAGATGCAGTGAAGATCTTATTTAATGCACAAAGTCTTGTTACTATGAATCTTACTACTGGGGCAGATAGAATCAACCTTTGATCTATCTTCGATCTGTAATATGAGGAGCAACCTAATCAATCCAAATAAGTATCCAATCAGCCAGGTGCACACACTGCACAATTGTTGGTAAATCTAATGGAAATTGTACAATCGCACTGTAGTGTGTGTGTGGTTACATTGTATTAGATATGTGTCTGTTTTGATTTGTGAAAAGAAAACTGAGAAAACAGCCATTGAGCTCCCATGCTGTTCTCCCTGGTCTCCTCAGCCCACATCACAAGTGCTGGAGAGATGATCCCCAATGGCGTCTTGCTGAGGTTGCCAATTATCAGTCATTCTGTGGTTGTGAGAAGTAGCGGCACAGGAGGAATGAGATCATTTTCAGTCTGCATTTCAAAAAAAACCCTTTCTGCTCCATTAAACCTCTGTGCTGTTTTTCCCAACACAAGACGGCGTTCTAGTTCACTGTTAAGGCAAAATTATCTTTCTTCCTCGCCGAGTAACAATGCCAATGATGGGAATTATCGTGTGTGGTTACTGTTCAAAAATAGCTGGTACGTCTACTTCATGTCTTATGGGCAGACATAGCAACTGTTTAAATGTACCTGCATCTTAGGAGCAAAGGAAATCCTGAAAATAACAAATAGTGCACCTTTTAAACAGAAGGGAAGGCTTTAAAATAGCCAATGTTTAAACATTGCCTCTCTACTACTTTTATACTTGCTGCATACAGTTTGCAATAAATATCAATGGAAATACCTTTTTGTCATCTTTCTTTTTAAAGTGGTTTGCAAGGTCTAGTGAAGGAGAAAAAAAACAAAGTAAAGGTGTTTAGGAAAAAATAATGTTGAACTACCCCCCCCCTTGAGGATTGCTGTTTAGTGTATGTACTTCTGCACTGCTTTGACCCTGTGAAGCGTCCAGCCCTCCTGACACTCTAGGTGAACTCTGGGCTGACCTATACCATGTGTAGCCTAATGAGAGCTATGATAATCGGAAAACCGGAATGTGTCCCCTTTAAGAGTAACCCTACCATTTTGTACCCCCCCCCCCCCCCTGTAAAGGCCTTGCTATATTCTTCACTGGCAGCTGGAGCTCATGTAAAGCAATTCCCAATGTGGCTTGATATATAACAAAGAGGATAGGGTGGTAGATTGTAATCCTAAAAAATATGGTATCTGCTTCAGTGTCTGGAATGAAGAATTGTTATACTTGCATTCTGGACCTGGAGCAGGTACCTTCTCACCAAATCCTGATGTCTGTCCGTGAGGGTCCTGGGGAACAGGCAATGCAGTCTTCCATGCTCTGTGGTCTGAAAACAGCTGCCCTCTGCTGCTTCAGGGTATTCGGCCGACCTCCATTCTATCAGCGTTACTGCTAAGATCAAAAGTAAAAGACAGGAGACGCCTCTAAGTGTAGAAGGTAGGATAATTTATTAAGAACAATAAATAGGCAACTCACAGATCGTAAGTAGTTGAATGCCTGGCACCAATGTCCTACAGTGAGTCATCCGTAATTCTCCACAGGAGTCCAGCGCTAGCCAGGGGTCAGACACCGTGATGAAAGAAGCCAGCTAGACAGTGTATGACAGGACCGCACAGAAAGCTTGGCGTGATGTAAAGCCGAAAACGAGGCCTTAAGCGCTGAGGGCCGTGGATGGAGAGCGGATGTTGTCGCTAATAGTGCGGCGCGTTTCAGAGCTTGCAGGCTAGTGATGACCTCTGCGGCCCTCAGCGCTTCAGGCCTCATTTTCAGCTTTACATCACTCCAAGCGTTATGTGCGGTCCTGTCCTACACCGTCTAGTCGGCTTCTTTCATCACGGTGTCGGACAACCCAGACAGCGCTAGACTCCTGTGGAGATTTACGGACGACTCACTCCAGGACATCTATCCCAGGCATTCAACTCCTTACGGTCTGTGAGTTTCTTATTTATTGTTCTTAAAAATAATCCCACCTAATACACTTAGAGGCGCCTCCTGTCTTTGACTTTTGTTCTCAGTGCATTTTGGGACTTTACTTCTGGTCCTCATGGATGGCTGCCCTTGGGTATACTTATGTACTTTTATTATATTGGACTTTATTCACTTGTATTTATATCCATTTGTCATTTTGTATTATAATCCTTGTCTCCCCTTATCAGATTTATTTATTTATTTATATTTTTCGGCCCACTTTTCAATAGCATCTGAGTTACTGCTTAGTTCTGGACAGTTGCGCCTTTTCTTGTGTGTTACTGCTAAGATGTCGGCACTGCAGCGATGGACATCCGTTCCGCCGAGGCGGAGTCTGCGAGCGGGTCAGGCAACGTGTAGTAGGCTGCAATCTGCTGTCTCTCTTACTACACAGCAGACTGATGTGCACACCATGAGTCCCAGGAGCAAGAGACCACAAGCCTGTTTAGCAGATACCTTTATAGTTCCTCCCAAGATGCTCCTCTGTTTTCCTTTGCTTTCTGGGAAAGGCAGTTTCCTTAGTAATCCAGCCACATGATCATCACCCTGTAAAAGACTACGGTTCCCACAAGGCCACTCTTCCAGTCTCTGCAAGATGACGATCCCATCCTGAAACCAACACTAGAGGGGCACAAGAAAGAAAAGATAAGTCTGCATATTCAGAACATGGTAGTCCAGTCCCAGCTACATCAAATAAGTCAGCAGCTTCATATGCTTTGACTGCTGACTTTTAATAAAAAGACACTTGCCGGCCCAGTGATCTAGAGCTGTGTGTATTTGGGCATGTTACCTGTCCGAAAAGGTGGCAGGAAAAAATAAATCAAATACACGTTTTTTTCACGTGAGCTGCATAAACCGGAGCAAATAGGAAGTGCACTTGTCCTGCTTTAGCTGTTTTTGCATTAAACTCAACTGTGAGAAAAATGTAATTGGAACTAAACTCATCAATTTAACTGTTTCCCAATACATTTACATTCAAGGCATGCCATTAATGATAACTGTTACAGTTACTAGTGTGCTTATCTCCGCTCTCATCCAAACTGTCCTAACTAATGCGCAGTGCCATCGCGGTACCACGTGCAGTACAATGGAAGCTGCAGATCAAAGTTAAAGTGATGCTAAATATAATAAATATGTATTTTTAAGTGCTACGGTCATCAACTTCCTTTTTGAGAGATGGCTACATTCATTTTCCATGGTCCCACTGTACATAGGAATGTAGTCACCCACTCTTTCTTGCTACCGATATGGACTATGGAATTTGTGTATAGCGCAGTGTACATGACCGCAACTAATGTGCACTGCTCATTTCAAACAAACTTGGTCTGAAAAGCTCACAGAGAACGTTACCAGGAGGCAGAAAAACACAGCAATAAACAATTGAAAAGTTAATTACAGGGCCAGTAAATAGTAGATGTGTGTGGATGATTTGTGGAGAATAGGGCTGGCCATACACAGTACGAATCTCGACCGAATGGGCAGGCTGAATGTACCACCGTGATCGGTCAATCAACTTGGGTCCAACCAGCCCGCCAGACTCTCTTGCAATTTTCGCAAGCAGCTTCTATAGCCTATAGCCGTCAGCAAAAATCACTGGCTTCACCCATTCGTCCCCTCGCCGGGAGACGGCAATTTGTGGTTCCCCTGTCAACACTGTCTGTGTTTATGTGCGAATCCTGAAAATTTCTCACCGTGTATGGCCAGCTTAAGATTTTTATTTAGTGTCCCTTTCATTTCCAGCAGCCATCACATATATACAGTACATGACATTAGTAGATTGTATTCAGACCTGTATAAGCAAAGCAAAAAAAAAAAAATTCCCAACCCATTTACCAGCGAGCCAGCAAAAAAAAAAAACACATAATTACACTAACAAGTTGAAGCCAGCTACAGTGTCTTGAAAAAGTATTCACACCCGTTGAAATTTGTCATTTTGTCATGCTACAACCAAAGACATGTATTTTATTGGGATTTTATGTGATAGACCAACACAAAGTGGCACATAATTGGGAAGAGGAAGGAGAATGATAAATGGTTTTAATTTTTTTTTTTTTTTTTTTACAAATATCTGAAAAGTGTTGTTTGTATTCATCCACCTTTTACT
Organism: Pelophylax lessonae; assembly: GCF_965119305.1. Lineage (NCBI taxonomy): Eukaryota > Metazoa > Chordata > Amphibia > Anura > Ranidae > Pelophylax > Pelophylax lessonae. Next base: position 148,013,005 of record NC_138770.1, on the reverse strand, counting down.
CTGATACCCCTAACTAAAATCGAGTTAACCAATTGTCTTCAGAAGTCACCTAATTTGTAAATAGAGTCCCCCTGTGTGTAATTTAATCTCAGTATAAATACAGCTGTTCTGTGAAGCCCTCAGAAGATGGTTAGAGAACCTTAGTGAACAAACAGGATCATGAAGGCCATGGAACACATCAGACAGGTCAGGGATTAAGTTGTGGAGAAGTTTAGTTTAGGGTTAGGTTACAAAAAAATACCCCAAGCTTTGAACATCTCACGGAGCACTGTTGAATCCATCATCCAAAAATTGAAAGAGTATGGCACAACTGCAAACCTACCAAGACATGGCCATCCACCTAAACTGACAGGCCGGGCAAGGAGAGCATTAATCTCATTAGCAGCCAAGAGGCCCATTGTAACTCTGGAGGAGCTGCAGAGATCCACAGCTCAGCTAGGAGAATCTGTCCACATGACAACTATTAGTCGTGCACTCCAAAAATGTGTCCTTTATGGAAGAGTGGCAAGAAGAAAGCCATAAGAAATCCAATTTGCACTAAAAGAAAAACGCTATGAATGAACACTGCACATCACCCTGAACAAATCATCCCCACCGTGAAACATGGAGGTGGCAGCATCATATTATAGGGATGATTTTCTTCAGCAGGGACAGGGAAGATGGTCAGAGTTAATGGGAAGATGGATAGAGCCAAATACAGGGCAATCTTAGAAGAATTTCTGTTAGTCTGCAAACGATAGAGACTGGGGCAGAAGTTCCCTTTCCAGCAGGACAAAGACCCTAAACATACAGCCAGAGCTACAATGGAATGGTTTAGATCAGTCCAGACCTAAATCCAATTGAGAATATGTGGTAAGGCTTTAAAATTGCTGTTCAGACACTTTCCATCCAATCTGACACAGCTTGAGCTATTTTGCAAATAATAATGGGAAAAAAAATTTCACTCTTTAGATGTGCAAAGCTGGTAGAGACATCCCCAAAAAGACTTGCAGCTGTACTTGCAGTGAAAGGTGGTTCTACAAAGTGTTGACTTAGGTGGGGGGGCTGAATACAAATGCACGCCACACTTTTCAGATATTTATATCTAAAAGATTTGAAAACCATTTTTATTTTCCTTCCACTTCACAAATATGTGCCACTTTGTGTTGGTCTATCACATAAAATACCAAAAAATTATGTTTTTGGATGTTGCATGGCAAAATGTGGAAAATGTTAAGGGGTATGAATTCTTTTTCAAGGCACTGTATACAGTGGGTACGGAAAGTATTCAGACCCCCTTAAATTTTTCACTCTTTGTTATATTGCAGCCATTTGCTAAAATCATTTAAGTTCATTCTTCTTCCTCATGAATGTACACATAGCACCCCATACTGACAGAAAAACACAGAATTGTTGACATTGTTGCAGATTTGTTAAAAATGAAAAACTGAAATATCACATGGTCCTAAGTATTCAGACCCTTTGCTCAGTATTTAGTAGAAGCCCCCTTTTGATCTAATACAGCCAGGAGTCTTTTTGGGAAAGATGCAACAAGTCTTTCACACCTGGATTTGGGGATCCTCTGCCATTCCTCCTTGCAGAGCCTCTCCAGTTCTGTCAGGTTGGATGGTAAACATTGGTGGACAGCCATTTTTAGGTCTCTCCAGAGATGCTCAATTGGGTTTAAGTCAGGGCTCTGGCTGGGCCATTCAAGAACAGTCACGGAGTTGTTGTGAAGCCACTCCTTCGTTATTTTAGTTGTGTGCTTAGGGTCATTGTCTTGTTGGAAGGTAAACCTTCGGCCCAGTCTGAGGTCCAGAGCACTCTGGAGAAGGTTTTTGTCCAGGATATCCCTGTGCTTGGCCGCATTCATCTTTCCCTCGATTGCAACCAGTCGTCTTGTCCCTGCAGCTGAAAAACACCCCCACAGCATGATGCTGCCACCACCATGCTTCACTGTTGGGACTGTATTGGACAGGTGATGAGCAGTGCCTGGTTTTCTCCACACATACCGCTTAGAATTAAGGCCAAAAAGTTCTATTTTGGTCTCATCAGACCAGAGAATCTTATTTCTCACCATCTTGGAGTCCTTTAGGTGTTTTTTTAGCAAACTCCATGCGGGCTTTCATGTGTCTTACACTGAGGAGAGGCTTCCGTCGGGCCACTCTGCCATAAGACTGGTGGAGGGCTGCAGTGATGGTTGACTTTCTACAACTTTCTCCCATCTCCTGACTGCATCTCTGGAGCTCAGCCACAGTGATCTTTGGGTTCTTCTTTACCTCTCTCACCAAGGCTCTTCTCCCCCGATAGCTCAGTTTGGCCGGACGGCCAGCTCTAGGAAGGGTTCTGGTCGTCCCAAACGTCTGAAAGTGTCCAATGTGTTCCTGCAACAGCTATGAAAAGAGCACCAGATGAGAAATATTTCTGGACAAGTTATACGAAAACCTGCCCAGCCTTCATTTAGAGGGAATACCTCTTTTCCTACCCAGGGAATGTAGAGTACATCTGCATGGATACTAGGGAATCTTGTTTGATGCTCTACATGCGGAAGACCCTGTGTCTGCAGACCATCTTGAGAACAGAAAAGAGAATTCTCGCTGATCTAATTTCTGCTCTCAAAGACAGAAGATAAATGGAAAATACAAAATGTTAATTGGTTTGATTTGTATGGATGTATTTCAGGAGACGGGGAGTGTGCGTTACATATTTCTCATGCATAACGTTACTTAGAAGCACTAAGAAGAGTTATGTGCCGTTATTTGGTTTTCCCCAATCGTGTTAATTCATGTGGTGTACCGATGAGACAAGCATAGTCAGAGTACTCCTATTTACTGAGACAGACTTCTGACTCCCTCTCAGCGGCTGCTGAAACCATAATTCAATCACAAGTGTAATAAATGGGACACTTGCCTCAATGTGCGTGTAATGTCAGAGGCTGCACTGTCGAGTATTAGGCAGTATAAAAGCTTTCTAACAAGGCTTTTAAAAAGGAAACATAATTCAAGTGCTTTCCTGCATGACTCTGCATGGGAATCTCCAGCTAAAAAACGTTTTACAAGTCTTATTTGAGTGTTGTATGCCATAGGTCTAGTGTGCACAGGCTTTTGACATCAATTAAAGTGTTACGCTTAAAGTGGTTGTAAACCCTTACATTTACCCAGTGCAGTGACTGGCCTCCGGTGATACTCTGAGCTCAAACAAATCCTCCTACATAACTTGTAGATTTTAATCTGTAGTCTTCTCTTCTCTACAGCCATTCAAAGTCCAGAATTTATAAAGCTTGTCTAAGCTGTCAGAAAACAGGTGCTGGAGAGTTGATATTACACACTGCAGAGCTCAGGGAGGAGATCTCTGACAGCTGATTGGAGGGAAGGGACACACTCCTCTTTACACAGCACACAGGAACAGAGCTGAGGCTGTCAATCACAAGCTGTGTGCTGGAGCTCCCTCCCTTGATACCTTTTTTCTCGTGGTGTCAGGAAAAATTGTCAGAAGCAACTCCTGCAGATTGCAGAGGAATGAAGCACCAGACCAAAATGAGTCTTCATTTTCTCAGTCTTCAGAGCACACAGTTTACAGGGATGTGCTTTGTTGACATTTCATGTCTGAGGTTTAGAGTTGGTTCACACTGGGGCGACACAACTCTTTACTACTTGGGGGGCGACTTGTGCATTCCCATGCACCACGACTTTGGAGCGACTTGCATGGACTTAACATAATGGAAGTCTATGCAAGTCGCTCCGAGGTCGCCCCGAAATAGTACAGGACCCTTTTTCTAAGTCAGAGCGACTTGTGTCGCTCCTATTAGAACGGGTTCTGTAGCGGTCAATGGACCGCGAGGGAGCACGACTCTTCAGGCTGACAAGTCGCCTGACAAGTCGCGGTAATGTGAACCGACTCTTACAACCACTTTAAAGTTTAATTGCAGCCACACATGCGACCCATTGACGCATGTACAGCAGGGTGATGGTGTTCATTTTGAACATGTACCCAGGGCACTAAGACAGTAGAGGGCAATAAATCCACCCTGTAGCACAAGGATGAAAAAAAATAGGGTAAAAAGAGTATTTTATATTTGAAAAAAATTTATACATTTTTTTTTAGAAAATTAAATGAAACCAAGTTAAGGATTTACTTTTAAGTATTTTTCAAAGCTGAAAACAAAACTGTAAATGCAGTTTACAAAAATGCACTGCAGCTTACTAGTTTCCAGATGTGATGGCTATATAGAGTCCTTTCACACGGGCAGCTGAGCCCGTTCATTGGAAATGCTGATGTCTTTCCACAGCCCTGCTACAGCATACAGTCTTCCATAGGCATGAATGGCCTAGTGCTGAAGTTCTATGGTGGTACTATCAAAAACCCGAATACAGCATATGTGCGTATGCAAAAAAAAATAGAAAACATTCAAATTTTTTTTTTTTTGCGCACACACGGACGGACACTTGTTTATGAAATCTGTGCCATATACCAGAGTACAGCAGGTTTTGCATTGCTTTAGACTTTTATGTAATTGCAAAACCCATATGACAGGAGCAGAAGCCATAAACAGAGGCACTTTAGGATATAAGCATTCCTGTTTCCTATTGGATTGGACATATGTAAGGCCAGTGTAGTTTATGTACCGGGGGTGCTTTAACTCCACTCTTCTATAGACCCTCACTGTGTACAAAGTTATATCCGGCTCCATTTCTTCGGCTCAATTATTTTTCATAATGTGATGGGACCGTCTTGGGAAAACATAGGATTTAGTATGTGAGTTTTTTCTCTAAACCGGGTCATATTCCATGGGGTTTTGTGCTTAGAGGTTTCGCTTTATTTTACGATGTCTTTAGTAAGTGTTGAACACAAAGACCTATAGAGCGATAATGTATGTATAATGTATGCATCTTCGTGAACGATGTTGCTTGGGGTCTTGTAGATCCAGTGCTTTTTGCACCTGTGGCAAACTGTTCACCCAGAGCTGCTGCTTGATACATAATATAGGACATGTGTCCAGTTACCGTACAGTTATTTGAATATTTCTTAGCCCTTGAAATTATAGGGTTTGTATACCATAGGTTCTACCATACCATAACTTATTGTGGCTTGTCTGATACTAGGCACTAGTTCCAGCTTGCTGGTAAAGTCGTGAATTTATTTATTTTTGAACAATTTTTATTACATTTTAAAAAAAAAAGTGCAAAAGGATTACAAATACTGCAAAGGTGTAATGGCATAGCAGCCTTCACATAATCGTAAGTCTAAAAAAAATATACGAAACCAGAGGTATCGTTATAGAACAGAATACTTTTATGTGGGCAGAAAGAATCATCATAGAAAGAGAAGATACCCAGTAAGTATCAGAATCCTATAATGCATATATTATACAGCAAATGGTATTGAAGCAATGAAAGCATGGATTTATGCAGCCTACCAGAAGATAATTTTGAATAAGTCCTAACAGTATAGACAGAAACTATACTGCAACCTCAAAAAGGAAAATCATTATACAGGAAAACATTAACGCACGGGCTAGCTAAACACCTGGATCTGATGGAAGGGCAGGGGTCAAGAGGCTGTCCAGAGTCTCGGATCTACGTTTGCCCAATTGATTTGAAATAAAAAAACAGCGCTAATATTATAGGTGCAGATGTGCTAGAAGGCAATTTAAAATGTATAACCACATACAAAGTGCAAACATGCAGCTAATAGTGCATATGTAATTGGCCCATGCATGCATAGACCCAGAAATTCATAAAAAGCAAAGTTCATCAAATCAAGTACCAAAACAGTCCATTCAGGTGCAGATGAATCCCTCCATGATATGTCCAAAAGATCACATCCCCTCAAAAGTTGCAGTATGTGCTAATGGAAATTGTGGAATCCACCACCAGATAGCAGCAATTGAGATGCCTCTTACCAGAAAGGTTGGACTAGATTATAATGGGCAAACTCGCATAGGGTAAATCCCAGGACCGGCATCCAGTAGAGAGACAATTGCCACTGTGGGTTGCCATATAACACCAAAGGGTAAAAATTTAAACTTCCATAATGAAGCAAGTTTAAAATACTCTCACCATTTATTCCAAAGTTCACAATACTCCAAGACAGTAGCAATCCAATACACCCAGGATAAAACAGCAGGCTAATAGCTTGCATAGGGAAAATGTGCGTGATGTCGTAGACAGCCCACACCCTGCACGTTTCGTCAGCAATTACTTCTTCGGGGGACAGGCCCAATGTATTAGTGAGGTCAACTTTCAGATACCAGTCTGTATACTGAAACTGTGTCCTAAAAAGTGTAAGTTCCGCTGTGGTAAATTAATAGTCTCCACCATGCAAAAAATCGCTGAGTAGATTTAAAGTTCTGGACAATTGTGTCTGGCTTTTCCAGATAAAACAAGCACTGTTAATCCTTCACAGCTGAGATATGTGGCTGTGAAGATTGGGTCCATGCCTTGAGGAGCACTCTGCCCTCTACCAGCAAACCCTGGTAGTGGAGGCCTGGACAGAAGAAGAATCATAACCAAAGACACAGAGCAGCAGCTCCTTAGGGGGAAAGGCAGAGGTGATTCTAGTAATGTACAAAAGGACTTAAACCTTTTTTTTTTATTATTTTTTAATGTAAACTAAGTTTCTCTTACGTCCTCCGACAGTCGCCGCCTCTTCATATTCGTCACATATGGGGTATTAGACTTTGCTCCGAAGGAGTAGCTAGGCAACAGAATATGTTAACAATAAAGCTTTAACATATCCCACCCTCAAGGGGTGGTCCCCTCAGTCAATACCCTCCTACTTCCTGCAACCATATCTCAGTTTTAATGTCTAGTTTTAATTGTCAGGAGTGGCTGGCTCTCTCTGTGCTGGGACTTTTTGTCCCAGACTCTTTCTTCTTTTTAATATTTTGTTTGAGTTTTCTCTCTACCTTTACTTAGCTGTTATTTTTGTCAGCATTAGTTAGTTCTTCGGACGAAGAGGATCATGCGGACTGGGTCTCGGGCTGATCCCCCTGGTCGCAGGTCGTGGGTCAGTGGCTTCCCAGTCTGCCATCGAGCGTTCAGCCAGGTAACGCTCCTGGCACAGTGAACGACCCATCCCTGTTCGGTGCAGGGATGATTGGTGAGGTGGCTACCTCACCGGACGCTGTGCGGTTTCTTAACCTCCATTATGTGCGTCTTGAATTGCGACTCTCCCTGCCTCATGTGCAGCGGCTTGTTCGCCTGTGCGGGTTCCCCACGCCATGTGAGGTAAGTGTATTTATGTGGGGACCTGTCTGTCTGGGGGGGTCTCAGTCTGGGACTGTGTAACCTGCCTTTAATCACACTGCTTGTCTCCCTATCTCTCGGCTGCATGCTGTGGGCTGCAAGGGGGGGGGGGGGAGCTGTATGACACTGTGTGTGTCAGGCTGGGCAGTGTGAGGAGCTGTGTGCTGTGGGGCATGTTTTTTCTTGGCATGTTTGGGCATATACAGCGATCGCTGCGGCGATCTAACATGTATCCTTATATTGGGATGTAATGTGTGTGTTTTTTATGCACTGTGGAGCGGCGTTTTCGGCGCCAAACGACGCCATTTTACCGGCGCCCGCTCCGGCCGCATGGTTTACATGCACGGCGGCCATTTTCTTGTAGCCTCCATAGGCTTACATAGAGCGCCCTGGCAGCATCACTTCCTC